>NW_015505441.1:269086-276157 GCF_001515645.1 Sinocyclocheilus grahami | reverse complement strand
GCTTCTTCCACGGTGAAAGCCGATCCGGCGATCCACTGCACGAAGTTGACGTATTTCCTCAGCGACCAGCACGGATCAGCTCCAGGCATGACGTTGTCGCTTTCACAACGAAACACACAACGCCTTCACGCATTGGCGGCAGCGGCAACAACAATACTACAGCGAGAATAAAAGTTACGCCTTCTTTCTTTGTGTGAACATTTGGGTGGCGTTATGCAAATCTTCCCACACAGTGACGTAGACATGTGGGGGCGTGTTAGAACGAGCCGTTTTAGGTAGGTGTGGCTGACTCTGAAATTTTATAAAGAATATCTCTTTGGATTTGAGACTTTAGTCTTTGCAACTTTACAGATCTTCTTTATGCACCAAGAGCTTGTAACACTCCAAAGAGAAAGGAAAAATTGAAATTGCATCATATGACCCCTTTAAAAAGTATATAATTTTGATTCTTTTTTAGAAAATTACAGATCGTTTCGCTAGATAAGACCCTGCTTCCTCGTCTGGGATCGTGTAGAACGCTTTGAAGCTGCACTGAAGCTGCAATTTGGACCTTCCACCCAGTGAACCCCACTGAAGTCCACTATATAGAGAAAAACCCTGGAATGTTTTCTTCAAAAACCTTAATTTCTTTTCGACTGAAGAAAGAAAGACATGAACATCTTGGATGACATGGGGGTGAGGAAATTATGAGGACATTTTAATTCAGAAGTGAACTAATCCTTTAAATATGTTTTAAAATGCAAGTTATTCTATGATGGCGAAGATTTTGTGAAAGCCATGATGCATTTCTTTTTAGGATTCTTTGATGAATAGAAAGTGTAAAAGAACATAATTTGTTTGAAGTGGAAATTTGTAAAACTATAAATTAGTGCTGTCAAATGATTAATCGCGATTAAAGTTTTTGTTTAAATAATATATGTGTGTGTACTGCGTATATTTATTATGTATATATAAATACAAACACATCCATGTATATATTTAAGATGTTTATATATTAAATATATTATGTATAATATAAAATATAAGAATATAAATGTATATAGATGTAAATATTTAAAAAAAGGCTACTCTATGTGTGTGTATTTATATATACATAATAAATATACACAGTATACATACATATATTATGTAAACAAAAACTTTTATTTTGGATGCGATTATTGTTTGACAGCACTACTATAAATGTATTCACCGTCACGTTTGATCTATTTAATCTTTCTATTTTTACCTATTATTTTGAAAGTATGCTTATATGATTTGTCACTCCAAACTAAGCAAAAAGCTGGTGATGTCTTTAAATTTGAATATATTATTGATTTTTTTTTTTCCTCATAGGTGATTTATATGTTGAATAGCTTGATACAATGGTGGTGAGTGTGGACATGACTGTGTGCAATGTGAAGGATGTTAACTAAACATTATACTATTGTGGTTCTCATAATATTTTCCCAAGGTCTGGCAATGCAGCAAGGCGGTAAATACAGCTTATGATTATGATAATGATTGTGATATAAGGATCTTGAAAGTCCATTCATTGTTGGCATCATCTGCAGTCAACTCTGTGTCCAGACTGGTGCTTGTAATGTCTCTAGTAACTTTAGGATGGACATCCTGCGATAGAAAGCTGACATGATAGGCTATGAGATGCAGTATGTGACAGTTCGGCTGAAGAGATTTAACCTGATAAAGTGTGTCTGAGCCCTAACCATTATCAGGATAACCATTCCAGAGTTTTGGAGCTAAATGTGAAAAAGCTGTGTCTCCTTTTGTGGGCTTTGATATGCTACGTACTGTCTATAGTCCAAACTGTGACCTTAAAAAGTTTGACGGATTGTAGTGTGATACAAGATCGGTTATAAGGGACATCAAACGTTTTCCTTCTATAAATGTGATTTTTATTATTACAAATGACTCCTGCAAAACTGACACTATTCCCTGCTATGACTTACAGAGTTAATCATGTTGTGTCTTTTGAGCAGAAGCAGTATGATATTCCTTGAATAGGTCAAATTTAACAGATGGTTCTGATCTGCTCGTGCTATAATGAAGTGCTGACATAAAAGTATAATCAAGCACAGAGCACAAAGCTTTGACATATGATCCTCTTAATCAGTTGTTACTAACAATTTTGAGTACGTCAAGCACTTGTTAACTAAATCTGCATAGTTTCCCTGCTGCACATGAACCTCACGTTACAGTGCCTGGACATTAATGCATCTCTGCTGTTCTGTGAGGAACGTTTTGACCTAATAAGCAGATACTAAGCTTTTTACCTTTTTGGAAATGTATAAAAACTGTTTATGGATTTTTTTTAGAGGATTTGTTTAGAGAAGAGAGAAAGTCTTATTGCTATAGTAAAATATCCCTCATGTTCAGTTTGGGGTCTCAGAAACACTTATTTTAATAGCTTGAAACATACACAGGTTGACATTTCATGGTTTTTCCTAATTAATGATAAGTAAGTTTAAACATCATTTGAACTTGACAACACATTTCAACTTTCCTTCTTAAAAATTTTTTCATTGCTTATGTTAAGGGTGGCATAATAAAATATTATATCATAATAATATAGCTGCAATTAGGTTAGAGGATCTTAAGGAATTTGAAGGCAAAATAAATTATTCATTTGAATCCCAAACATAAAAAGTCAAATAAATCTTACAGTTTCAGTTATTTGATTGAACAGAATTTCAGTTATTACATTGCCTGTTTTTCTTTATAAATACCTTTTCCCAAGGCCTCTTGAATTCTCACCAAATTAAACCCGACATCTACAAAATAATTTACTTTTTTTTTTTGAGAGACAAACCAAAATTCTCTGTGCTATTTTTATAGAGCCTCATAATTGAATAACTATTTAATAAATAAATAAATATTGAATAGAGAGTCATAATTTAAAAATATTTCTTTCTTTCTTTTTTCTTTTTCAGATTCAGAAGTACTTTGAATTGCAGCCGCTGGCCCGAGGGAAGCGCTGGATTCTTGCAGGCAGCACAATGAACAACATGGAGGCCGTGAAGGAAAGTTTCAGTCAACTCATCCGCCTTTTGGAAGAGAAGGAGGTGCTACCTAGCAGGATATGATTCAATCAAACTTCAAAGTGGAAAGTGGGTTTGAAGTGTTGTTTGCTAGAAGGATTTTTTTTTTGACCTTGTCGTCGTTTTATAACCCACTGGAGACATAGATGCAAATTGCCACATGTTTTGATGAGCTGACTGACATATTTGTTACCCTCAGGTCAAGGGCCACACATATGCTGATTTAGTAGCAGGTGAACCAAAGTCCTTTAAAGAGATCAGGTTTTAAATGTAATTTGATATTTGATAACAAAATTGTTGTTTATTAGTTGGTTGTCATGTGGTGTGAGTGTGGAATTTATGTAAATAATATATTGTACATGCATATATACATACAATATATGTATGAACTAATCCATATTTCTTATAATGGCTCAGAATCTAAATAAGCATCTTTATCGAAGATGATTATATTATATTATTATATTATATATATATTTTTTTTTTTAATTCGGCAAATTTAGTGTTCCTTGCACTCATTATTCTTTCTTCCTTTTAGGAGAATGTTACAATGTTTTTCTAGACTATGTGCTGAGTTTCTTAATACTGGTTATGGGTACTTGCGTTTCTTTTTGTCAGATTTCTATCTCCAGATGATGTTGTTAATTTTGTTGTTTGAAAAGACCACACACCCCATTTACTTGGCACTGGCCAAGCTGTTTTCAGGTTTGAGCTGGAATACAAACTCTATCAATCAGTGTTGGCAACAGCTGCATTTGACAAGTCCCTGTCCGCCAGGCTTAAGCCCTCCAACTGTCTGTGGAGACTCCTCCCCGTCTGCCACCTCACTCCTCGCCCAGCCACGCTCTGCGGCCTCACCCGCTGCTTCCTGCTGGTATTATCCAAATTCCTCTCCACAAATTTAGATTCCTGACTGCGCACCTCTCTGATGTGTTATTTTGTCTCACGGGAGTAGTTTAGGACTCACACATGCTGTGTTTCTGTATTTATAGCGTTAACTAGGTTGTACATGTTTTGCCCGCCAATTGCCACTCGATGTCTTATTTTTTGCAACAACAAAAAAACACATATTTGTACTGCCTTTAATTTGATTTGAGGCCATGTACCAGTTAGATGTTTCATGTGATCCTTTGTAAGTCCTCAGGGTAGCGCTTTACTGCAGTTACAGTTTAATTCACTAACATTAGCCAATGCATTAGGTATCACAAACTACATATTGGATAGTTTTTACAGCATTTATTAATTTAGGTGAATGTTAATTTATACAGACAATATTTGAAATGTTTGTTTGTAATAAAGTAACTTGTTAATTGTTAAAACTTGTGAATTGTTAAATGTTAAAAAATTTATTTGTATATGTGGAAATTAAACATTGCAAATATTAACCTTCACTGTATTATATTATTATAAACTAATATTATATAATAATTTATTAATGGTAACACTTTTGAATAGGGACCAATTCTCACTATTAACTAGTTGCTTATTAGCATGCTTATTTTTAGCATATTGCTTGTTTATTAGTACATAATCTACATCCTTAATTCTAAACTTAACAACTACCTTACTAAGTATTAATAAGCAGCAAATTAGTAGTTTATCGAGGCAAATGTCGTAGTTAATGGTTTGTTAATAGCGAGAATTGGACCTTACAATAAAATGTGACCTTATTAATAAATGTATTAAAAGTGTTGATCATAGCTATTACATCCATATGTAAAGTACCACCACCTCACAATTGAATCTTATTGTAAATATTAAATGATTTAAAATGATTAATTTCAGACAATGGCACGTAAGTGTAAAATACATCTGATATGCTGCTGTTTTCATGCCAATAGTTTCTCAATAGTTCCACCTTCGTCCGGCAAAATCAAAGCAACCCAGTAAAATAATCAAAGTGTCCATCATATCATTGCTTCCCCATCTAATCTCTGCCTCGAACCCAAATTTTATGCGCTCGCGGTGTGATGTAGATAAAAAAAGGGAAGTTAACGTTTCTCAGACAGGGCTCCCGATCCAGCCAG
Source organism: Sinocyclocheilus grahami (assembly GCF_001515645.1). Classification (NCBI taxonomy): domain Eukaryota; kingdom Metazoa; phylum Chordata; class Actinopteri; order Cypriniformes; family Cyprinidae; genus Sinocyclocheilus; species Sinocyclocheilus grahami. The sequence goes on along the minus strand of NW_015505441.1, from coordinate 271,092 downwards.
GTTTATTTTTTTCTTCCCTTCTTTTCACACTACCCACGTTGCTTTAATACAATGTCTGTCACGCAGGTTGCCTCTGCGATTCTTTGATCTGCTCTTCCTCTGTCTGCGGCTGATGCTCCTCTCTAGTCTGCTGCTCTTGTCTAGCCACTCTCAGAGAAAGCCCTTTGCCCTGTCTTTCTCGGGCGCTCTGCTTCCCTTTGGTCACGCTAATGGAGCCCACCCTCAAAGCAGAAACGCTGCAAAAAACCAGTTCGGCCTGTTAGAATTGGCACGTCTGTCCTCCGAAGAGGCCCACAGACCGATTGCACAGGCCCTAAGGCCAGGAACTTATTAAATGCCCCATTCCTCCGCTTGGTGCGACATCATCTGAATGTCAGCAATGTAATTAGATACACGCCGGGACACCTTGCAGGTACCGAGACAAACACATCCCAGCTTTTTTGTTTTGTTTTTGGCTTCAGTCTTGCTTTTTACACCACCGAGAGCTCTTAAAACCCTCCCACATGGGATGTCTTTTATAATACCAGTCTTAGCTCCATTTGCATATCGTTTTCTCGCTTGGCTCAGTTTCACACTTGCTGTGTCTAGACAGAGATTATTTTTAGTTCCTTAGCAGGAATTCACCAGCAACTGACAAAGACTTGGAACGAAGCGTGGTGATCTTTGTTAGAATGACTTTTGAGAAGGAGGGGGAAACGCTTTTGCTTGATTTTCCTCTTGAAAGTCTTTTCCCAGTTGTGTTTGCTCAAAGGCCAAAGCTCGCCTCATCATTTAAGTCCTTACAGACTGAAATGGTAATGCATGACTCGTCGGGGAACCGTTTTGTTTACAAGGAAAACAAAGCCCGTTCGTTGGTGTTTTCTCAAACGGCGAATGTTTTGCTCTCCCTCCGTCCAAACAGCCTAGTAATCTCAAGCTTTCCCAACCTGTTGAAGGGGCTTGCCCTTGTGGAAATGCAACAGATGTTCCCTTGACATCCATCTGGTCCTTTTTCTCGCTTGGCTCAGTTTCACACTTGCTGTGTCTAGACAGAGATTATTTTTAGTTCCTTAGCAGGAATTCACCAGCAACTGACAAAGACTTGGAACGGAGCGTGGTGATCTTTGTTAGAATGACTTTTGAGAAGGAGGGGGAAACGCTTTTGCTTGATTTTCCTCTTGAAAGTCTTTTCCCAGTTGTGTTTGCTCAAAGGCCAAAGCTCGCCTCATCATTTAAGTCCTTACAGACTGAAATGGTAATGCATGACTCGTCGGGGAACCGTTTTGTTTACAAGGAAAACAAAGCCCGTTCGTTGGTGTTTTCTCAAACGGCGAATGTTTTGCTCTCCCTCCGTCCAAACAGCCTAGTAATCTCAAGCTTTCCCAACCTGTTGAAGGGGTTTGCCCTTGTGGAAATGCAACAGATGTTCCCTTGACATCCATCTGGTCCTCGTGATCCAGTACCGTGCCACACTGTGAAGGGTTTTTCTTTTTTTTAACAGTTTCAGCTTGTCCTCAGTCAGGGGGCTGATCTCCCACACCTTATGCTTGACTGGGATACGGTGCCAACGGTGAACTTATTCAAAGCCCCGGGTTTAAAGATAAACACAGTAGTCTCTCCCATCCTGAGTCAGTCTTGACAACGGGACTCGTAACAAAAACCAGTCGGCGAGATCTTGTTTGTGTTCCCGTATTTGTGTTTTGGAGAGAGAAGGAAATTGACGTACGGCCACGGTTCATTTAAAGCTGTTTTCCTATGCATGTCAGGCTTCTCAGCATGGCACCACACACCTTCTCACTTAAGTAAACAACATGTGTGAGCTATCAGTGATATCAGTTACAGTGGGAAACTCAGATAAGAACAAATTATTAAAGGATTAATTCACACAAAATTGTAAATCCTGTCACGTATCCATCCTCCAGGTTGTTCCAAACCCATTTTATTTATTTATTTATTTTTTCATTTTTTTATTTTGTGGAACACAAAGGGTTAAAGTCCCCCCCCCCCCCTTTTTCAATTTTTTATTT
>NW_015505441.1:260454-269052 GCF_001515645.1 Sinocyclocheilus grahami | reverse complement strand
ACACCCAAGGGTTAAAGCCCCCCCCCCCCCTATTTAACTAATATTTTTTTTAAGTTACACTTTATTTTGATAGTCCACTTTAGATATTCTACTAACTATGAGTAACCTTGCAACTACATGTCAACTAATTCTCATTAATTTGCAACTACATGTCTACTAACTTAGACTGTTAGGTTTAGGGTTAGTAGAATAAGTTGACATATACTTGCAAAGTTTCTTATAGTCAGTATGTTGTATGTTGTGGGGCCCATCAAAATAAAGTGTTAGAAGACATTAAGCAGACAGTCTAATACTCTAATGACTGCTAGTTGACATGTAGTTGCAAAGTTACTTACTGTTAGTAGAATGTCTAAAGTGGACTATCGAAATAAAGTGTTATACCAATGTTTAAATGCAATTCATACATAGAATGACCTGAATACCTATCCACCATATTATGTAATGCAACTCCCCAAACTTAATAACTCATATTTATTTAAATAATAATTTTACCTTGATTATTATAAACCTTTTTACCTTGATTATTATTTAAACCTTTTATTTATTTATTTTAGAAACCAACTATTAATGTACACATGATGTTAAAATAGTAATAACAAGAATACTATTAATATCTATTTCTTTATTAGTAAATCATAAATATTTAGTAAACAATTATAATTATTAATTTTATCATGATTTTTTTTATTTTAGAAAATAAAGATTAAGATGTGTAGATGGTTTCATTGTGTAAGCAAAACGTTGTTACCTTACCAGAACTTAATGACATTTTCTTAAAGATGTTTTAAAAGTTTTCATAATCATGTAAAATTACACAAATGCAAAGAGAAAAAATTATACTTTTTTTTTCTTTTTCTTTTTTTTTTTTTTAAATTAAGAATTTGGCACATTTATTTAACTACAGTTTTCTTTTTTTATTTATCATGGACACTAATTGACAGCAATTGATTTGCTTTCTTCCTTAGCTTTACATTTTCTTATGTGCATTTTCAAAACTTTTCTAAAAGCCCTTTGTTCCGGACATTTGAAATGCTTGGTCATTGTTTAAAAAAAAATCTCAAAAACTGAGGGTAAGAGAAAAGAGAAAGTAAGTGGGCTTGTTACGATGACAGTAAATTCGGAACCTTCTTCTGGCATGTTTTGTTATAACTCTGAATAGAAGTTGAAAGGATATCTCCACTTGCTTGCGTCACTGGAGTGTCTGTGAGCTGCTCTTTTTGGTCGGTTTGCACGAGACGGACTAATGACACAGACAAGAGGTTTGGTCACTTGGCTGAACAGTCTCCATTGAGCTTGTCATTCAAGCTTCTGTTTGTGGAGGTTTTCTTTCTCCTCCATCCTCCTCTCGTCTCCTCTCTTTCCATCTTTTTTCTCTCTCATCTTTTGACGCGATGATGGAGATGTGTGTCCCAGGTGGCCCACTCATCAACACACAAGGGATCTGGCTCCTTATTTCAGACAAAAACATCACACTCTTTGTTGTCCAAAGGAAAAGATGTGGATGAGGATTTACCCAGGAGAATCTGCCCTCCCCATTGCCCACCAAAAGCCGTCTCCGCCCCCTGCCGTCAAAGAGAAATGTCAATCAAACGAGGGCATGAGGTCTGTTGAAAAGGTCATCCAGTGGTGGTCATTTCAGCCATTGTGTTCCTCTCATGAATGGAAAAGACAATCCAATGTGTCCAACTGACCTCACTTTGGACTAACTCCCCCTTCAGATATACTGAGAGGAAGATTTAGACATCTAGACGCAGCGTTGCGATTGTTCGTGAATCACAGGTCCCGGAGTCCTTGAGAAGATGATGAGCTTGAGGCTGCACTTTTATGAAGATTTATGAGCAGCTCTTGGAGGTTTTTAGATGTCTAGGTATGGCACATTCCATGAATAAACTTTAGTGTCTCTTTTTTTTTTTTTTTAAGATATTAAATGATGTAACATGCCTCACTTCAGAGGTCTGGACCCTTTTGGCTGTATCTAACAATTAAAATCATACAGCAATAGCGTCATTGTGACATGATATTTAGCCATGCCATACATTTTGTGTACAATGATCTTGCCACATTCATTTTTTTTTTTTTACATTTATTAAAAATGTGATACACAAAAAAAAGATTATTAGATCATTTCTGAAGTATGATGGCGAAGATAAATGTTGTATTATATTTATTTTCTTTATATATAATATGTATATATATATATATATATTATTGTGTACATTTTGCTGACTATACTGATTTAATGTTTAATGAAGATGTTTTACTTATATTTAGAGATTTTGGCTACAGGCTTGCAAAAAGTGGCAAACCTCATTAAAATAAAAAAGAATATCAAATGTAGTTTGACCTCCTAGATTTGGCAAGTTAATAAAAAAAAAACAGGTTTTATTTTGTACCCCATTCATTGTAAGTGGCATTCAAAAGTTTGATGTCAGTACTTTTTTTGGAAAGAAATTATTTTATTCAGCAGGGATTCATTAAATTGTTAAAAAGTGACAGTCAGTACAATTATCATGTTATTTTGTTTCTTGAGAATAATTTCTGAACAATAATGTGACACTGAAGACTGGAGTAATGACTGCTAAAAGTTCAGCTTTGCCATCACAGAAAAATAGAAAATAATTATGTAGTAATATTATTCACAATATTAAAGATATCAGAAATATATATATATAAAATAAACGTATCAAAATTCTTATCAACCCCAAATTATGAATGGTAGCATATTTTTTCTAAGAAAAATTATCTTTTACCTTTCCTCTGTCCATTCACTACAGACACACCAAGCAGTTTGTTTATCTTCTTATAATGTGTGTTTAAGTAATTATTTCTCACTAATTACTTAATTGTTAAACCAAATATCATCCCACATGGAACCATTTAACATGGCATGAGACCTCCAGTGACATGGATTCCTTTGAAGAGACCGCAAATAATCCCCATTCAATGAAGCACCGAATGTGAATCACACCATGGGACTCTCAAATAATCGTTATCGTCTTGTAAATATTTGATTACTCTATTTAAAACGATCTATTTGATTTCCTCTAGAGCTCTCCGCCAAGCCCTGTAGGTGGATTATTTAGTTTTATCCAAACAGTTTATACCAGGCCGCAGCTTCACTTACGACACTATGTGGGCAGCTTACAACTCAGAGATACACATGAAACATGAGGTTTAAAAAAAAAAAAAGAGCAACTTCTTCATCATCACAAACACAGTTTCCCAGGACGCGAGACACCTGGGCTTTACAAATTAAACTGAGACTATGACGACGATGTTCAGAGTATATTAGGTGTATAACAAGTCAGGTTTTGCAATGACGTCTTAGTAGAAAGGAAGTGGACTTTCTCAGAACATGAAGGACCCACAGCATGTGTCAGAAAATACAAGTAGGTAAAGAGATGAGAGGGAAAATTCAGTGAACCTACTGTCGCTTTGAAGGCGAACGAGGGGATTGATAATGAGAAAACGCTCAGGGTGACAGAAAAAGTGGGGTTTAAGGGGAGAGAGGATTAAGGTTAAAAGTCACAAAGGTCACACAAGAAACCAGTTCACATCCACTCTGCTGATGCCTAAAATACTAATTGAAGGCACGGGAAAAGACGTCTAATAGATTAACAGCAGACACATTTATTCCCACGTCTCTAAGAAAGTGATTAATTTATTTTTCTGAAATAGAAAGTTGGCCAATAAATTTTAGATCAATTCAAAAAAAGTATAACAAAAAGTATAGACTATTTGTTTGCATATTTGGGGAGAAGTATATACAAATAGGCTATCGATTACAGCCTCAAATACAACTGACTGTCTTGAGTTCTAGATCTTCAAAACAAGGAGACTGTTTATAACAATCCTAGCTCATTGTTTTTTTAGGATTTACCCTGCAGCCACAGGACGTCAGGCTGGCAGACTATTCTCCAGAGAATTGAGCTTCTCAGATCAGTAATCTGTCTGGGAATCCCTTCTCACTATTACCAAACCCAACTGGTTAACAATCTGTGCTTCAGTTGTTGCATATGCTATGTTCACATTTTTTTGTAAAGAAATTCATACTTTTATTCAGCGTTAAATTGATCAAAAGTGGCAGTAAAGACTTACATTGTTACCAAAAATCGAAATACCGAAAATATTTCAAATAAACGCTGTTATTTTGAGTTTTCTATTAATCCAAGAATTCTGAAAACGATATCACGGTTTCCACAGAAATATTAAGTAGCACAACTATCTCAACATTGATAAAAATAAGAAGACAAGCATATTAGAATGATTTCTGAAGGATCATGTGGCACTGAAGACTGGAGTGATAACTGCTGAAATTTCAGCTTTGCCATCACAGGAATAATCTACATTTGAAAAAATATATATTTTTTTTATAATTTTTTTTATTGTAATAATATATTTTACAATATTACTGTTTTTAGTGATCGAATAATAGGTGTCTTGAATCCTATTAACAAAGTTATAACTTTTTTGGCTCTAAATATTAGAGCTGTGGCAAAGGACATCCTATTAAAGATACCTTAACTGTGTCACAGGTTGATGTCTATACAGACGTGGACAGACTGAGTTCTTCAGGCATGTCAGGCTGTTTCACATACACAAGATTAAGTAGCAAAAGTGACATCCAAGACCAATCGGGCCACCCAGGAGAACTGCAACCAGCGGAAAGGCTGTCAGAGCCCCCCTTTACACCATTAATCTTCAAGCTTCTCCTGTGCTGCCAACTCGCATCTCCTTCAAACGGGACAGGAGAGTGAGAGAGGGAGGGAAATGGAGAAAAGTAAAGCCACTCTGTTTTTCTCCTTTTGCTTTCCCATAGATTAACTCTTTGAGAGACAATGTGTTACTTATCAATTGTGTTTACTAGTATTTCGGCACAGGTTGGGTTTTCTCATATTGTCTTTTATAAACAAGTATTATGATCTTTACATAATATAAAGTATGCACAGCTTTGACATTTTGATATCTTTTGATGAAAGATGCAAAAAATAATAATTATAGATTGAAAGACAATCTAAATGCCAAAATATATTTTCAGATAAGGTGAACATCATTCACATCATTTTACAACTTTAAGTTGGCAGAAACAAAAACACTCCTTGCTGATTTGGAAATCAATGTGTTTATGTCCCAGACAGGACCACCTCACTCACACCATCTCTGTGGCGGTAGATGAATGGGCCTCATTAAAGCAAAATGGAGATTCCAGCACTGAAGTGTGGGGATGGCCCTTGGAACTTTCAATTCTTTCACTTATCAATAGGTACTTTGATCTCATGCTTAGAGAAGATTCCCGGTCCCTTTACTGGTGACGCATATATAACCTAATGACAATGAATGGTGAAATGCAGAAGTAAAAGAACGATCCAGGAACTGATAAATAGCGGAAAATGAGTGTGTTATGTTGTGGCATGCCTGAAGTCCCAAGAGAGGGTTGTCTTGCTTCAGTCCAGTCCTGTGAACTGAGGAGGAAATCGACCCATCTAGAGAGAGCCTTTGAAGTTCATAGACCTGAACTCAAATTAAGGGACATGCCATGTATGCTTGCTTTTTTCTTCTTCTCCTTTTATAGAGCATTTTCCCCCTATTGTTGGGATATAGTGGATAAGGAAATAAAGTTAAATGTAAAAAAAGCATGAAGGTTATTTTATGCATATTTTGCTTTATATGACATGCTTCATATTCATACATTAAGCTGCATGTTTTTAGAATTTTAATGTGAGGCCTACTGATTGCAGTCATTCAAACTAGTAGACTGCTTGCATTCTTTTTTCAATAATTTGTTTAAATAAACTGCTTTTCTATGACATTTCTGTACAACAGAAATGTTATTTGCTCTCATAATTATCAGTCACTAGACACCACAGGTGTCACGTTAACTAAAAAAAATCACCATTTGGTGAGTCAGCCATATGTTAAAAACGCATGCAATTGTTAAAACCGATGTAATGAATTAAATTATGGGAAAAATGTACTTTTTTATATATACAAGTTATCACCCGTTCGTACTAATTATGCTTCATTCGATGCTTTGGGTGAGCCAAAATTCCTTAACTAGGGCAAATGATGCAACCACACAAAACAGCGCGAAATCAAATTCAGGCGTTTTAAAGAGTCGTTAGCTCTGTATCAGAAACAGACACCTCCAGAGATGCTGTAATTTTCACTTGTAGTTCACTAAGAATTTCAGACACTTTTAACTCAAAAGTTTGTACTCTCCCTTCACGAAGAGAAGAAATACGCATCGCTTGAGTTTGGACGCTGTGTGTTGCCGTACAGCGCACAGACCATGTCAACATGGCGTCTTCAATGTCATTCTTTAGTTTAAACCGAATTATCTCTCTTAACTCTGTCACAAAAATATTTGTGAATCCTGCCAGGTAAAAACCAGTAATTCAAATAATTGTTTTGTGTTTGTATACATACGTGCAAAGAAACAATGCTCGGTTTGTTTGTTTATCTGTTTAGAGTTACACTGTTAGCTGGTTAGCTAACGTTAACTGACATAGCCAGAGTGTCATCTCTTTCGTGTGTGTGTGTGTGTGTGTGTGTGTGTGTGTGTGTGTGTGTGTGTGTGTGTGTGACGAACACTAACAGATAGTATTGTCCCGCCTTTAAATGTAAAAGGTTGTTACGTGTGTAACGTGTTGTTAGTCATTTGTAACAGGTAGAAATGAAACTGACCAATTTTAGTGATAAATACCGTTCAATTTTTTCTGAGCAGGTGTGTTGGTTTATATTTTCACAAGTCACTGTGATTGTAACAGTAAGTTATACGTTAGCGGTTTGTTTGAAGGTTAGCCCATTGACTTTCTGTATAAACGAAAATACAGACTCTTCATTATGTTACTGTAAACTGAATCTAGTAGAGGCTAACCTATGGATTATTACTTTGATAATCTAATATAGAAGTTTTGAAATTGGCAAGATAATGCTCATATCACCTTGCAAGACCTTTTATTGACCAGCTATGTAGTCTGCACATGTTGGAAATGGTGCTGCTGTCTTCTAGTCCCGATTAACTTTAGACTTGAGCGTTTCTACTGTAATAATTCTAATATGATTTTTTGATTTAGTCAAGATTGTTCTCATCTTAAATCGTCTTTCTTCTGGCTAGATATCAGATCAGGAGCCAGCAGGCTTGGTGCTGACTCTAACTGATAGTATGCATTAACATAAAACAAATAAAATCTTGTCAGAAGATGTAGGTTCTGCACAAGACATTGCATGTCCGTTCTTTTTCAGGAATAATTATGATCGGAATAATATTACGTTTTTAAGAGTATTTGTAATGCTGTGTGGTGAAGATCGTGGTGAAGTTTTGATCTGTGGAAGTAGAAGTCATGCTTATGGGAAATGTGGGTTTGAGTGTGACCCCCCCCCTTTCTATACATAATTTTCAGTCTATCAATAAAATGTCAAAATATATCATATATTTTGTATGCACAATGCTGAAATCTCTTCACAATGTCACAATGCACACAGCATCTTCCTTTGTCTTTCTTATTTTGCAAATTAAATGAAAAAATACATTTTTTTTTAACATTCATAAAATTTAGGTTCTAAACATAACTCTTTTGGTTGCATAACACATTGGAACTTACTCATGAAACAAAAGCAGAGCTGATTTCTGTTTAAATAATTTTTAAAATTATTCTTCTGTAAATCGTTGCATTCATTCAATGCACCAGTTTATATGGGAACATAATTCTAAACAATTTAACACAGAAGTTCACTCTGCTTGTGTTTAATGAATATTCAATTTGACAGGAGGTTTGTGGTCATAAAATCATCCTTCATAAGGTAAAGAACATTCTGTGAAAATGTAACCTTGATTTCTTTAATATTGACCGAGTAAGACCATGTCAAAGATTGAAATCATAGTGAAATTACTGGTTGAAATCAAACTTTGATGCTTGTTATCTCGTAATTAGATTTTGAGACTTTAGCCTGGATTTCACAGAGAGGGTCACAAATTTGAAAGCAGCTTTACATTTCCTCACCTGTCAGCCATGTGTCATTCACTTAAAATCCAAATGAGAGATCAGTGAGTGCTTCTGTCGCTAGCCATTCAGAATTATTGTTTGTCTATGAGACTAGTTACTGTTTCATTTCAAAGGCTGTGACTGTAGACTGGCAGGATGACACCAATGGCTGTTTGTTTCTAACTGGCTTATAGAAGTCTGCCAGAAACTCAGCAGGCAGAATTAATGAGGGCCGAGGAGAGAGCTGTGTGGCTTCCTCTCTCCTGTCTCTTGACACACATCCCCCTCCTTCAAAACACTTTACTGTGCCGTTGTTGTACCTAACTACAGGTTTTTTTGTGTGTCTCTGCTTATCTCTATTATTTTAAAAAATTCATCTTCCTGTTTTGCAGGCCAATATGCACGTCAGGATGGAGGCTGGCAGAACAACAGGGACAGGGATCCCAGCTCATCACTGTGGATGAGAAACTGGTATACACATTGGCAGTTTTTTTTTTCTTTGGGCTGTTTTTGAACTGTGTTTGTACTGGGTCACGATTCTTATATGCTTTTGTAATTATGTAAAAGTTAAAATTCTTCATCACTGGTCAGAAACCAAATATAAATATATATT
>NW_015505441.1:260067-260290 GCF_001515645.1 Sinocyclocheilus grahami | reverse complement strand
AATATATAAATATATATATATATATATATATATATATATATATATATATATATATATATATATATATATATATAAAAACATATTTTTATGAGTATGCTTTATACAGCTAAATGTTCTCAAAAAATGTCCTTCATAAAATCCATCTATACTGAAATGAAATCTAGTCTTTTTTTTTTTTTTTTTTCCCTTTCCTGTCTTTTGGAGACAAAAATTCCCTTGTTTT
>NW_015505441.1:252814-259877 GCF_001515645.1 Sinocyclocheilus grahami | reverse complement strand
TTTCCTTCCATGTCCTTGTGAGACAATAATGATCTTGTTTACCTATGAGACTTCAGACACTCAGCTGGCTTGAATGTGTGGGCCGGGTTTGGCAGAGTGGGATGTTTGGGTGGACTCAGACTATCTCTGATTGTGTCTGAGCGGGCAAGTACACCCCGCCTGGTTGAGGACTCTCATTTAATAGTAGGGGCCACTCTAAAGTAAAGCTGCAAAAGGGCCCCCAAAAAGAGGGGATTGAAAGAAAAGGGGGGGGGCAGTCTGACAGTAGCAGACTCGCAGGAAGACGGCGGCTGTCCTTTTATAATTGGCCACAGAGCTTTCATTGTTGTTCTCAGGAGAGCAGTGCCCATTGAGCGAGATATGTGGCAAGGACTACCTGTCTTATTCAAGACATTTTAGAGAGCCTTCTTATATGAGTTTTTCATGTTTGTTGTAGATGTTATCAGACAGTTTGCAGTAGTGGTAATGTAACTCTTACACAAGATTGCAGGGGAAAAAAACAATTTAACTTGTGAATATTTATGGCATGTAGATCATATGTAAAGTATATGACTACAGTATCGTCTAAACAAGTTAGGGATATTCCTGCAGAAGTGCTTTGAGAAGATGATGTGCATGTACTCAGTGGTCTTGACATCTCAGAATGTCTTGTAGAATTTATTTTGGGTCGCCTGGGTGTGTTTTTCTATTTGACCCTGAATAAATTCTACAAGACATTTCTTTGGATCTCTAATTTTCATGGCTTAGCCTGTAAATTACCACTGAAACATGGAGATGTGTTGACCAGGAAGAATGTGGAAGGATGAAAGCATCACAAAGAGCATTGAATTCAGAACAGACAGTTTTAGTTTAAAAAAAAAAAGCTTTCAGGTTTTGGTTATATCTCAAATCAAATTAGATGGTGCATTGTATGGCCACAAAATTTAATTTTTTAAAAGTGTTTGAGTAACTGCATGCATTTAATATACTTGACTAAAATCAGCAATAAAATACATAAAGGCATTACAATTTTTTATTTATTTTTTGCAAAATCAAGGCTCAGTTTTTTTATGAATTTTATGATTTCAGTTATGTCAGTTACCGCTTTGATAATTTTTTTGTTATGGATGTGCATACGTTTTGAAATGAATTATTCTATGATTTCAAGTGGCTTAGAAAATGAATTTATAATAGCAGTCTTGAATTATTTTCGAACATATAATTTTGAAAAGGAGAAAAATAAAGAAAATCTCGAGCTCTAGTAAAGGGCTTGCAAATGTGCCACTTTGCAATGCAGTCAAATGTGTGGCATTGCAAATGACGGTAATTAAGGTCCTGCGTGATTGTGGTGGAGTCTGGGCGCTTTCTCCCTCTGGTGCCTGCGCTGACTTGCTTTTGTTAGTAATTACAGTTTGATTAAGCATGCTGGGCCACAAGAAAGCCTGCATGGCTGGCCAGTGACACAGAGCTTCACACGGAATGTTTGAGCCGTGCACAAGCTCATATACCCAGAGCTTTCTGAATGAACTGCAAGAGGACCTTATAGCTGCTTGTGAAACCCCTTTATGAGGCTCATTTTTGGTACACAATTTTTTATTGTAAAAATAATGTCTCCTATTATCAAGAGACATTTATAAATCCTTTTGTATTTCCCTAAAAAGCACAATCAGTATGGCTCTGGTGCTATGAAACATTGCCTTGTTTGTTTGAGCATCCTGATCAGCCCAACACCGCAACAGTGGCTCAACCAATGGTGTGAGTTTAGCAAGGAGTCTGGTGTCAGATGGGGGATAGTGTTCAGAAAACCTGTTTGATTATGTCATTATTTTGCTATTTCGATTGCTGCTCCTACTAATGTAGAAATTACACAGCCATTTATTGAAAGTGCTATATTTGCATGTATATTGAAATGTTTTTGCAAACCGTCCTGCGTACGAAAAGAAATGTAAACAGCAGTGAAATTATACCTAATTGCAAGCAAGAGGCATTCTGTCTAGCCAGAGCTGTAAATTGAATGAACATGTTGAAGTAGCTGTCAAACATGTATCATTGTGCCGGTGAGCTCCGAGGTAGACTGAATTCAAGATCCTCCTCCCCCTTCCCCCTCTTTCCCTTCAGCGTTCATCTCAAGTGTCTGTTTTGTCTAGTTGTCCCTTCATACCAGGTGCTTGTCCGGAAAAAAACCCCCAAAACCAAGGCCGGCAAGTTGGTCAAAGGACATGGCTCTTTGAAGAGGATCTGACAAGAGGCTTTGTCTATTAGTTGCTAAACGGTATTTCATTTGCTTAACACTTGAAAAAGTAACCTTTAAAGTGCCCGACAGCACCTTTGTGTAGCAGAGGAAGGAGACTTGCACTGGCTGTAGAGTGCACAGCTGTGTTCCTCACTTCATTTCCTCACACTCTGCTCTTCCAAATGGGCTCAGTACATTTTTCCCTGCTGCTCATATTCTAATACTGTAGCTGATTGGTCTCTAATAATAATTATATTTGAGGTGAGACTCATTTATTATTTTTGTAATAGTTGTAATTGGTGTTTTGTTTATAAAGTTGGTAATTCATTACTTTCCATGATTCGTGACAGAAATGAATAAAAATTGTCTGAAGGGGTTTCCTGTAGGGCTGCACGATAAATCGCATGAGATATTTAATGCGCATCTTGTCAGTAAAGCCATTCTGTAATCAGCGGTAAATCTCCATCACGTGCGGGCTTTCACATGGAGCAGCATTAACTACACAGAGCCGTTGTTCACCGACAAGCTGCGCAAAACATGTGCAAAATATGATAGTGGTTTTGTGCAGCTTGTCGGTATTTAAAGGGTTACTCCACCCCAAAATTAAAATTTTGTCATTAATCACTTACCCCCCCATGTCGTTCCAAACCCGTAAAAGCTTCGTTCATCTTCGGAACACAATTTAAGATATTTTGGATTAAAACCGGGAGGCTTGTGACTGACCCATTGACTGCCAAGTAAATTACACTGTCAAGGTCCAGAAAAGTATGAAAGACACCGTCAGAATAGTCCACTGCTTTCTCTTCATCCGCCCTATTCTGCCATTGAAAGATTTTTTTGGCTGGAAGACAGTTCTGTCTAAACACTGAAGAAGTCAGCTGATCCACAAAGATCATTTTCACCACGTTCTGGTTTGGAGAGTGAATCCACATTAGATGTTTGTTACTAGCCTGCCTCGGTTTATCATATGGATCATCTCTCATTGGTCACAAATGTTTTTTTACCCCGAAAGTGCATTTGCATGTATGTGGACACCAACCTGTAATGTCTTTCCAAGTCACCTTTATGTCTGTAGTTCTCAATGTCTCTGAGCAGATTCTGTCATTAATTATTTCTGCTCTTATTTTCTCTCTATTTTCTCCTTTATTAATCATCATGTGAATTCAGCTAAAGTGATTCTGAAGGGGTTGTACTGGAACAGTGATGGAGTAGTATTATTATTCCATATGCTGAAATGAAAACTGGATTGATATACATGTATGGACACTACAGCCTTCAGAAGTCCTTGAGAGGTTCCACCTGTAACCTTCCAATAACTTTTCCATCCACATTTTTATGTATTATTGTCTGTCTGATATTAAAACAAGCCAGTAGGCCACACATGTACACTACGAGTCATTGGTGTTTTTCCCTTTCTAATCAGAAACAGCAGACAGATGCCATCAGACATTGTATGAATCTGCTGTTGAATGTGTGTGGCGACACAGATCAGTAGTCCATGTCTGAATATCAAAGTGTTTGCGCAAAACCGTCAAGAAACCTCTTCTGAAAGGTTACTTCAAAAATGAAAAATGGCCATTTTATTCATTTAATGTTTGCGCAAGCACAATTTAAGATTGATTGCATTCAGAACTCACAAAGCGGCAAAAAACATTTCTTGTAGTTCTGCTTGCATGGTAAATTCTTACTTGTTTACACTTCGGTATCGGTGTTGTCGGCCACACTTGGCTCTACCAAGCTGCACGCAGGGCTCATTCAAGCAGTCGGCCCCACAGTCTGCTGCTCTGAAAGGGCTCCCATGCTCTTTATTCACTGAGGAGCCAGAGGTGTCAGAAATATAGACACGGTTTCACGTGATTGAGACTTTGCCAGTCTTTTCTCCCTCGCTCTTAAGCCTGGCATTCTGTCTGCACATACAGGTATTGAAGGGCTCTGTGAATAGTGTCAAACTTCATAGTTCTCATTTTGCTTCCTGTACATGCAAGGAGAAAAGTGCAGTGTTTTCCTTTGTGATCTCTCTCTGGCCTATTTAAAAAAAAAAAATTCTTGAAGCACCATATTTAAGGCACAGTCGCTCGCTTTGTCTATGGGCCATTGTGCATTTGTCTGTTGCGTAGATCACCCTCGTAGTTTTTGTTGTCCTAATGTATGCAAGCAAGACTAAGTCTAGACTACTTTTTTTTCGTCTTTCATTTTTTTCCCCTCTTATTTTGCGGGACAATGGCAAGTTTTTTTTTTTCAGTATTACCAAAAAATATTTTAAGATCTTATTCGGCCTGAAGGAAGGGTAGATAAGGAACAACTAATTATGTAATATTATATTATTTATTAATAATCATAATATTTTTCTTCATCAGTTCTCAACCAGAATTGTATATGTGTGTTCATCAGACATTGAAATTAAGTCTCCCATGTCTGTTTAGTAGGGGTGTAACGATACATGTATTCGTACCAAACCGTCACGGTATGGACATCCTTGTTCGGTGCATGAGGCCTTACAACGAATACAGGCAATTCACCCTCAATCCAGAAGGTGGCGCCCACAGTAATGCAACGCTGTTTGATAACCGCGAACAGCGAATGCCATGAGTTGCGCACTTGAAAACAAAGCCCACTAGACAGTGACCATGTGCTGATTTCTGAACGCGTCTCCCACTGACAAAGGAGTATACTTTAAAGGGATAGTTCACCCAAAAATTTAAATTCTGTCATTAATGACTCACCCTCATGTCGTTCTAAACCCGTAAGACCTCCGTTCATCTTCGGAACACAAATTAAGATATTTTTGATTAATTCTGAGAGCTCTCTGACCCTCCCATAGACAGCAATGTAATTACCCCGATCAAGGTCCAGAAACCAGTCCAGGAGATCAGTAAACTAATCCATGTGACATCAGGGGTTCAACCGAAATTTTACGAAGCTACAAGAATACTCTTTGTATGCAAAGAAAACAAAAATAATGACTTTATTCAAAAATGAATCTCCTCCGCGTCACCCTGGTGCCATTTTGGAGAATATCCACTGAACATGTAGAAATAAGTTGTTTACTCTTTGATTTGAACGAAAACAACGTATCAGCGGAGGTCTTATGGGTTTAGAACGACATGTGGGTAAGTAGTTAATGACAGAATTTTCATTTTTGGGTGAACTAACCCTTTAAAGGCTTGCGCACTCAACTGTTTGCAAAATGGAGCTTTGTGCTCGTGTATCCTACCTCTGTCATTCGGCACAAATCCAAATATTCCATAATATTTCCATATTTGCGATGTATTTGAATGTTAAACTATTATTTATTATGTAAATTATAGTCTTTGTACTTCAGTCGCGTTCCAATGGTGACACAGAGGCGGGCGCGCTGATGTTTGTTTCACTGTATTTTATTTTGATAAAGTACTAACTGCGCTGTCAAGTTAGCAATGCTGGAACTGATATGTTTTTTTGTGTGTGTGTGCGCGCGCTGGCGCAATCACTTCAACTGTTTCCTTATACCAGCAGAATAATGCATCACTGTATAAGGTCTACTTTTATTTGTGTACACTCACAATGAAAGCAAAACATTGTGCTATTGTAAAATAAGGAAAACGAATAGGATGTCGCTTTCTGCCATTTGAGTTTCCTTTCTGTGAACAAATTAAGCGCGTCACAAAAATGAACTGAAACTCAGCATATATAGGCTACGTTACGTGTCGCACTGTTTTTTCCCTGTTTTTCCCCCTGTTAACTAACTCATATATTTCAAGTATTTATTCCTCTTATGTATATATGTACTGCAGATTTTATATTTATAACATTATAATTGATTATAATATTTTGTATTTTCACATCTAGGTGGAAAAATGTTTACATTTCTATTACTGTCTGTTCAAAATAAATGAAAAGAAACCTAGCATAGTAGATTTGTTGTTTTTTCCTGTTGTACCGAAATTGTACCGAACCGTGACCCCCGAACCGAGGCACATACCGAACCGTGACATCGGTGTATCGTTACACCCATACTGTTATTTAGACTAATAGTCATTCTGCTCAGCAGCGTCTTTGAACAAGGCCCCTTTGCGCTGAACATTTTCAACAAAAAGATTCATTTTCATGTTGAGATATTTGCCATTTAAATGCTCAAGCCAACTGAATTTGATACTAAGGTTAGATGCACATCATGGAAAGTTCTGACATTTTGCTTAATCTTTGTTGCCACGAAGTTACTGGTGTGGATCAGAGCTAGCGATTAAAGTCATCTTTGACAAAGTTTTATAAGTCTTGCTCATTACGAAGTCTAACATCTTTTTCCCCCGTTCACTAAAGTCGTCACGTTGAAACTAGGGATGCACCGGTTGACCGGCCATAAATCGGAACCGGCTGGTTTTTGCTTATGATGCGCGATCGGCAACCGTTTTTTTTAATTTTTTTTAGTCCGATTTTTCCGGAAGTGTGCACCGAGGCGCCAGCAGAAAAAATACCACGCAGAGCAAGCTCACTGTTGGCGATGCACGATGGAAATGCAGAGCTACCTGTCTGAGGCACAGATACCAAGAAGCGAACAGCCGTTGGTGTTCTGGCACACAAATAAGAGCCGCTTTCCTGCACTCGCTGAAGTTGCGCGAGTGTAACGTTACCTGTCCATGCCCTGCACAAGCGTAGACAGTGAACATTTGTTCAGATCAGCTTCTCACGTGTTGGATGAGAAACGAAACAGACTAACTTGCGACAAAGCTGAAATGCTTCTTTTTGTAAAGAAGAACTCGCATGCACTTTTGAAAAGCCAGAAGTAAACGTCAGTTCTGTAGGCTATAGGATTAATATTTTTTATTTTACCTTAAAATTACATTGACTTAATGTGATTTAAAAAGCACCTGC
>NW_015505441.1:213603-244941 GCF_001515645.1 Sinocyclocheilus grahami | reverse complement strand
AATAATTTATTTATATAGCCTACTTTGGTTTTATTTAGTTTCACTGGTAAAGATCTTTTTTTCTTTACACCAAATTTAGAAACGAAAACAAATGCTGAATGCTGATTAAGTAACATCTTTGTTTGGAGTGTTGAATGTGTTTGGATTGTGGAACTATGCAGTTGTTGCCTTTAAAATTACATGGTTACAGTTAATGTTTTCATTTAAGGCCAGTTTATAGTTTCAACCCAATTTAAAAACAAAAGCTAAATGCTTTTGTCAGTAGGCCTACCTATGTTTGTATTGAATGTAGCCTACTTACTGCGCAGTTACTGCTGTTAATTTCAGATAGTTACAGTTGTTGTTTTCAATAGCCAAAACCCAGTTTAGCCTGTTAAATAACCAAATAAATCTTGTTTGTGTGTACTTTTATTCTTTCTTGTTTGTTGCGTGATAAAAAAAAAAATACAAATCGGTATCGGAATCGGCCAGTTTGCTTGTAAAAAATCGGTATCGGAATCGGTTATGAAAAATCATGATCGTGCATCACTAGTTAAAACAGAGCATACGGTACTGTATGTTCTTCCCTGCCTGCTCGAGTGTCACGTGAAGACTTTGTGTAAGCCAGAGTTTTTGGAAGGCTTTTGTTCGCAGTTCATGCTAAAGAACCTCTTTTATATGAATCAAGTGGCAGATGACAGACAATGATGAAAATTTGATTCTTTGAAGTTGTAATGGCCATTGAAATGTGTGAAGTTCCTGCATTGAAAGGGGAGCTGCTTGTAGGATTCACAACCTTGGGTGGTTGCTTGCTGGGAGGTTTGTCTGTGTGTTGTTGCCGACTTCCCATTGCTGCTCGCTAATTCCCAAAGGAATTGGGCTCTCTTTGCCTTTCAGCAGTCTCCTTCAGCTCAGCAGCACCACACTGGAGTCTGGGACCGTGCAGCATGTTACACACACGTTTTTCAGATAACCTTCTTAAAACAGTCCTCTCTTGTTCATTTTATACAAAAAAACCATCAGCAGTGTTTAAGTATTATTTGTGCTCCGGGTATTTGTTTTTGCTGGTATCCGTACAGATATCCTGACTGCATTGTAAATCACAAGATCTTGATTCGATTTGATTCCATATTTATTCTGATTTGTTTTGGTATGTTTTAGTTATATTGAAAGCACCGGCTCATAAGAGTCATTCGTCGTGACTCAGACTACAGTGGTTACATTGTTTATTCTTTTTTTGGGGGGGGGCATGGCATTACGGATTCATTGAAAGGCAGTTTAGAAACACTGACACATGGAACTAACTTGATACATAAACAAAAATATTAATTTTGATACTGTGCAGTTGAGCGAGTTCAGTACAGCGGTATATACAGGCTGAAAACACGGCATAAATACATTTTCACGCCAAAAAAATAGACTTAAACTAGAAGATCGATCTTGGTATAATAAAAATCTGTTTCAATCAATTAGATTGTTCAAATGACGATTAAGTGCACGATAAAAATATCCTTTGGTTTGCCAGGACTTTACCGTAAAAAAATATATGGTGACAATGTTTCAGGTATTGTAAAATGGCATATTTTACACCCTATAATTGTATATTTCACTAAATTATATAATATAAATACACCAATTTACAAAAACTATTAAAATCTACTTTTTAACATAAAATGTACTGATAACCACAGTAATAATACAGGCAGTACAATAAATAGCCATATAAAACATGGCCAGTGCACTTATGTAGACTGTACAGACAAAACACCATCAGGGTAACACATGCAACATTATAATAAAGCAATAAACAGCAAAACTAAACTAAATAACTAAATATGTAAAACAAAACATCCTAATGTACTAATTCATGATAACAAAATTAAGCTCAAACTAAATTATTTAGATAAAATATAATCAAATGTGATGTCATGCAAGGACATCTGGGAATGCCTGTTTTTCATTGTAAATTACTCAATTCATAGTTTTTACTTGCAAAAACACAAATTTCACTGTATTTTAAGGTACAATTACATGTAATGCAATATAATTCCATTTAATGTGTTAAACCATATACAATTTGTTTACCGTATATGGTAAATTAATTTAGTATTTTTCTGTAATTTTTTCTTTACAGTTTGGTAAATTGATCCCCCCCCCCAGCCCTAGTATTGATGGGTTTTAACAACTTAGTTTAAATACATTGGGCATGACTCTGGAATCATATCGTTGCCAGTAGAAATATTCAATCCAGCAATGAAGACTGATGCCCTGAATGATTCACCTGCTCTGCGCGAACACTTTGTAAGTTTAATGTACTATTCGCTTCAAGTTTGCAGAGTTCTTTTCACCTTCACACCTGAAAGCCCAGGTTTCTGACCTGCAGTGAGGATCACAGTAGGATGTCTCGATGCATTTTGAGAGTGTGAGAAATTAGCTTGTCTAGACAAGTACGCGTCTGCATTCAAGAAAGGAAGTATTTGGGCTTTTATGCCCTTTGGGAGAACAGCAAAGCTTTTTATGCTTTTTTTATGAGAGCACGACTGTGAATCTTATTTTTGGCAAACCACACATTAATGCTTGGGTTTTGATGAAAAGATTTGCCTTATGCACTCATAGTTTACCAGCTCTTCTTTCATCTCCCTCATTTTGCCAGGACATCACAACTTTGACTGGCGTTCCCGAGGAGCATATTAAGACCCGCAAGGTCCGTATCTTTGTGCCCGCCCGCAATGCCATGCAGTCTGGAGTCAAAAATACCCAAAAGTGGAAGATGGATTTTGACACCAGGGAACGCTGGGAGAACCCACTGATGGGCTGGGCCTCCACGTGAGTGGACATCATAATAATCATGCTTTTTGAACTGCCAAAAAAAATCCAATGTCTGAAGTGATTTTTATTTCCAATCCAGGGCAGACCCCCTGTCCAACATGGTGCTTACGTTCAGCACTAAGGAGGATGCTATCGCTTTCGTAGAGAAGAACGGTAATCCATTTAAACATTTTTCCACTATCTTGACCATATTTTTTAAACACTACAATCATCCCATCAGAATCACATCCAAAAATGTCCCTTGGGGGAGCTCAAGCTCCCCTTTGAAAAGGAGCTGTGTTTGTGTTTGTGGCATAAAGATTCACATTTATCCTCAACCCGTCTTCTCCGGCCTGGTGTTTACACTGCACATAAGCAGCAGTGGACATCTCCCAAATCCAGCCTCTAAGATATACTTGGCTGACCGTGCTCTGGGCCTGTTTATTTTTACAGGTTGGAGTTATGATATAGCAGAAAAGAGGGTCCCAAAGCCGAGAGTGAAGTCATATGGAGCAAACTTTTCCTGGGACAAAAGGACTAGAAGGTCGGCCAAGTAGACATCCCGTTTCTGCCTGTCTGTGTTATCTTTAACAGACCTGTAAAAAATAATATACTCCATGTATCTAATAAACTATCTTTACAACTCTTGAGTTTTACTGTGCTTCTGGATGTTACTTCACTCAGAATCATTGGAATGACACCATATCTGTGCTAGTGTGAGTATTTAGCACTTATTATTACTGAAGTAGCTGCTGTTGTTTGTGCTAGCCGTGTGCTTTGGAATGCCATCTCTCTGTTTCCTCAGAAAATAATTCTTCTTGTCAGGTGGTTCGTTTTTCCACCCTTCAAACCCTCTTGAAGACAGTTTAGTGTTAATGTTTCTGAAACGGGAGGATGAGGTAAATGTCAAGCTTCAAAGACTGAACGCGGCTAGATATGTTTACTCTCATGCTCCTCCAGGGATGAGCCCAGATGAGTAAAACACCTGCCTGCTTCAAATGACGTTCAATTGAAAAAGCAGTGACCGTTTTACTCTGTCATCTCTGCTAGCACATTGGCGGTCAGTACTACACTTTCCATGTTCATTTTACATCACATTACAAATCTGTATTGCCTGGAATCGTTAAAACGTGGTTCATGAATGAATCATTGATGTGACAAGGTTTACCTAATTGATCTGGACACGACACCATTGCCTTATAAATGGCCTATGTGAAAAAAGAAAAGATTTTATACATTTGTTTCCAAAACTGATATCAGAGCAAAGCCACACCAGATAACTTCATGAGGAGCTTTGCATAATAGGAAAGAGCAATGTTTGGAGTCTGGAAGCATTACAGGGGCTCAGTGATATGATGTGAATTTTGTGATTGTGTGAGGTCAGGCTAGAGCCTTTCAGCCAAAATGCAGTGCAATTTCAGCTTTATCAGTAGGTAGAAGGATCGTGTGTGATTTTGATTTTTGATGAGGAAAAGATAACCAGTTTGTCTGTAAAAACAAGCTTTGTAGGGAGTTTAACAATTGATTGCTCTGAGATAGAAGCCCAAACTTAAAGTTAGGTCCTTATGGGAATATTTGAGCTTAATTTAGTTCAATTTATATCCCTACTAGTTGAAGTGTGGGGAAAAAAGATGTGGGTTTTCTGGCAGTAGATTCATGATGTCAGTTAAAAACTTTTTATGTAATGGCCTTGAGGCTTAAGCAGTAGTGCCAGGACACTTTGATTACATACAAAATAATGAGAACAATAATAAATGGATGGGTGCATAGTATCAGCTAATGGCAGAACTCAATTCTTAATAAAATCCACTCCACAGTGACCATTTGATAAGTTTTTTTTTATTGATTTCACTCTTAATATCTGTACAAATACATCAAACTTTGTATATACATATGACATTTACATAAAAAATACAAAACTATATATTTATAACTGAATTTTGTTTATCTTGAGATGTCTGAAAATAAAAATGCATTTTGACAAAGTGAAAAAGTGAATGTTTTATATATTGATACTGAGTCCTCTTAATGACCTTTTCTTTAGCTCTGCAAGAGCAATATAGAGCAGAATATTGGCAAGAAAAAAAAAGACAAAGTTGTATGGCACAGTTTTTTCGAACAAGTATAACCCACTGCTAATTTCTGCCCTATTGTCAAAAAGTCAAACTGTTGCTGTTGATGACGGACGGCATTTTATACAAGTGAATCGTCAGGGATTTCCTATGAGAAACAGCTCATTTTCAATGTTATCCTGCTGCACCATATCACAAAAACATTGAAGAACGTTCAAGAAAATCCCTTTGGTCAGTTACACTGAGCTGTAAACAAAACCAAAAATAAACATGTACATTAAAGAGTGACATTTTTTTCCTATGCGTTTCCATTTTTTTCCAATAAATAAACTCACAAGCTAACATGCAGGTATGTGTGAAATAAACATCTGTGATACAGAATTGACACTGATAAGCGTTTATACAGCTCGGAATGCAATTTACAGCTTGCAGAAGACTCACACTTTACATGATAGCATTTTACCTCACAATAAATAACACTGCTTCTCTTTGGACAAATATATTTCTCGGTCATAAAAAAAAAAGGGAAAGACACAACATAAGTGAAAACAAAATAACATGATAGACAAGTAAGCCAGACACTGTAAATGTATAAATTATAAAACGGAACACTGTATAAATAAACATCAAGCAGACTGAACTACATGTATACTTCTTTCTTTTTTCGCTGAAAAATAAATTAGCATACACATATGTACAGTGTGGACATGATTCCTTGCCCTAGGACTGTTCTACTGGTTGATGGTGCTTTATCCATCCAGTACAGGTGATAAGCGGATATAAGCCATGTAGTCCTGGTCGTCCTCATCGTCATCATCCTCCTGGTCTTCAGTAATGGCTATATGGGAGAATACATGGTAGCTGTTGCATGAATATAGACCACAACAGCGCAGAATGTACGTGAGTATTTGTCTTTATCCCAAAGCCTCTGACAATCTAGGCTACTTGACAGCTTGACCAGGTGCTCTGGCTCCCAAAATTATGCAACAAGACGTACATAATGAAGGAAGTCAGCGGTGTGACGGGACAGGGCTGATCAGAGGCTTTAATGGCTCAGGTGTGTTTGGCAGATTTCTGAATCAAGACCAAAAAAGTGCTCTTGCATTCCATGAATGGCTGTTTTTTTTCTGGTTTCGTGTCTAAATCCATTACTTTGAATGCACGGGTTGTGCACCGGCCGACCGTAGCTACGTGGTCAAGCAATGGCACAGTTCTGAGGTATATGTAATATAGATATATATTTTCTACATAAAAGTTTACATTGAAAAAATGACAGGCAAAGCAATGAAACAAATATGCAGTCCCTCACAAACAAATAGGACAACACGACCACAGCAGGACTGCACACACAAATTCACCTGGCTAACGTTAGATGTCTAACAGAAAGCATCACTCTACTAATAACATATTCTTGTCCTGCAAACTGTAAAATGCTGTAGTCATTCAAATCATGAGGTGATCATAAAGTTGGTCCCTTGAAATGACGAACATACCTTAAGGCACAAGAACGTTAAGGTAAGCCATTCGTTCGCTAGCACAAATCGGAATGTAAGTATTCCCTCATTGATGGCAGCTCTAGCTTCATCGATCCATTATCGAAGCTAGTGCACCATCTGTCGAAATAGGTAGTCTAGGTAACTTTTAAACAATGGCACCAATGTTACAATCACCTTATGTGAGTATAAGGAAAAGGATTCATGTCTTTTCAAACCCTCAGAGCTGTTTATGTCATAGTGCATTTGAAAGAATCGATTACAGCCAAAAGCAGAAATCAAACAAAAAACATAATTCATAAAACTCTTACACGATAACCATGAATATGGAATTGACAAGCTGATATGATATATAAGTCTCTACATTTACACTTTAACAAAGGGGAAATATGACCTCAACCTGCTGGTCAATAGCAGGTCAGACTGAACTAGAACTCGAATGTCACTAACTGCAGAAGTTAGTCCGCACATGTTTTCTTGTTAGTTAAATGAAGAAAATTAGTATGTCAAAGGACTCCTGGAAAGAGCTCTTTGTAACATTTCTTTTTACATTGTATTCATTGATTTCCATTGATTTTTGTGGGTTCTTTATTAAATAAATGTTTTTTGTCTTTTCGTTTCATTTTTTTTTTCTTCTCAAGAAAATACAAAATTAATGAAGCCAGTCAAAGAGGACATGCAAAGAACTTCCAATCATAAGACCTTTCTGTAGCTTAACTCTTAGCAGCAGGAAGGGAATGAAGAGGCGTTATTTGGAGGGGTGGGAGGTTTTGGGGAGGTGGTTGCTGGGGGCAGCATTGGATTGTCTTTTAAGATGTATTACTTACAGTTGCAAGATCCTGAATGCTTAACCTCCAGGAGAACCCCCAAAGAGCAAGCGGCCTGCTTCATGGCGCACTCGCTGGGATACGTGGTGTTGTCGCTGGCGCACACGGCCTCCTCCGATCGACTTTCTGGGCACGTCTCCATGCAAACTGCACAGCGCCCGCGTCCCATCTTGGAATCCCATAGACACTTCTTCCCCACGCTGCACTGGATATCGTCACATGACTTGGCCTCTAAGAAAAGACAATAGGGGACAATAGTGGTCAATTTCTTCTGATAACACTTCAGTGTTTCATACTGAATGAAATAAATCGCTAAACAAATATATCAGAAGCTGTCGTTTAGTTTTTATTTACAAACTTGGACACCACACGCGGCTATTGACTGACCACGAACAGGATATAGAACTTACTTGCTGCATTTTTGATTTGTTAATGTCTCGCGGTCTTGCTGTTTTTTTTTTTTAACAATTACATTTTGGGCTAAAAGTGTGTTGTAACGCATGCATTACTGAACATGTACCGAGTAAAATATTACTGAAAATTGATTAGTAATACCTTACACTACTGCGTTACAGCAAAAAGTAATCCGTTACTGTAATGCATTACTTTTGTAACGCGTTACTCCCAACACTGTTCATACGTAGAAATTCATAAACGTGTTTGTTGTTGTGGAGAGCTGTAGGCAAGTCACGCTCAGTTTGTTATGACACACGAGATGATGTTGCCAACATCAGGAAACAGTTAGACGCCAATGACTTTCCTTTGCAAATAATAATCACAACTGAGATTGTCACGAAAGACTAACGGAACGAATGGAATTCATTTGGGATTTCGCCATTGTTGCCTATGCACTCTGAACTGAAAACAAATTCCACCATTTCTCCATTTTCAACTTTAAGTCAAATTTATGTTGACACTCACTGATGCATTTCCCTTCATATGCCACTCCAATGGATCTACCAAGCAAGCACGTGGCTCTCCTCAAATGGCACGCGCTGGCGTAAACAATCCCGTCGTTGCCACAAAGGTACTGATCCGGAGACGTAACCTCTGGGCATATGCGGTTGCATGTCACACAGTATGCGTTGTTTGTCTGGTCCACCACACAAGTCGAGCTTCCCGGACACATGACATCACGACACGTCTCTGCGAGGATGAGAAGGGAAGACTGAATTATAGTTTTACCATATTTTCACAACCAATGACCTAGTTTCTCAAAATCTTTCTTTATTCTTTAGTGTATTTTACAGTGGACTTTATTTAGTATAAACTGTAGGATTCTGGATACAACTGCTGAAATCTCTCTCAAGGTTAGACAGTCTCTTTTTTTTGTGCGAAAGCAGCGTTACCTACTTTTGCATTTGCCTTGGTACTGCACCTCCAGATCTGGGTGCCCTTTGCATTTGGATTTCATAAGGGCACATTCATCTCGGTATGTTTTCCCATCTGAGCCGCACACCGGCCCCTTCCAGGTGATGTTGGAGCAGTCTGGGGCGCAGACGCAGCGAGGCTTACTCCTCCTGTTCATTTTACATTTCTTCCCAGGGCCACAGTCCACATTATCACATGTCTCTAAAATTCAGTCAGACAGAAACAGGATATTTGAAGTGGCGGAATTTCTGTTATTACTCATTCGTCACCTATTGATAATCTGTTGTCAACTCATTTTGTTTGTTTGAATTTATTTATATAAAGCCAAAGAAGGTGTGAGAGAGACCACTGAGGCACAGTAACTTTTTATTTTTATTTCTACTGTTTAAACACGCATGTAATATGTTTGTATGACGTATAATAGCAACATACGTTACTGGACGTTTCCACCTGAACAAACGAACATGGGATTCTACCTTTACAAGGTATGCAGTTTGGAGCCCCGCCATTGAAGATCATCCACCTGAATAATGTGCTGTTTGGCACATCTTCCTCAGTCCAAGATGTACCGAGCCTCCCACTCCGGCAGCATTCCTCTCGGCTCATCCCAGGCATGTAGAGGACCTGACATCTCCCGTTCTTGCC
This sequence comes from Sinocyclocheilus grahami, assembly GCF_001515645.1. Classification (NCBI taxonomy): domain Eukaryota; kingdom Metazoa; phylum Chordata; class Actinopteri; order Cypriniformes; family Cyprinidae; genus Sinocyclocheilus; species Sinocyclocheilus grahami. The sequence continues at coordinate 235,746 of NW_015505441.1, read as the reverse complement.
TTGCTGGAGCCAGCAGTTACCAGCTGTAAACAAAAAGAAAAAGAGCCAGTCTTATTAAAGTCTGAAGCCAATGACCCAGACACAACACGTGCAGCCTGTATTAGCTGGAGCTCTCCTGCTCCCCCTCCCCCGCTGTATTTTGTCTGATTTTTCCCAACGTAATGCGACTATTTTACACTTGCATCCCTTCACCCAGACAACTCAAGGGCTCCTGGTCTGCTCGGGAATATGCTTTTCCTGTCGTCGAATATGTTATGACCGTGCAGAGATTTATTGCCTTAAAGTAAGTGGCAGATTGACAGACTCGTACCTATTTAAACAATGTGCATGGCAGTCTAGACTCCAGTTCCTCGAGCGCTCTGTGCCAACTGTCTGCGCTCATCACGTTTCAGCACACTTACAGGAGCTTTTAGCAACACAAACGCATTTATCCGCTGCTTACTATAAGGTTCAGAGATGTTTTGAACCCTGTGCGGAATCAGTCGTGTTTAGGTATTAAAGTAGGCATTCGCGCCGGGGATACCACGCGCCAGACAATCCAATTAAATCATACAGTCACGCGAGCTTCATCAAACTTTGTTCTCCAAAATGATCGTGCCGTTTTGGTGACAAATACGCAAAGCGATACTAATAATTAAATCCATTAAAATGGTACAATTGTTTTTTTTTGGAAAGCCAGACGAGGTAGGCAGTGTCTAATTTCACTACCTACTATTTGAGAAAAATACAATCGAATGTCTAAAACATAATGGTTGATTTGAGGATGTGCTAAATATGCATGTATACAAAAAACGGATTCTTCACATTATTGCTAGACAATAATACTATCATATTAATAGACTATTAAACATTAGTTTAATCGGAGTCCTCTAATTTGGACAATCTTGAGCATTTATTTTAGATAACGATAAAATGCTCTTAATCTCTTAAATCTAGCATAGTAAATTCTGGATGTTTTTTTTCTTCTTTTTTTAAAATAATGGTGCATGTAAGGACGCACCTGTCTCGAGGACACAGGCGCGAGCCAAGAACAAAACTTTACAGTTGTCTTGAATTTAAGCAGTTCCCTTCATTCTAAAGAATTACTTTAATTCTAAATGAATTGCAGACCAGACTCATATCTAAAGCGTGTCAAAAAATTATTTTGAAGAAACAAATATACAGCAAAAAAAAAAAAAAGAAGAAGGAAAGAAAGTGCACTCACCTTGCACTTTTTGATCTTCAATCAAATAACAGAACCATAAGAGTAATAAAATCATTCCCGGGTGGAGCTGCTGGCGCTTTAGCATCCTTAGCATGTTTAAACAGAGAAAGAGTATCTAGACGAGCTGTGCAAAAGTAATCTTCTTACTCAGGCAGTGCTGAATGAACGCTGCTCTCGGAGTGCCACCTCTTTTTAAGTGTATAAGGGGTCTCGGGCCGACTGTCTGTGGTGTGGGCGGTCTTCCTCTCTGTGGGGGTGGGGAGAAAGAGCCCCCCCCCCCAAGTTCTTTCAATCCAAATCAGGTGACATAGCTGCTTGAAACTTTCTCTTGCCCCTAAATCACTTCTTAGTTAGTGCATACCAAGTCGCAGGAAGCATAAATAAAAAATGGCCCAATTTGTATCTTGTAATCTTACGGATATCCACAACTGACCAGACGTGGATGAGACCAGTCCAGTCACACAGGAAACAATATCTTGGCATAAGCAACAACATATTCAATCCCACCCTAAAAACCCAGTTTCCAATGAATATTGGGGTTTTAGTGTAAAAGGGAACAAAAGGGAACGTGTTTGCAGGTGGTGTGATTAGATATAAAGACTCTGTAACCGGGTATGAATTACAAATTGAACTGCGCATTGATGGCCTTTGAATGTCACCACAAACCTTTGAGATGGGAAATGTCACAACTTTCTAGGCCATGGCAGGTCTGATTAACAGTAGAGGGTGTTAATTTAATACAAGGTTACTGTTGAAAGGTGATCTGCGCGAAGAGACAATGGATTACAGAATAAAGGAGAGGAAGACTAATATTAGACGAGACAGGTGTTGCGGTTTCCCTCCGGGATCACAATCTATATCCCATTCAATTTCCGAACGGCGGTGGCGCGAGGCAGACTACACGGAATTCATTTCCATAGAAGTGAGACACGCGAGACTGACTGGAGGAGGATTTTCCCTCTGTGGCGGAGGTGCACGTGCGACCTCTTCTGCAAGAGACTTGAACCACAGACAACACTCATGTATGAGCACACACGCCGAGCATCAATTATTGCATGCTGTTTAGAGAGAGGGGAGCATGGCATGTTGAAGAAGCCTGCAGCGAACACACGAGGTTTCGGAGTCTCTTCTTCGAGTTTCATTTTATTTTCTGTTTTATTTGCATTTTTCAAAACCAGTCATTGCTATAGCACAAGTGTGTGAATAATAATTGCGATTAATCGCAAATGTCTGTACATATAGCCTATTTTATTTTCCTTCGAATCATGGACGGCTTTAATTAAACTAGATACGCATAACCCAATAACTAATTATAGAACTTCAATAATCGATCAATAGATCGATCAATAATCGATTAAATCGAGACAAACACATGGTGCAAAACAGACAGAAACTGAAGGAAACCCACAAGACCACCATATTAAAGTTTAATAGTATCAGATCGGCAGTGGTGTAATGTAACGAAGTAATAATACTTCGTTACAGTACTTAAGTATTTTTTGGGAGTATCAGCCAACTTTTACTCCACTACATTTCCTAATTAAAATGTATACTTTTACTCTCCGATAGCCTACATCTCCCCTCGTTACTTATTACAAAATGGTCAGAAGAACACGGACTGCAGGAAAGCAGGTTTAACGAATCAGCGGTCTGGCGTTTGCATGTTAGACTCTTAAAAAACACATTTGCTCATGTGCAAACAAGTGCGCGCTCAACTGCTGATCCAGTTTCCATTCAAGTCGAGTCTGGGGTGTGCGATACAGCATCGTCTGCGATAATATGGTAAGTGTTGTTGTAATGGTGTGCGATCTGACATTATCAAGTAGGCTATATCACCAAATCACACATTAGCAAATCACACATTATCACCAAATGCCTGGAATTTTGAGTTTTAATAGACTAATAAATCTATGTGCGTGCACTCTGCAATTCTAAATTGTAGACTGCAAAAATGCTTCTGTATGCTTTTTATATTTTTATAATTTAATATAGTTAACTTAATCATAAAGTCACACAAAGAGTACCGTTTCTCTGCAGATTTCGGCATGAACACATTTAATAATCATTTTATACAAGTTCAGTAAAGCAATAAGTGACTTACATTTTAGACATAATATTGCTTGTTTTTGCTCAATTTTGCTAACAAACAAATATCACAGCACTGTTTTACGTCTCTGAGCAATTGACGGTGTTTACTTATTGAACGAATCGGTTAAATAAATGATTCAGTGATTCCCTCATTAACACAGTCAAGTGCTTTGTTTCTGAATGAATCAGTCGTTTGAATGAATCGGTTGAATCTCAATGACTCACTCATTAACAGTCACTTGCTGTCACCTACTGGCGGTTTTAATTTCACATTTCGACAATTTTTTTCATGTTTTAAATTATTTCAAATATCAGTATTCAACGTTTATGTTAAAAACAAAACATTAGGCCTATTTATGCATCTGTAACTGCAGTTTAAATGCATCCATGTCTCCTCTGAGATACATAAACTGTGTAAATCTAAATGCTATTTCAGATGCAGATTCCAGAAATGTTTTCTTATGTTGGAATGAAAGACACCAAGTGCCGGATGAATACAAAAATGGAAGAAAGAGTTAAAACTGGACACAATCTTGCTACTCAAGCTGTGTATTAAATTTTTTTTATATATTTATTTGCTTCTTTTCCATTTTGCATTTACTTGTACTTTTACTTTCAATACTTAAGTACGTTTAAGATTTAAAAAACACTTTTCGTACGTAAGTACAATAAATATCACATACTTTAAGACTTTTACTCAAGTAATATTCTAAACGGTGACTTCAACTTCGACCAGTCATTTTTTTGGTAAGATATCTGTACTTTTACTTGAGTATGGCTTTCAGGTACTTTATACGCCTCTGCAGATCGGTGTAATTTTTATGTAGCCGAACACAATAATGATTATGTTTCCCATTCAGCACTAGTGCGTTTCTATTCTACATAATTACCTATGACACCTTTATCTTTACATTTAGTAGTGGACTATTAATATTGTAACTCTAGAAGAGCCTATTGTAGCATTATGGTTAACTTTTGATATCTGCCAAACTAACTTTAAACAAAGCAGCCTACATTTTCCGGTACTTTGGCAGTGACCTCATTACTAGGCTATATGCATTTGATTAGTGTGACACATCTCTAGGTCTGATCAAATCATGTAACCAGGAAATGTCAAGTCTACATGTCTTGGATTCACCTGTCAGTTACAATATGAGCCAGCCGGATGACATTCATAATGACTGTGAGTGTATCATTACAAGTTCCTTGGCTGCAGTGTTTGTCCCGTGTCATGTGGTGCACGTTGAGGCAACCGTAAGCATTGCTTGGTTTCAAAAACAAGTATCCAAAACAAAATCCGCATTTGTGTGTGTTTTTCCCCCCCACAGTATCATTAGCTGTTTGTGTATTTCATCCCTCTTGGTTTTGAATAAATAATATTTGGTCGATAGAATATTTTGTTGATGTTCTAACTGCCAAGATGATGTTCTGTGTTCCTCAGATATACGCTAAATGATAAATAAACTTAGCCTGACTTATTAAGCGTTATTAAAATACTTTGGAAACCAAAGTAAATAAAAAAGACATTGTTATGATATAAGCTAGACACCTTATAGCTAGAATTACATTTGTTGATTTAGTGAAAACATGAGTTGAGGATTATTATATTATTATTATTATTATTAGTATTAGTATTATTTACTGCAGGCTTCCTGAAAATGCTTAATTGAATTACTTTTATAGTTTTTCATAATATGCATATTTATTGGGACAAAAAGCCACAACTTTGCTGAATTGAATGAACTGAATTAATTTGATAGTTTTTCATAATATGCATATTTATTGGGGTAAAAAGCCACAACTTGCAAAAGATTCCTCTACAATCCTGCGTAAATGATATGGTGTCATCTAGTGGTAGTGCAGTGCTTGTACAGTTGTAACTATGCTGATGCACCTGGGCTGCGTTTCTCAAAGCATCGTGAGATATTGGACGTTGATCGTAGAGAGACCGTTGGTGGCAATGATTCTACGATCTACTTAGGCTTACGATGCTTTTGGGAAATGCAGCCCCGGACATAATAACATAGTGGCTTAAGAATTATTAGCCAGAAACTCACAAAATTTGATGATAAATCCAAACCTTATCCAAAAGCACCTATTGAGATCAGATCAGGAACAGAATGTATTACTTCACTAGATTGCTTCCAAAATACTGAAAACTGGCTTTAATACAGACATCAGGAACAAGTATAAATAACATTAAAACAGCAGGTGGCTTTTTAAACCAACCTAAACAAACAAAATGTTCTGTAACAAACTGTTCTGTAAATATATTATAGCTAAAAGTAAAAAGGTCAAGATGTGAGTTATAGTTCCCAGCTGTTGAATATCATTCTGAGGTATTTTTTATGAACATTTATCAGAATTTCTGTTGGTTTGTCTTGAGAAAAATATGCAGTATAAGCAGTGTAAAATAAATCACAACCTCTGGAATGTGACCATGTGCCGTTCAGGAAAAAACATGAGTAAAGACAAGAATTCTTAGATTAACCTTGGATTGAAAGCAAACTTTTAATGGTAAACTTAAACCCTAACCCTTAAACTCTGTTATTTACAGCTATTCTCTGAGCTCAAAAGCATTTAATAAGCAGATAGGTAAAGAGCTGCATTCAAAGCCCTTATAAAATCTGTGGCAGCCTCTTCCATATCAATGCACTATGTAGAAAATCTCTTGGCACCTGTACACAGCCTACAGTTAGAACTATGAACTATACTTGAAAGAAGAATTGTTCTGATAAACAGCAATAGTCAATGTAACTGTTTATTGAACATTTGTGGAAATCATGTTGTCATCATACAGCCTAAAATCACTTAAAAGAAAAATGAATGTGTAGCTCATTTGCTAAATTCCTTTTGATACCATCAGCTACTGTGCCTCATAGATAATGTCCCATTCTTTTTTCACAGTAATAAATTGTTTTACTAAGTGTATTAATGGACTCTGCACTCAGAGTTGTTCACAGCCTTGGAAAACAGCAGCATACAAGTCCAAACCATAGGTCAGCATCAATGAGAGACCAACTGGAAACCAGTAGAAAAGTGTAACGTTAACAGCAAAACAATTCCAGACAGGTGCACGTGTACGCAAAAACAGTAGCTGCTACAAGAGCACCACCTAATGGATGATAGAAGGAAACACAGAGCTCTTCCCTCCACAGAAGTCAATTAGCCTGTGTTTTATTACTTCTGAATACTTAAAAGTATTGTATCCGTAACAGTTTTTATATGTAATATTATTTTATTATAACACATTTAATTGCAACAAATTATTAGTATATCAGGATATGAAATCATCTCTCAGTCGGGTCTTCGATTTGGTCATGGTACTACAGATTCGGTCAAAGGCACTCGTTCATTTTGTCAACATAAACATGATGTCCACAGGTGGTACATTTTAAATATCAGCTACATTAATCTTCAGTGTTAATAAGATTGTCAAGCCACCATATGCAGCAGATTTATCAAGGCTTCAAAAACTGCTGAACGTGTCTCACACATGGTCTCTTCTGCTGTGTACACATATCGCTCTCTCTCTCCGTGTGTGTGTGTGTGTGTTACGAGCTGGCACTAAAAAGTAATGACTACTTTAGACTGGTTGCCTAACAAGTAATTGTTACTTCTAAATAACAAACTACAAATACCAAAAACTGACTGCACATTTTCCCAATTAGTAATTACACAGTGTGACAGAATAGGCCTATCATATAAAATAATTACAGAGGTGCAGTAAAGCGAAACAATCATGGTTTTCCATTGTAAGGTAAAAAAAAAAAGGTGTTGGCCTTAAAGGTGCAGTAAGAGATGAAATCAACACTCAAACAAACAATTTTGTTAATATTTGGCAGCTGTCTCTTCTGTGTGTATGCGGGAAAAAATGTGTTTTTCTATATAGCCCTGGCTGTGAAAATGGGCAAAATAAAGTGAATCGGTCCCGATCCAAGCAAGCATCACAACACTCTTGTAGCCAATCAGCAATACGGGGGCGTTTAAGCGCATGATGGGGAGGAGAGAGAGTGAGAAAGCGGGAGATTTGTAAAAAGAATGTAGCCAGAGAGATGACTGAGATCAAAAAGAAAAATGTAAGATGAATATCACCGGAAAAAGAAGGATTTTCGATCAGGCGAGAACTAGAACCGTTTCCAAGAATAGAGAGACATTTGAGAGCAGGAAGAAGACCTGACAAAGGACACCGAGGTAGCTTTGTTTCTGCTTGACACGTGAGTGAGATTGGTTTTGATATGTTTCACAGAAACAAGATATGCTGTTGTTGTAATATTAGTTAATATTCTAACAGGACTGATTCGTCCATACTTGCGCGAGTAAGCTGCCTGATGCGCCAACTGTTAGTGGTTGCATAGTAGTGTTGTATCCACCTTTTTTCCTAACGAGTCTACTGCGTTTTAAATTGTGGGAGGCACTTCCGGTTTCCACTCAAAAAGACTGCAACAAATGGGCTAGTTGCATATCTCCGCCATCTTTGATTTCCAGTCTAGTGAGTGTGTGCATAGATACTTCCGGTTTTGCTAAACGCCAGTGCAGAGAACCGGAGAAATCCAAATATTACCTTATATATGTTTACAGGATTTATAATATCACTGAAAAATGCAAATAAGATCTACACTGCTATTATTACTAAGCAATAAACGTTAACTGAGCCAGTGGCTTTTGAAACTTATGTATGTTTGGGTCCGGTGAATGAATGAAATACAATCCTACTGTTCACCAAATAAAAGTCGCCTTGATCTCATGGTGCGTTCACATAAACGCATGTCTTTTTCCCTTATCAGTTATGTACATGTACAAATTACTTTTCTCGAAAATGTTTGTATTACATTGACTTTTTTCAGACTGAAATACATTTACCTTGTGAGCAGGGTTTGAAATGAACAACGCTGTAACGCTGTCAAATCACTAGCCAATTTGGCGGGTTACTTTTCGTAAATTATGTTTACTAATTCATTTCTTGAGTAAATTCATGTAAGCCAAATCTGCACAGATTTAGTGTAAATACTGAACTCGAGACTCATCATGATATATTAAATATGCCTAATTGTGCAGCATCTGGGCATATCTAGCTTACTTGAACATACCCAGCGATGTAGCTACTGGCCATCGGGAGCACCGGGACATTCCCGGTGGGTCAATCGCCGACGCGAGGGAGACCTCATATTAGGCGCTGTTTTTAAATTACAGCCCACGCGAAACTGCAAAAAGCAAATAACATTACTCCAAAAGTGTGAAGCGGCGCGTTAAAGCAGAGCGGGGTCACTCTCCCACACAGTGCTGCGCTTCCGCCACGATTTATAAGAGATAAACAGCACAAACCGCTCGATCCATTCAGAAACGACACAGAATTGTGTTATACAGTTGTGTGATATGACAACATTAAAGGTTCTGCCTGAAAACAGCCACGACAAGGCCAAATTCATGTAAACAAACTGCAATGTAAACAAACTTTAATAGCTTATTTCTCTTTAAATGTTTCATTCTAATTAATTTTAATTTAAGTAAAATGTTAATTCAGTAAGAGCCTGATTAAAGATAAAAATCAGTGTCTCTGTAATTTAGAGACACTTATAAATGAGGTGTTTTCCATTTACAAATATTATAAAGTTCTTAAAGGGATAGTTCACCCAAAAATGAAAACTGTCATCATTTAGGCTACTCAGCATCATGTCATTCCAAACCTGTATGAATTTCTTTCTTCTGTGGAACATAAAAGATATTTTGAGAAATTCAAGAAATGTTTGTCCATACAGTAGAAATCAAGGGTAACCAAAATGGTTTTGTAACATTCTATAAAATATCTTTTGTGTTTTACAGAAGAAAGTAAGTCATACAGGGACGAATTTTAACCCCAGTCCAGCCCTGTACCCGTCACTACACAACAAATAATGGCGTGGCGGGCGCACTGGTTTCCTTTGCATTGAAGCAATAACGAAAAGTCAAAAAAGACCTGCCTGAAGACTCGCACCGTGTCTACACCCGATGCGACAAAATACTATAGAACCCATTATAATCGGTGATGCGGCCTACACTGGATGTGGCACAGCCCAGCACGACAAATCCCCGACAGTAAACTGATGCCTCGTTCTATTTATGACGTAGGCCTACTGTTTGACAAAGTACAAATGATTTGCAATGGTCACTTTGTCGCATCCAGTGTGGACAGCCTCAAGCTGTTGGCTTACCTCCGGCCTTTTTTTCATAATTTATTTGTTAAATTTGTTTGGTTAGTAGAAATTATGAATGGCCGGTAACTTAAAAATTTAGTAGCCAAATTGGCTGGTGAGTGAAAAAGTTAATTTCAAACCCTGCTTGTGAGACACCAGCTGCAACTGATCATCATAAATATCCGTCTCTCAATTCTGCACATACATAATTTTGTTCCATCAATATTTTCACAACATATTTTAATATTTTACACAGTTAACTTTGCATCAAACATATTTTTAAATGAAAACACGGGCTCTTTCCCAAAACAGATAAATATTAATAAAAACGCATAGGAAAATGCAAACACCGATTTTTTAAAATAAATGCAGACCTACCATAATTAAATTGTTAAATTGTACAGATACAATTATAAATGATTATACCAAATAAAGTTAATAAAACACATTGTGTCCATAATGCAGAAATCTCTGAGCATCTCATTTGACGGTTGCAAACCTTATGATCTTATCAATAGCAGTCAGAACAAAATCAACTCTCTGAAAATGTACAGTATTGCACATTTGAGTGGTTTGTGTTTGAATGAAGAGATCCCCGTGGACTGAGACCGTAGTGCAGGGTTCCTCAAATCTTGCCCTGGAGGACCAATGCGCTGCAGAGTTTAGCTCCAACCCTGATCAAACTCAGCTACCTGTGATTTTCTAATGATCCTGAAGACATTGATTAGCATGCTCAGGTGTGTTTGATTAGGGTTAGAGCTAAACTCTGCAGGAAAGTGGATCTCCTGGGCCAGATTTGAGGATCCCTGCCGTAGTGTGTCCCATTCGTCATTTTAGCGTTCAAAAGGGTGCTCGAGAGCGCCCCCTTTGCGGCCATTATGCGCCCTCAATCCGGATTTCTGCCGAGCCCAAGTAGATATAACTGCAGACCGGAAATCTCCAAAATGGGGCGTGAACTCCAAAAGTGGGCAGAACCTCCAAAATGGGGCGGGGTCTCCTCTCGCAAAGACTTTCACCATTGGCTCTGTCTCCAGCCAATTGTTATTGACTTACATTTCAAAATAAAACGTTATAAATTAAACATTGTTTCTAGTTAATCTAAAATCAAAGTTCGTATTTTAGTACTGGAGTTGAAACATCTGCTTAATTATATAAACGGGAATCCCCCACGAGCTCTCCCGCCAGCCGTCCCAGCGCAGCGCAGGGGAAAGATTTTACTCTATCGCTTTGCTCTATCGCGGTGTCCCGGGGCTCGAAATTCGCAGGGTAGGAGGGGGTAGTGATGCTGGGTGTAACTAAAAAGGTGCCATTGTCCGGTGAGGTCGGTTGGGGAGTTACGGAACGATCTCATATCGCATAATCTTATTAACTGTTTGTCTCCTGAACTGCAGCTTTCTTTACCACACTATTCAGCGCCAATCCCACCGCGCAGTCAATTTCACTGGTTAAGGTTAGTGTCAGGTGTGGGGTAGGTTTAGGGGTTAGCATTTTTTGTAGCATAGTGTAGGAAATCAACACTTTAATTGACACAACCAATAAAATCTTTAGAATCAGCTGTGGGGCGGAGTTTGCACTGAAGTGGATTGGGGGGAAAAGTGCGCATGCGTGTCATGTGCCTGTCTGTCAATGGGAGGAAGCCACGCCCTATTTTGGAGCTCCCACACCGTTTTGGATCTCCAGGATGCAGTTATACCCTTCTCGAGCCCGCACTGGGGCGAGCTCTGCAGCAGACTTCTACCCGACAGTCAAAGTGGCATTACGTCACAAAAGTGCGGACTCCGAGGAAGACCGCGAGGGTTTAGAGTGCGATTTGGGACAGGGCCAGAGTGAAGCAATCTCCGTGTTGTATCTTGATCAATTTCCACACAGATGTACGCAATAATGTAAGGAGGATGTTTTCTCGTGTCTTTGATACACTAGCTATGGCTTTTTAATCTGAAAAACAATTATTTATATCTAGCCAAGTTTGGTATGAAGTTTCCCCTTCAGGTCCTTCAGAGGCTTGTAGGCTAGAGTCCTCCTCGGCATTAAACGCTAGAATGAGACAGTCTAGTAAGTGCACGTGGCTACGTCACATAAATTCTCATCCTCACCGTCACGGCACGAAAATACAAATAAAAGTTTGTTTTGGAAATATACTTTGCATTACAAATCATTATATTATTTGGCTTTCTATTAATGCAATACAGTAAATCACAGCTGTCTACAGTCTCCCGGTGGCTTACATTATTGGCAGTTTAGCGTTTAGGGAGTAATTTACACCAAAAAAAAAAAAAAAAACATCTATGCTTTCATGCCCGAAAACATTATTTTTGTCTTACATTTCATAATAAATTCAGACAAGCTCAGTTCTGAATAATTTTTCGTCAGGTTATTTTCATGAAATGGAATGGGTACAAAGGATTGTGGGTGATTGAAGGTCGCAGAGGATTCATCCAATGCATCCTTCAAATTCAGCTGAATGAAGGACGCGAAACGAAGGCTGCCTTCCAAGGATCCTTCCGATTGAGATGGCCTTCAGCGACGTTTGATGACGAGCCGAGATATGCAGCCTTCGGAGGATGCAGCCTTCCAGGGGCGTAGCCATCTTTTCAGATGTGAGGGGCTACAGAAATGTTATATATATATATATATAAATCCAAAGTACAGCAAAGCAGTAATGTTGTGATATATTTTTACTATTTAAAATAACTGCTATTTGAATATATTTAAAAATGTAATTGATTGCTGTGATCAAAACTGAATGTTCAGCATCATTACTCCAGTCTTCAGTGTCACATCCTTCAGAAATCATTCTAATAATGCTGATCTGCTGCTCAAGAAACCTTTTTTTAACTATTATTATTATTATTATCAATATTTAAAACAGTTGAGTACATTTTTTCAGGATTCTTTAATGAATAGAAGAATCCAAAGATCAGCATTTATGTGAAATAAAAAGCTTTTGCAACATTATACACTACCATTCAAAAGCTTAGAGTCGGTATAATTTTAATTTTTTGTAAAAGAAATTAATACTTTTATTTAGCAAGGATGCTTTAAATTGGTCAAAAGTGATGATAAAGACAGCTATTTATACAGCAATTTCTATTTCAGATAAATGCTTTTCTTCTGAACTTTCTATTCATCAAAGAAACCTGATGAAAATTCTACTCCGCTGTTTTCAACATCATAATAATAAATGTTTTTTGAACAGCAAATCAGAATATCAGAATGATTTCTGAAGGATCGTGTGACTGGAGTAATGATGCTAAAAATTTAGCTTTGAAATCACATTTTAAAATATATTCAAATACAAAACAGTTATTTTAAAATTGTACTGTTTTGCTGTACTTTGGATCAAATAAATGCAGGCTTGGTGAACAGAAGAGACTTCTTTAAAAAACATTAACAATCTTACTGTTCAAAAACTTTTGACTGGTGTATAGGCAACTTGAATTTTTCTCAAATTTCTAGCTTTTAATTGGCTTAGAAATCTATAACTGCTGGACAATAACCAATAATAATGATTTGTTTATATACTACAAACACTTTATCACATAATAAGGCAGAATAGTTTCTATACTGTAATGAATGCTATGTCAATTAGCACTGCATTGCTCATATACTTTATTTATTACTTGCTGGAGATGACTTGGAAAAACACAAATAAACCATATATTGTCGCAATCGTATGTTTAATTTCTGTTTTTCTGTGAAAACAACTTTTCATACAGCAATAGACGCTTTTGTCCATATTAGGAATTTCCTGGTACGACTTTCTGCACGAGAGCGCCCTCTGGCTTCGAGTATGAATGAAACGCACACTGCACGGAGTGTTTAGCGCTCCGCGATGTTCATCTCGCCTTATTCTGGGTCCGAATAAAACATCAGATCATGCACAGACTATCCTGTCTCTTTGAATTTAAATCTATATTTATTAACTCCGGCTTTTGAAAACCTCTATGTGAACACACTTGCCCAAAAAAGTGCGGGGGACGAATTTACGTGATATTAAAAGTGGGGGGGACACATCCCCCGCGTAATCTATGCCCCTGCAGCCTTCCGTTTGAGAAACACCCTTAATGTGAACGTTGCGAAGACCGGAAGTAAGTATGCACACACTCGCATCGCAGAAGCTCACCGGCGCCATCTTGTGCACCGAGCCCATAGAGTGGTGGAACTATGATGTCACTTTGTAGGCAAAAACCCAGAAGCAAGTTAGCATTTTAGCACTTCCGGTTCCATAGTCCCAGAGTCAATGGGTTTTCTGAAAGGGAGTTTGGTTAAATCCGCTAAAATAAGGTCTGTGGTTCACACAAGCTCAAGACACTTTCACGTTTTATTCTACGACATAAAACACACCAGTTACACCCCTTTCCTTCAGGGGTTCAACCGTAATTTTACGAAGCTACAAGAATAATTTTTGTGCGCAAAAGAAAAAAAACTACTTTATTCAACAATTCGTCTCCTCCTTGTTGTGATTTGATCTGAACGAAAACAGCGTATCCGTGTGACGCAGCTGACGCAGAACAGCATACGCCGTTTCCATCCAGCGGATACTCTCCAAAATGCTGCTACAGGGTGACGCGGAGGAGGCAAATTGTTGAAGAAAGTCTTTATTTTTTTTTCTTTTGCACACAAAAATTATTCTCATAGCTTCGTAAAATTATGGTTGAACCCCTGATGTCACATGGATTATTTTATAGATCTCCTTGCTATGTTTCTGGACTTGGGAACATTTCAGTTGTATTGCTGTCTATGCAGGGTCAGACAGCTCTCAGATTCCATCAAAAATATCTTAATTTGTGGTCATTTGAAATGACATGAGGGTGAGTAATTAATGACAGAATTTTCAGTTTTGGGTGAACTAACCCTGTAATAGATTAAATGCACTAGAATTTTATTGAATAGTACATGGAGACACGTTTTTTTAAGGGGTCATATGATGCCATTTCAAATGTTTCTTTCTCTTTGGAGTGTTACAAGCTGTTCGTGCATAGATAAGATCCCTAAAGTTGCAAAGACTAAGATTTACATAACACCGCCCAAATGTTCACGCAAAGAAAGAAGGCGTAACTTTTATTCTCGCTGTAGTTGCCGCCGCTGCCATGTCGTGGAGAAGCTGTGTTTCGTTCTGAAAGCGAAACTTCTTTGTTTGGCCTTCCAAAAGAGGACGATATGCCTAGAGCTGATCCGTGCTGGTCGCTGAGGAAATACATCAACTTCGTGCTGTGGATCGCCGGATCGGCTTTCACCATGGACGAAGCGGAGTCCAGCCCGGGGTCGTCACATGTGGTTGCCACTTTTATTTAGCAAGGATGCTTTAAATTGGTCAAAAGTGATGATAAAGACAGCTATTTATACAGCAATTTCTATTTCAGATAAATGCTTTTCTTCTGAACTTTCTATTCATCAAAGAAACCTGATGAAAATTCTACTCCGCTGTTTTCAACATCATAATAATAAATGTTTTTTGAACAGCAAATCAGAATATCAGAATGATTTCTGAAGGATCGTGTGACTGGAGTAATGATGCTAAAAATTTAGCTTTGAAATCACATTTTAAAATATATTCAAATACAAAACAGTTATTTTAAAATTGTACTGTTTTGCTGTACTTTGGATCAAATAAATGCAGGCTTGGTGAACAGAAGAGACTTCTTTAAAAAACATTAACAATCTTACTGTTCAAAAACTTTTGACTGGTGTATAGGCAACTTGAATTTTTCTCAAATTTCTAGCTTTTAATTGGCTTAGAAATCTATAACTGCTGGACAATAACCAATAATAATGATTTGTTTATATACTACAAACACTTTATCACATAATAAGGCAGAATAGTTTCTATACTGTAATGAATGCTATGTCAATTAGCACTGCATTGCTCATATACTTTATTTATTACTTGCTGGAGATGACTTGGAAAAACACAAATAAACCATATATTGTCGCAATCGTATGTTTAATTTCTGTTTTTCTGTGAAAACAACTTTTCATACAGCAATAGACGCTTTTGTCCATATTAGGAATTTCCTGGTACGACTTTCTGCACGAGAGCGCCCTCTGGCTTCGAGTATGAATGAAACGCACACTGCACGGAGTGTTTAGCGCTCCGCGATGTTCATCTCGCCTTATTCTGGGTCCGAATAAAACATCAGATCATGCACAGACTATCCTGTCTCTTTGAATTTAAATCTATATTTATTAACTCCGGCTTTTGAAAACCTCTATGTGAACACACTTGCCCAAAAAAGTGCGGGGGACGAATTTACGTGATATTAAAAGTGGGGGGGACACATCCCCCGCGTAATCTATGCCCCTGCAGCCTTCCGTTTGAGAAACACCCTTAATGTGAACGTTGCGAAGACCGGAAGTAAGTATGCACACACTCGCATCGCAGAAGCTCACCGGCGCCATCTTGTGCACCGAGCCCATAGAGTGGTGGAACTATGATGTCACTTTGTAGGCAAAAACCCAGAAGCAAGTTAGCATTTTAGCACTTCCGGTTCCATAGTCCCAGAGTCAATGGGTTTTCTGAAAGGGAGTTTGGTTAAATCCGCTAAAATAAGGTCTGTGGTTCACACAAGCTCAAGACACTTTCACGTTTTATTCTACGACATAAAACACACCAGTTACACCCCTTTCCTTCAGGGGTTCAACCGTAATTTTACGAAGCTACAAGAATAATTTTTGTGCGCAAAAGAAAAAAAACTACTTTATTCAACAATTCGTCTCCTCCTTGTTGTGATTTGATCTGAACGAAAACAGCGTATCCGTGTGACGCAGCTGACGCAGAACAGCATACGCCGTTTCCATCCAGCGGATACTCTCCAAAATGCTGCTACAGGGTGACGCGGAGGAGGCAAATTGTTGAAGAAAGTCTTTATTTTTTTTTCTTTTGCACACAAAAATTATTCTCATAGCTTCGTAAAATTATGGTTGAACCCCTGATGTCACATGGATTATTTTATAGATCTCCTTGCTATGTTTCTGGACTTGGGAACATTTCAGTTGTATTGCTGTCTATGCAGGGTCAGACAGCTCTCAGATTCCATCAAAAATATCTTAATTTGTGGTCATTTGAAATGACATGAGGGTGAGTAATTAATGACAGAATTTTCAGTTTTGGGTGAACTAACCCTGTAATAGATTAAATGCACTAGAATTTTATTGAATAGTACATGGAGACACGTTTTTTTAAGGGGTCATATGATGCCATTTCAAATGTTTCTTTCTCTTTGGAGTGTTACAAGCTGTTCGTGCATAGATAAGATCCCTAAAGTTGCAAAGACTAAGATTTACATAACACCGCCCAAATGTTCACGCAAAGAAAGAAGGCGTAACTTTTATTCTCGCTGTAGTTGCCGCCGCTGCCATGTCGTGGAGAAGCTGTGTTTCGTTCTGAAAGCGAAACTTCTTTGTTTGGCCTTCCAAAAGAGGACGATATGCCTAGAGCTGGAAGATACGAAGATTTGCATAACGCCGCCCAAATGTTCACGCAAAGAAAGAAGGCGTAACTTTTATTCTCGCTGTAGTTGCCGCCGCTGCCATGTCGTGGAGAAGCTGTGTTTCGTTCTGAAAGCGAAACTTCTTTGTTTGGCCTTCCAAAAGAGGACGATATGCCTAGAGCTGATCCGTGCTGGTCGCTGAGGAAATACATCAACTTCGTGCTGTGGATCGCCGGATCGGCTTTCACCATGGACGAAGCGGAGTCCAGCCCGGGGTCGTCACATGTGGTTGCCGCAAGCCGTTCTCAAGCCCGCCGGCCGTTCCTCACTCAAGTCCACCGGGCTCCGCTCACTCAAGCCCGCCGTGTGTGACGCGGTGTTTCGTTGTGAAAGTGAAACTACTTTGTTTGGTCTTCTAAAAGAGAACACGACTAGAAATCAGTGGTTAAGTTGTATTTACAACACTGTTCCAGAACAGTTCAACCGAAATATTCAGATGTGTGCAGCACATTTTATGGAGGACTGTTTCCTGATCCTGCAGAGCAGCCTACAATGCGTCTGTGCACAAAGGTTTCTATAAAGTAGGGCAATTCCAACTTTGCAAGGACAGTCTGGCGCTTCTGACTCACAGCCAGTAAGTATGTTTTTTATATTTAAAGAATTTGCCACTGATGATTCAAATGCGAGTTTTGAGCAGTGCAGAATAGCGCTTGTTGTTTGTCGTTTCTCCGATCACAAATGCAGACATGGTTTTGTGGTTTACGTGGCGCGATACGCAACGCGTAAAAAGACAGTGTAAGTCATTATAATCAGTAATTATGTCCCCACTGGATGCAACAAATGCCTCGTTTGTAATGGGTTTTATTGGTGTTGTCTCATCGTGCCGGGACACGCCATCACAGTATGATAAGGGCATAACATTTCCGTCACACGCTTGAGGTATTCAGCCAATCACAACGCACTGGATAAGCTGGCCAATCAGAGCACACCTCGCTTTTCAGACCGATGAGCTTTGTAAAAATCGATGCGTTTCAGAAAGACGGGGCATAGAGGAGCAACAATAATGTACAGTATGTGGAAAATAATGTGTTCTTTTAACCTTAAACTGCATAAACACATTGCATTACACCAAATACACAACATAATGTTCTTTTTAGCAACGTCAACCCCTTTAATTTAAATTTTCACATTAATCAAGGATTTATTGACTTTTAATGCATTTCATTTCGAAATGTACAGAAATACGTGCTTTCATATGTCTTTTAGTTATGATTATTTAATTTATTCACTATACTATTTATTACTAATGTCTCATTTCAGTTTTGTATTTATTCCAGTTTATATGAAAAGGTTAATGTAGTGTGGATTAAAATTCATATACAGACTAAATCCTTTTCACTGAACACGTTAAAAATAAGTTTGAAAAGTTGTCTGGAGCATGCTGGTGGTGACGTCGAAGGCGAGCGAAAGTAGTGATGTAGTTCGTTTATAGCCTAAGTTTAGCTTTTAAGTTCTGGCGCTTTTATTTAGGCATCAAAATTAATAAAAGTTACATTATTTTGTGAAGATTATCTCGATGGACAAAACGTGTAAGTTTTCCTGAACTATGATTGAACACAGAGCTTATTTTTTGCGAAAATCCAAAAGCCTATGGAAAAATCCTATAGGCTTTTTGTCGAGGGAACCAGTGATGCTCACAGCCGATCCGCCTACAACGTGACGTCATAGTTCCCCCACTCTATAGTTTCAAATCATAAGATTGACCTAAAAATAAATTATTCATAATTTTGACTGAATGGGCTGTACATTTTCATTCATTTTCTATTTTCAGAACAGCTTTACGTTTGGTATATTAATGTGACGTGATATAACAATCTATAGAATTGCTCTTTTCATGTTTCCTTATTCTGCTGTAAGTAAATGAAAAAAGACAACATATACTGTGCATTTGTGGTCTGCTCTCCCGATTTAATTTGCTATATAAACCATTAATAATTCCCTGGAATGCACTAATCTTTCGTTTTTCTCCCCAAATCCTTATGTCTCTTTACATTTTTGTTTTTACTTGGATGCTGTAAAATGTATAGGCTATTACTATAATGATATTTAACACATGCAGATATTACTGCGGATAGAAGCAGGCTCTTTCAGAGTTATTCATGGTATGTTTAAAGTAATTTGATAAGGCTTTTACACTTTTAAATTTCCTTTTAATGATCGATGGTTGAAGGGTAAGTAAAATAATGTCACCTCATTGTACCCAGTTTTTGAAAATACTTATTATTGCGTTCATAGAGCGAACCTTTAACTGATTGTTTACAGTGTAAATGGAAAATTACCCCCATAATTTGTGCAAAGAATCATGGTGTGTAGAAAAAAGGTGAATAGCATGTTTGTAAATTTGAAGGGCGGAGTAATGAAGGGAGGATGTGTGCATCTTCTTCTTTTGGTTTTATGGCGGGTTGCGAACCAACTTCATAGGTGCACACCACCACCATCTACTGTGAAGGAGTGTGAAGAGTATGATTCCTGTTTCCCACATAATCCCCTTATCCTGTCTGTTAATACACGCTTCCTAATAAATCTCATCATTGCACTGCATTTGGACCATCATTTAGTATGTTACTTAAAGGGTTAGTTCACCCAAAAATGAAAATTAGCCCAAGTTTTACTCGCCCTTAAAGGTGGGGTAAGCGATTTTTCAAAAACGCTTTAGAAAACTGATTCGGGCCGAGAGTGTCGTGGACCTTCTGGGAAAGGGTTTGAGTGATAGTCAGATGTTTAAGGTGGTTTTAAAATTTTTTGAGTTTACAGGATTAGACTACAGGATTTAGTGTTTGAGGATGAGGATCATGATGCTTCTCCCCATCTCGGAGGTTGAGGAGCACAGTGTGGAAGCTGGAGGAGCTGGATGAGCTGAACACGCAGCGCCAGCTGAAGCTTGGGCTCTGATCCTCTGGTGTGGGTGGGGCATTACAAATTTTTATTTCTTTTTCTTCAGTACAGATTCACCACCCATGTGCGCAAGATAGTAGGTGGTGGTAATACTCCTAAGGCGTGAACGGCCATTGAACAAAAAGAAGAAGAAGAAGAAGTTCGGGCCGAATAGCAAAAGCCAATCAGCAGTAAGGGGCGTGTCTACTCATGATGTGGAGGAGAGTACCTTCAGTGCACGGGACAGACATTAGCGAGCTGAGCGACAGAAAGATAGAGATGGCAGATAAAAAAACAAAAGAGGAAAACGTCAGCGGAACAAAAGAAGGTTTAAGGTAAGAAGTAGGACCCACGTAAATATCAGATCAGGACGCCGAGGTTGCTTTGTTTCTTCTCAATAGGCGAGTAACACCGTGTCTGCGCCGCAGCAGCTAAAGTCTGTCTAGTACACTGAACGCGACAAAGCAACCATTGAAAATAATTAGAAATTTGTGTCAATGTCATAAATAGAACACAGCAGCAGTTTTCTGTCAGGGATTTGTCCTGTCGTGCTGCGCCACATCCAGTGTAGACCATATATATGTATATATATTTATATGGTGTAGACAGCATCACTGATCATAATGAGTTCTATAGTATTTTGTCGCGCCGCTCGCGTCCGGTGTAGACACGGTTTAACAATAGGCTTGTTTGAGATTAGCAAAATTTGCGCAGAACCGATCACCGGTGATCACCGTGAGATGAGAGCATGCCGGTTAGAAAAGTGTCCGAGTTACGTCTGACTTGCTCTGATGTCATGCTGATGTGTGCGGCGTGGCGGCTGTGTCGGATTGTGCATTCGAGCGCAGTGCTCTCCACCGACTGCGCTGATCAAAAGCTTGATGTGAAACGACTGACTGACGACACAGCTTAATGCTCATTGGTTCAGACAACTGTGATGCTGGGTTCTCTTCTAAAATATATATATTTTTAAAAATCTGATTTCATGTGATTAATGATTATGTATTTAAATTATGCATGAATGTTCCCAAACACTATGACAGCGCGATCTCTGTGTGAGATAATGTGATTTTTGTCTCACACAGAGGGTCCAGGTAAGGGGCGGAGTCCGGCGGCCGCACGCGCTCCCCTCTCCTGTCCGGGACGCGAGGGGTGGCGGCTTCTTCCAGCGGCGGCATCCTTCTCGCCTTGGCCCCGGCATGGGGAGGGGCTAGACGGCCCGGCATCCTGGCCCGACGGCCGTGTAACAGGTGCGGCCCTCGTCCGGACCGCGGGTCCGGTAGCTCGCATCGTCGGCGGCACGGATATCCCTCTATGCACCCCTCCTGGACCCACAAGGACACCAGCGTGCATGCACGGGGAAGAGACCGGTCTCCCGAGGAGAGGCGCGCTCAGCATTTAAACAGCGGCGGTGATGAGGCTCCATATATATATATATATACACCTTGCTACGTGTACTGCGTTAGGCTAACCGAGACTTGTCATTTGCACTTATATATTGTTGCTCTTTTGTTAGTTTTGACTGCTTTTATTGTCCTCATTTGTAAGTCACTTTGGATAAAAGCGTCTGCTAAATGACTAAATGTAAATGTATTAAAGTAAAAATGGATGATAAATACACCTTTCGTATGGAATTAAATAGCAAGCACTTTGAGTGTCTTGTTCATCATATTTATTTTCATATAAGAGCAACAGAACTTAAATTATATCATGTTTATTAGCAACACAGCATGTAAGTGAGAATAACGCGATATCTGCCTTTGATCTGGTTGGTATCTGTTCCACTTCGAGAGGGCAGAACTGTCCATCTTGACTGCGCTTATTTCACTCCTCCCCTCACTGCAGCCGCCTACTCTCGCCTTCATTTCAGGCCAGGCAAGGCAAGGCTCAGCTCAAACAAGCCTACTGGTTTTGCTTTGTTTCACAGAACTAATCGTTGCCTGGGTTGCGTACTAATGTGTGGGGCGGAGCTATCAAAATAGGGGCGTAACCCTTTTGGGTTAGGGGCGTGTTTGTTTTTGTGATTTCAAATGTCAACATTGGCTACCAGAAATCGTTTACCCCACCTTTAAGGCATCCTAGGTGTATGACTTTCTTCTTTCAGACAAATCCAATCAGAGTTATATTACAAATTATCGTTGCTCTTCCAAGCTTTATAATGGCAGTGGGCAGTTTTTTTGTTTTTGTTTTTGTTTTCAACAGTCCAAAAGTAGTCAAATAAGTTCACCCAAAAATGAAAATTAGCCCAAGTTTTACTCACCCTTAAGGCATCCTAGGTGTAGGCTATATGACTTTCTTCTTTCAGACAAATCCA
>NW_015505441.1:205713-210392 GCF_001515645.1 Sinocyclocheilus grahami | reverse complement strand
ATCTTCTTCTTGTGGTTTTATGGCGGGTTGCGAACCAACTTCATAGGTGCACACCACCACCATCTACTGTGAAGGAGTGTGAAGAGTATGATTCCTGTTTCCCACATAATCCCCTTATCCTGTCTGTTAATACACGCTTCCTAATAAATCTCATCATTGCACTGCATTTGGACCATCATTTAGTATGTTACTTAAAGGGTTAGTTCACCCAAAAATGAAAATTAGCCCAAGTTTTACTCGCCCTTAAAGGTGGGGTAAGCGATTTTTCAAAAACGCTTTAGAAAACTGATTCGGGCCGAGAGTGTCGTGGACCTTCTGGGAAAGGGTTTGAGTGATAGTCAGATGTTTAAGGTGGTTTTAAAATTTTTTGAGTTTACAGGATTAGACTACAGGATTTAGTGTTTGAGGATGAGGATCATGATGCTTCTCCCCATCTCGGAGGTTGAGGAGCACAGTGTGGAAGCTGGAGGA
The DNA here is from genome assembly GCF_001515645.1 of Sinocyclocheilus grahami. Classification (NCBI taxonomy): domain Eukaryota; kingdom Metazoa; phylum Chordata; class Actinopteri; order Cypriniformes; family Cyprinidae; genus Sinocyclocheilus; species Sinocyclocheilus grahami. The sequence goes on along the minus strand of NW_015505441.1, from coordinate 209,921 downwards.
GCTGAACACGCAGCGCCAGCTGAAGCTTGGGCTCTGATCCTCTGGTGTGGGTGGGGCATTACAAATTTTTATTTCTTTTTCTTCAGTACAGATTCACCACCCATGTGCGCAAGATAGTAGGTGGTGGTAATACTCCTAAGGCGTGAACGGCCATTGAACAAAAAGAAGAAGAAGAAGAAGTTCGGGCCGAATAGCAAAAGCCAATCAGCAGTAAGGGGCGTGTCTACTCATGATGTGGTGGAGAGAAACTTCAGTGCACGGGACAGACATTAGCGAGCTGAGCGACAGAAAGATAGAGATGGCAGATAAAAAAACAAAAGAGGAAAACGTCAGCGGAACAAAAGAAGGTTTAAGGTAAGAAGTAGGACCCACGTAAATATCAGATCAGGACGCCGAGGTTGCTTTGTTTCTTCTCAATAGGCGAGTAACACCGTGTCTGCGCCGCAGCAGCTAAAGTCTGTCTAGTACACTGAACGCGACAAAGCAACCATTGAAAATAATTAGAAATTTGTGTCAATGTCATAAATAGAACACAGCAGCAGTTTTCTGTCAGGGATTTGTCCTGTCGTGCTGCGCCACATCCAGTGTAGACCATATATATGTATATATATTTATATGGTGTAGACAGCATCACTGATCATAATGAGTTCTATAGTATTTTGTCGCGCCGCTCGCGTCCGGTGTAGACACGGTTTAACAATAGGCTTGTTTGAGATTAGCAAAATTTGCGCAGAACCGATCACCGGTGATCACCGTGAGATGAGAGCATGCCGGTTAGAAAAGTGTCCGAGTTACGTCTGACTTGCTCTGATGTCATGCTGATGTGTGCGGCGTGGCGGCTGTGTCGGATTGTGCATTCGAGCGCAGTGCTCTCCACCGACTGCGCTGATCAAAAGCTTGATGTGAAACGACTGACTGACGACACAGCTTAATGCTCATTGGTTCAGACAACTGTGATGCTGGGTTCTCTTCTAAAATATATATATTTTTAAAAATCTGATTTCATGTGATTAATGATTATGTATTTAAATTATGCATGAATGTTCCCAAACACTATGACAGCGCGATCTCTGTGTGAGATAATGTGATTTTTGTCTCACACAGAGGGTCCAGGTAAGGGGCGGAGTCCGGCGGCCGCACGCGCTCCCCTCTCCGCGACGCGAGGGGCGGCGGCTTTGTCCAGCGGCTGCATCCTTCTCGCCTTGGCCCCGGCATGGGGAGGGGCTAGACGGCCCGGCATCCTGGCCCGACGGCCGTGTAACAGGTGCGGCCCTCGTCCGGACCGCGGGTCCGGTAGCTCGCATCGTCGGCGGCACGGATATCCCTCTATGCACCCCTCCTGGACCCACAAGGACACCAGCGTGCATGCACGGGGAAGAGACCGGTCTCCCGAGGAGAGGCGCGCTCAGCATTTAAACAGCGGCGGTGATGAGGCTCCATATATATATATATATACACCTTGCTACGTGTACTGCGTTAGGCTAACCGAGACTTGTCATTTGCACTTATATATTGTTGCTCTTTTGTTAGTTTTGACTGCTTTTATTGTCCTCATTTGTAAGTCACTTTGGATAAAAGCGTCTGCTAAATGACTAAATGTAAATGTATTAAAGTAAAAATGGATGATAAATACACCTTTCGTATGGAATTAAATAGCAAGCACTTTGAGTGTCTTGTTCATCATATTTATTTTCATATAAGAGCAACAGAACTTAAATTATATCATGTTTATTAGCAACACAGCATGTAAGTGAGAATAACGCGATATCTGCCTTTGATCTGGTTGGTATCTGTTCCACTTCGAGAGGGCAGAACTGTCCATCTTGACTGCGCTTATTTCACTCCTCCCCTCACTGCAGCCGCCTACTCTCGCCTTCATTTCAGGCCAGGCAAGGCAAGGCTCAGCTCAAACAAGCCTACTGGTTTTGCTTTGTTTCACAGAACTAATCGTTGCCTGGGTTGCGTACTAATGTGTGGGGCGGAGCTATCAAAATAGGGGCGTAACCCTTTTGGGTTAGGGGCGTGTTTGTTTTTGTGATTTCAAATGTCAACATTGGCTACCAGAAATCGTTTACCCCACCTTTAAGGCATCCTAGGTGTATGACTTTCTTCTTTCAGACAAATCCAATCAGAGTTATATTACAAATTATCGTTGCTCTTCCAAGCTTTATAATGGCAGTGGGCAGTTTTTTTGTTTTTGTTTTTGTTTTCAACAGTCCAAAAGTAGTCAAATAAGTTCACCCAAAAATGAAAATTAGCCCAAGTTTTACTCACCCTTAAGGCATCCTAGGTGTAGGCTATATGACTTTCTTCTTTCAGACAAATCCAGTCAGAGTTATATTACAAATTGCCGTTGCTCTTCCAAGCTTTATAATGGCAGTGGGCACTAGTGAGGGCCACTTTCGAAGCACTGCTTCGTGAAGCTTCGAAACTTTTGCGAATCATTTGTTTCGAAACAGTGGTTCGGAGCGCTTTTCAAACTGCCAAAGTCACGTGATTTCAGTAAACGAGGCTTCATTACGTCATAACTGTTTCGAAACGTTTCGAAGTTTCAATGGCTTTCCATGGACCTTTCACTTCTCAGCAGCGGAAGTCATCATAGTTGGGTTAACTTGAAGAGCAGTGAATGGAGAGTACCACAAATATATTTTTTGCATTCCCATTTGCTCAAATAGCAAAAGAAAAACTCCACGATAGTGTTTTCATGACTTTCAATAAAAGGAAAAAAATTGAGAGAGACTGATAACGGCTGTCAGAAGAGAGAACGATGTCAAATTTACCATCCGTCCCATAGACACTGCATTAGAAACACCCTCGCGTTAGCGTTAACTGTTTTTTTGGTAATTTGATGCAAAGGTGATATAAATACAAAGAATAGTGTTATAAATGTACACACAAAAAAAAAAAGAACAAAAAAAAGAAAAACTTTCAAGGATTTGTGATGCTGATGACCGTTAAACAGGCTTTGTCCAAATACCCACACTTGCAGTCTTTGCACTTGACCACTTGATTACTTAAATGACGTATTTCCTGTATTTGGCCGAAGTCTTCAAGTGAGCATGAAGACCACAAGTGTGTGTCTAACTTTTCATTACCTGATGGGACACACTTATAGTGTTGTAAAAATGCAAGTGTTTACACAGCTTTATTTTAATTGATATTTGAAATACTTTGCATTTTAAAATCAACTTCTAAATATCTGTTCAGTAGTCCCTATAACATGACATAATTTTAATTTGTGGTGCTTCTAATTAAATGATAAAAAGCAGTTGCAAATGTTGAACAAAATAAATATTGTGATGAACACTGGGGGATTTCTTTTCTTAGTTGGGCTTTGGCCCCGCCTATAGGAACCTTTTTACAGCATGTTCTCTTCTGATTGACAATGTATATATACATTTGAACTCACCTGGAGGACTTTTAAGGAGGAGAACAGGTGAGAGGAAGGTCTTCGGCTGAGTGAACGTGACGGGCTTTTCGCGCTCAGGGGAAGATGGGGACGCTTTGTGTTGCTCGAGACCATTAGGGTTTGTCCGGCAACGAAGATAGCTAGATAGATTGAATTTGTGTAGTTAGATAACGCTGGGGAGGGTTTAGGAGCGCTGCCCATATGTTCCAAGAGCGTTTCAAAGAGATTGTATAGCGCAAAGAGGACTCCTCAGTATGACAGATATTGTGATTCGCAAGGAGAAGTGTGCTGTGTACCAAAGACTAATTACTACCAGTGACGTTGTGATTAATTGCCGTAACTGCGGGGACGAGAATAAAGCGAAGAAGAGCGCGTGCTTTCTTTGAAGATATTGATCCGGCACGGCTGATTCCTTTCCCTAGACCCCAGGGTGGGGTCTTGTGTCCTGGAAACGGGGAAGTGTTTTACATTTTAAGTCTCTTCACGTGGGTGTGTATGTTAGTTGTGAGTTTTAAAGCTTATATGAACATGATTACTCCGTCTCCGTGTACGGGACTGGGGAGGTGCTGATCTTTTCACCTGTTAAACTGACTGTTTGATCACGATTTCTAGTGTACCGTGCGGGGAATAACCACTAGAGTGTAGTGCAGTGTTGAAGTTGCACTTGTGTAGCTCCGTTTGTCCTAGTGTGGGTGTACAGAGTGAAATGTTTGTTGAACTTATTTAAATGTCTCTTTACATAACGGTTATATTTTGCTATGTACAATTGTCAAATAAAGTGATAATTTTCTATAAAATC
>NW_015505441.1:194437-205699 GCF_001515645.1 Sinocyclocheilus grahami | reverse complement strand
TGTGACCACGATTTCTAGTGTGCCGTGCGGGGCTGGGAATAACCACTAGAGTGCAGTGTAGTGCAGTGTTGAAGTTTCACTTGTGTAGCTCCGTTTGTCCTAGTGTGGGTGTACAGAGTGAAATGTTTGTTGAACTTATTTAAATGTCTCTTTACATAACGGTTATATTTTGCTATGTACAATTGTCAAATAAAGTGATAATTTTCTATAAAATCCTGGGGTTGTGATGCACCCTCTGGCCTCCATTAATTTGATTGAACCTCTTTAAGTTAAAATAGAGGTTTATTACAATATCACCACAACTCATCTTTGCACCAATAAAAGTAAAAACACTGTTTTTCTACCAGATTATTTGTAATATCTAATTATTATATTAATATTTAACTTGCATTGGAAAGGTTTCCGTGACCTCTCGCGAGATCTCGGCAAAAAGTCTCACGATTTATTTCCAGAACATGATGCATGATGGGATACACTTAGCCTTGAATAGCGCTCTGGAGCGGTATTCGAGATAGTGTGGATTTAGTGTCCATTAAGGGCACTGCACTTTGGCATTTTGAAGACATGGGACAGACTTGCACAATTAGCCTACTTCCTGTCGCACGCACGCGCTCTCAAGTGGCCAAGACCGCAAGGGTGAGTATTTGGACAAGGGGATAGTCACAGTCTTGTGAAAAGGGTCCATTGGGGGGCGATCTCTGTGAATCATGCGAGTTCATTGAGAAATATTGAACCAGCGTCTGTGGTTTTCTATAAAATCCTGGGGTTGTGATGCACCCTCTGGCCTCCATTAATTTGATTGAACCTCTTTAAGTTAAAATAGAGGTTTATTACAATATCACCACAACTCATCTTTGCACCAATAAAAGTAAAAACACTGTTTTTCTACCAGATTATTTGTAATATCTAATTATTATATTAATATTTAACTTGCATTGGAAAGGTTTCCGTGACCTCTCGCGAGATCTCGGCAAAAAGTCTCACGATTTATTTCCAGAACATGATGCATGATGGGATACACTTAGCCTTGAATAGCGCTCTGGAGCGGTATTCGAGATAGTGTGGATTTAGTGTCCATTAAGGGCACTGCACTTTGGCATTTTGAAGACATGGGACAGACTTGCACAATTAGCCTACTTCCTGTCGCACGCACGCGCTCTCAAGTGGCCAAGACCGCAAGGGTGAGTATTTGGACAAGGGGATAGTCACAGTCTTGTGAAAAGGGTCCATTGGGGGGCGATCTCTGTGAATCATGCGAGTTCATTGAGAAATATTGAACCAGCGTCTGTGGTTTTTTTACCTGGGGTAAGTTCAAGCTCAAACCGGTGTGTACCGTTTTGCTACGGTTTCCGGTTTGAACGACATGTTTCCTGGAAACTGTGTGCAACGGGTTTTGAGATGCTTTTCTCTTGTTTGGTGGGTGTGTCAAACATGTCAGCCCAATAAGCAGCAACATGTATGTAAACCACGCGGTATTAAAGAGACAGCTCGCACAATGTAATTAACATCCAAATAAATTCACAAGAGCAAGTATATTGTGTTTATTTACATTAAAGGCAAAATAACTGAAATAATAAGAGCACAAGTATAGATCTGGAACTTTAAGTCTGTCTAAATATCCTAATATAGATATATATCCTGTAGAGTATCCTAATATCCTTTCCTTAGGAAGGTGTGCTAAATACTGATTAATGTAACATACTATACATATATTTTGCTATTGTATTATAGATTGACACTTTCATAAACTTTTCTATACCCCTCTGATTATATAATGGTAAATATTACAATATCATAGCACAACAACCGTGATCAGCAATAATGATAAGCCTAATACTCACAATAAAAATAAGGTCATATAGATCATAACACAGTCTCGGAGGTAAGAAGTGGATTATCCTTCACCTGAAATGTTTGTCTTTTCATCCTGAAATGCGAGGCAAATGTTGGATCACAATAATTAGGAACCACAGTTTCCACAAATCCCTTCATTTGATTGGGATGTTCTCTTTTATTCTGGAGGGCAAGGGCAGTGACTGTACCATCGAGTGTATTTTGCAGTATTAAACACGTATTTAAACCGATTTCATCAGGCTCCGAAAATTCTTCAAAAAGAACACAAAGAATGGCCTTCTTAGCTGCCATAGTTGCAACTCTTGCGTCATCAGAACAGGGTGTTCAACGCACCACCGTTTTGCACCGTTTTTGTCGGGGCTGAACGCAGCCCTGATCTTGGATCAGTTTAATCAATTTGTAGACATTTTTAACAAGACATTTGTGTAAATAAAAGGATGAGAAGTAGTGTCGCCTCTGGCTTGCTTAGTTGGGGACACTTCATTTCCAGCGATATCATTGACTTGATTGCAAATGATTGCAAATATACTATTTAAACTGAACTGAGCTGGATGATGACATCACTGAATTGAATGATGAACTGTCTTTAACTGAAAAATGAGTGTTTACTATTGTCATTTTGCATTATTGACACACTATTTTCTTAATTAATGCTGTTCAGTTGCTTTGACACAATCTGTATTGTTAAAAGCGCTATATAAATAAAGGTGACTTGACTTGACTTGACTTAATATATCTTTCTGGCCTAAATATACAAGCTCTCCATAAAACAAAACAAGCCCTGCAAATTAATATAAAATATTTTAAAATCCACATATTATACAGAGACTTCATATTTAATGGTATTTAATCATTTTTATTGCATTTAATGTATTATACTTTCAATAAAACATTTGCAATGGGGGTTTAAAATCTGTTTTTATACATGTTTTAGCTTGAGTTTTTGTTGCATTTACACAGTTTTGACCAGCAGGCGTCACCAGCGCGTGGTGTTTCGTGCACTTCGAAACAGTGAATCATTTTGCGAAGCAATTGGTTCAATTGATTCAAAGTTTCGTTTCTTCCATCACTAGGGGGCAGTTGTTGTTTTTTCCCTCAAACGGCTCCGGGAGGTTAATAAAGACCTCCTGTAGCAAATCGATGCATTTTTGTAATAAAAATACCCATATTTAAAACATTAAACACTTTTCTCTCACTTCCGCTGTTGTATGCGAGTAGGCGTAGCACATGTGGCAGTGATTAGCGACGAATGCGGAAACACGGAGGAGAGAGAGTAAAACAATATTCCGGTCTTGAATTAGAAGCAAAAAAGGAGGATTTGTAAAGAAAAATTATGGAGTATTTCGATATAAGCCAAGAGGAGACTGGTTTTACTTTGCTAAAGTAAGGAAACTTTTCTTCTTTTGCTCCTGTAACATACTACGTCATCCGCCTGGAACGACTTGCACGTATGACAGTCAGAGGAAGTTAGAGAAAAGTGTTTATAATGTTTTAAATATGGATATTTTTCTTACAAAAATGCATCAGTTTGCTATAGGAGGCCTTTATTCACCCCCCGGAGCCGTGTGAGGCGTGTGTTATTATGGATGGATGCACTTTATTTGACTTCTTTTGGACTTGAAAAAAAAAAACCACCCGACCACTGCCATTATAAAGCTTGGAAGAGCAAGGACAGTTTTTAATATGACTGCAATTGGATTCATGTGAAAGAAGACCGTCATATACACCTGCCTTGAGGGTGAGTAAAACATGGTCTAATTTAAATTTTTGGGCTAACTAACCCTTTAATGTGAATTTCTTAATTCCTAAGGATTGCAGTTCTTCTTTAAGACGTTCCCTTTCCCTTTCATATGCACTACATATCATCAAAACGTGTTCCTCTGTCTCCTCTATTAAACAAACATCACATTAACCTGCATCATGTTTCCCCATTATGTGTAATGTTTGGTAAAGATTTGAATGTCCTGTTCGTATGTGTGTGAAACGGACTTGTTCCCTTCTACTTATGGGTGATTTTACTTCTCTTTTATGCTCCTTTGTACTTTATGATAATGCCGACCTGTTTGACAGGAGTCCCGATATGTCTGACATTTCATATTGCATGCTTAAAATATCAAATGTTTTCCTTCTCTTCTGCGGAGTGCAATATTTATATTTGGAGCATCCATCTTTTACAGATTCTTTGGACATTTTATCTGCCTCCTCATTACCTTGAATTGCACATGTGCTGGTACCCATAAAAACAAGTTATTAATTCCTATCGGTTTAATACTGTATAATGTAATCATGATTTCTGATAAAATTTCACTTTTGTTTGCAATGATTGTAAGCTCATAAGAACCATCACTGAGTCAGAACATATCTTACTTCATAAATCCACCTTAGTGCCATAAGCATTGCTATCATCTCTGCTGTATCCACCTTATTTTTCAACTCTGAAGCAAGTTGTTTTCTGTCAATGTGCAAGACTTCCGGTTCATTAGCCACTGTAGGGAAATAATTAGAAGAATAACTAAGTTATTATACTATAATATATAGTCTATATGAGCTTTCCAAGTTTTAATCAAACCATATTCCCAAATATTTAAATGTATATTTCTGATGTGGACCCAAATAATTTAAGCTGATTCTCTTTAATTTTTCTCCTAGTTAGTATGTGATGAGAATTTTTTTATATATTAATAATTTGAACCCCCATTCTAAAGACCATTTTTCCACTATCTCAATTGCTTCTTGAATTCGATCCATATTAAAATATGTTTCTTTCTCTTTTCGGGGTGTGTTTTGGGTAGTGGTGTGTTTGTTGATTTGAAATATCGACAGTGTTTCTCAGAAATCGCTTAATGCGCCTTTAATTGTCATAATTGTAACTTAAAATTGTTACTTGTAATGTGCTTCTGGTATAACCACTTGAGGTTGATTTGCACAACTTTAGCCAAGCAATAAAAAAATATTATGTGACATTAAAATGTTCCTACTTTTTACCTGTTATCTAAGCTGGTTAGGTTCTCCTAATATTTGTTACATTTGTTTGATTCCAAAAAGAATAGAAGAAAAAGAAAAAAACACTCTCATCTATTCCTATTTGTAAGTGGACAAATCCATTTTGACTATGTTTCAATTCTTTCTACACATTTTTCTCAAAACCTGCAGAAAATATTAAAACGGTCACATATTTTACATTTTACACTGTACATATATACAGTGCAATGCCTAAAAAATAAAATTAAATAAGACGTCTCACTTATTCATTCAACATGTCTAAGACCAATACAGTGTTTTTCCCATAGATGGCAGCATTTATCAACATTTAAGACTTCAAACAAAAAGATCTCGGTCTAGAATGGAAACAGGTCTATTTTAGAAATCATAGCTTTCTTAAATGGATTATTAAAGCAAATCTACTAATAATTCTATTGATGAGGTGAATTGTTATGCAATAGTCATGCCTTCCATCTAATTGTGACTCAGACATCTGTGGGGATGAGGTAAGGAGCACCAGACACCCCACAGACACCATGATACACAATGTCATCCTGATGCTCTTTGACATGGGTACCCACAGCATTGATCAGGGAGCTGAACGAATCCCATGGTGTTCTGCAAGGATCCCATTTCCAAGGAAAAACAAGCTGAAATCAATCTCTGTCAGCTGTTGGCCTGACAAGGTCAATAAAAGATAAATCCACCATATGAGATAATCTGGTTTAGACATTATTGCTTCCATGACCATGTATTTCAGTTGAAAGAGTTTCAGATCAAAAGGTTGATGCAGCAGCAAGAAGTTATTAGTCATCATCAAAAGAAGAAAATTAGATCACTTGTGAGGTGTTGTTCTGACTTCCTCCGACTTTTCTTGTAGCCACCTGTACATTTCTTTTGAGCAGTTAGCTGATATCCAGACCAGTAGCTCAAGGTTAATATTGCTTAGTGTTAATCTCGTTTACCCAGCAGTTGTGTAACAGTGATTGAGAACATTGATGCACCTATTCAAATAAATGCAATCATGAACAGGGGTGTACTGATCTTATAGCAACACTTAGTCTGTGAAAAGTGTCAGTCAAAACCTGCGAATGTCTGATTGGCCAATAAAGAGTGTCTAAATGGACACTGCAGAAAAAATAAAAAGCATGAGATGCGTGTGAGAAAACTAAATATACATGAATCGGAAATGGTAAAGGTGCAGTCACACTTACCATTGTTCAGCTTAATTTCATTGGTCTTTAAAAAAAGGAATCTGTACAATCGTGACTTTTGCATGAGGGGGAAAAATTTCCCCATGCACAGATTTCTTGTTCAACATTTTGCTAATGTGACCACATTTTAACCATGTGGATGTGAACTTTCATGAGCGCACTGAAATGTTTCTTGTTTACAGTTTTCGCATGCAAAAGTGACTCATGCATATGCCAATATTTTCTTGTGCACATGCGAAAGACTCAGTTTTTATTTCTTGCAGATGCTAAACTAAATACTTAATAGTAACGCTTAATACTTTAACAACTAAACGAAAAACTAAATGAAAGTGAATTTACTCCAATGTTAAAAATAAAATTTGTATTATAAATTCCATTATTTATAGAAAAGAACATGACTGGCTCATGTTTATAATGGCAATACAACTTAAGTATTTGTTCCTAAAATAAAACTACAAAACATATCTCTTTATATCTGGCAGGATGGTAGCTCTGCATGACAGTTGGTCAAGGACTTCTCTCTGTGTGCTCTGGATGGGTTGATTTCCACTGTAGCCTGTAGCCAACACTGAACTAGCACGGACAATGGAGTCTGATCAGCATAGGGAGGTGAAGGCACTATTGAGCCAGCTCCCCCTCAGGGTGCATTAGTAGGTCAACCCAGGCCGCAACTCTGAGCATTTTTTTTTTGTACAATGGAAAATATTGACAGGAAGCTGTGGCTTGCGCAATTGATTTAAATTTAAGGAGGGCGCGACTGGGCCGCTGTCCTATCAGTGTGATTAATTAAAAAGTAAAAACGTTTTTTAGCACGGCTGGCTGATTCACACTGCAGGGTGGAACAGCGTGGATTAGAAAAAGGGAAAGAGAGAGGGAGGGGTGCATTAGATTCATAATCTTGAACAGGCCTGATGCTGGACATGCACTTTTAGCTGCAAGGGAAAATAGATGAAAAACACTGGTCGTTCATGCGCTGCCTAGTTTTGACAGATTCTGCTCCAGGCTCCTGGATTTCTGACCCATTACTGCAGCCCTGTGTGGCATCTAGTTGGTGCATTATGTTCCATGTCATTTCCCATTTGTCTCAATGTGGCTGATGTCTATTGAGAAAGCCAATTCTGCTCCAGACGTTTTATACCTCAGTCCACTCAGCCAATGATAAAAATGTATGGATCAGGCACACTGTTGTTCCTTTTATCATGTGCATTCAGTTGATTTGACAAACTGACCAGATGGGACAGTCTACAGTGTAGTTATGGCATGAATGTATAAGGCCAGTGTTTTTTGTTACATTTATTTATGGGGTTAGAATTTTACAGGAAGCCCATGTGCCTCCAGACTGTAAGCATAAAACAGGTTGTGTTTTAGGGTTTCCGGTTACAGCACCAAATATTTTCGAGCTCCCCGGCAGTTTCTTGAAATAACTCCAAAATTATGTAGTTCTGTCATGACAACTCTCGGAGGGATTGGCATGGTAATGTACACAGCGCAAGTACCGAGACTTGCTACTCTGCATCCACAACATGCTGCTGTGAGAATGTAAGAAATATTGCTGCTACAAATATAACATACATGAAATAACCCCCATATAGCATACATGAATCACCTCGTAGCAGATCTATACAGGTTGAGCTGGGGAAGGTGGGGGGTTTCAGAAGCAAGCTGCACTGCTACGGCAAGCACTAGTCATATATTTGAATGTTGAGCAGCGAGCTCATTGGCTACTGATACAGTAGAGAACCAATCAGCTGAGCCATGTGATAACGATGTCATTAGGTCAGATTGAGTTAGGTCTATCGGACTGCATCATCTAGAGTTTCATGCCAGAACTCTGTATTTTTGTGAGCCCTAGTTAATATTTTGCGTAACAGTGGAGAAAGGGGTTACTACTAGGACATAGATGAATGTGATAGAAGATGACTCTGAAGTGTGGCAAGGTAGCAGAAGTAGTTCTCCAAGTTAATTTCCCCAAAGTGAAGGTAGATCCGAAGTTAGTCTGCGATGTATTTTCAACAAATTCCAGTTCAGAGTTCAGAAGGGACAATAAGTTACAGCTTTCTGAAATTAATCAAGAACTGAAGAGAACAAATAACAGACTAGAAGGGCAGAAGTGAGAAGTGAGGAAACGGAGACCGCGATTCAAGCAGCATCAACGTTAATCAAGCGGCTAACAGAGCCAGGCAAATCTTGAACCCAGGCTGATATATCAGAAGGGCGTGTGCATATGAGACAATTTAAGGATTTCTGGATAACTTGTTAAAAAGTGCAGTAGGCTTTCCCCTTGAGCTCTGCATTGAGTGAGCACATCAAGCACTGGTATCGAAGCCCCACAATCCGCATGCAAAGCCACAGTGTATAGCAGTAAAATTCGGGAGCTGCAAATTGGACAATTCCTTACTTCCCTCAAATTACCAGTTATATCAGAGGAACAAAATCAAACATTAACAGCTGCAGTAACAGAGACAGAACTAAATAACGCCATGTCCAGGCTCAAAACAAACAAGTCTCCAACACTGATGGCTTTCCATCAGAGTGGTACAAGACTTTTCGTTCTGAATGAATTCTAAGCCTCCTTCGGGCTTGCAGTACATCCTTAACGGAGGCCAAAATGCCTCCATCATGGAGTGAGGCTGTCATCTCAGTTATCCCAAAAGAAGGTAAAGATAAATTAGAATGCAGTTCATATACAGACCAGTTTTTGATCCTGAACATCGATTACAAATTATACACAAGCATCCTTGCCAAAAGACTGGTAAAATTTTCCCCCCAGCTTATACTTAACAATCAGACTGGGTTAATTTCTCAAAGACAAACTCATGATAACATTAAACGGTTTCTGCACATCACATAAATCACATTCAACAGGACAAACTTGAAGCCCTTTTTATTCAAAATAATTAAAATAATTTAATGATTTTTAATTCAGATGCAAAAAAGCTTTTGACAATGCAAGTTGGCATTTTTTATATAAAGCTCTTGAAAGATTTGACATGCACAAAAATGTTGTTAGGGGTGTCCGTACGCTATATAATAAACCATGAGTCCAGATAAAAATTTGGTACCTTTAAGATACCATTATATTAGAATGTGGATCAAGACAGGGGTGTCCAATTTCACCACTACTTTTTGCACTCCATATAGAGCCTCTCGCACAGTGGATAAGGCACACTTAAAGAATCAAAGGCATTTGCATAAATGGAGAAGACCACAAATTGGCCTTATACACTTATGATATTTTGATTTATTTCGATAAACCCACTACCTAATTTCCTGAACAAAAACGCAAACTTTGACTTTTAATTCTACACCTCCAAACCAACTCAATTGGGATCATAATTTACTGAAATATTTAAGAAAATATTTACCAAAAAAAAATCTCAACACTGGCAGAGGTGAATTTTGATCTACTTTTAACAAAAATAAAAAATGACATACATATGGAACGCCATCTCTTTCCTTGGCCTTAGTCATAGAATTAACACAATAAAGTTGAACACCCTTTCATGATATCTCTATTTATTTCAATTTCCAGATTTATTTGGCAAGGAAAAAAATCCCCCAAATTCTAAATACTACAGCTCCCAATGGAGGAGAAAGGAATGGCATTATCTTTTGGGGGATTTTTTTTTAATGCAGCCCAGAGTAAACTTTTAATTAACATACAGGTGCATCTCAATAAATTAGAATGTCGTGGAAAAGTTCATTTATTTCAGTAATTCAACTCAAATTGTGAAACGTGTATTAAATAAATTCAATGCACACAGACTGAAGTAGTTTAAGTCTTTGGTTCTTTTAACTGTGATGATTTTGGCTCACATTTAACAAAAACCCACCAATTTACTATCTCAACAAATTAGAATATGGTGACATGCCAATCAGCTAATCAACTCAAAACACCTGCAAAGGTTTCCTGAGCCTTCAAAATGGTCTCTCAGTTTGGTTCACTAGGTTACACAATCATGGGGAAGACTGCTGATCTGACAGTTGTCCAGAACACAATCATTGACACCCTTCACAAGGAGGGTAAGCCACAAACATTCATTGCCAAAGAAGCTGGCTGTTCACAGAGTGCTGTATCCAAGCATGTTAACAGAAAGTTGAGTGGAAGGAAAAAGTGTGGAAGAAAAAGATGCACAACCAACAGAGAGAACCGCAGCCTTATGAGGATTGTCAAGCAAAATCGATTCAAGAATTTGAGTGAACTTCACAAGGAATGGACTGAGGCTGGGGTCAAGGCATCAAGAGCCACCACACACAAACGTGTCAAGGAATTTGGCTACAGTTGACGTATTCCTCTTGTTAAGCCACTCCTGAACCACAAACAACGTCAGAGGCGTCTTACCTGGGCTAAGGAGAAAAAGAACTGGACTGTTGCCCAGTGGTCCAAAGTCCTCTTTTCAGATGAGAGCAAGTTTTGAATTTCATTTGGAAACCAAGGTCCTAGAGTCTGGAGGAAGGGTGGAGAAGCTCATAGCCCAAGTTGCTTGAAGTCCAATGTTAAGTTTCCACAGTCTGTGATGATTTGGGGTGCAATGTCATCTGCTGGTGTTGGTCCATTGTGTTTTTTGAAAACCAAAGTCACTGCACCCATTTACCAAGAAATTTTGGAACACTTCATGCTTCCTTCTGCTGACCAGCTTTTTGAAGATGCTGATTTCATTTTCCAGCAGGAATTGTCACCTGCCCACACTGCCAAAAGCACCAAAAGTTGGTTAAATGACCATGGTGTTGGTGTGCTTGACTGGCCAGCAAACTCACCAGACCTGAACCCCATAGAGAATCTATGGGGTATTGTCAAGAGGAAAATGAGAAACAAGAGACCAAAAAATGCAGATGAGCTGAAGGCCACTGTCAAAGAAACCTGGGCTTCCATACCACCTCAGCAGTGCCACAAACTGATCACCTCCATGCCACGCCGAATTGAGGCAGTAATTAAAGCAAAAGGAGCCCCTACCAAGTATTGAGTACATGTACAGTAAATGAACATACTTTCCAGAAGGCCAACAATTCACTAAAAATGTTTTTTTATTGGTCTTATGAAGTATTCTAATTGGTTGAGATAATGAATTGGTGGGTTTTTGTTAAATGTGAGCCAAAATCATCACAATTAAAAGAACCAAAGACTTAAACTACTTCAGTCTGTGTACATTGAATTTATTTAATACACGACTTTCACAATTTGAGTTGAATTACTGAAATAAATGAAATAAAA
>NW_015505441.1:191481-191952 GCF_001515645.1 Sinocyclocheilus grahami | reverse complement strand
TCTTACCTGGGCTAAGTAGAAGAAGAACTGGACTGTTGCCCAGTGGTCCAAAGTCCTCTTTTCAGATGAGAGCAAGTTTTGTATTTCATTTGTAAACCAAGGTCCTAGAGTCTGGAGGAAGGGTGGAGAAGCTCATAGCCCAAGTTGCTTGAAGTCCAGTGTTAAGTTTCCACAGTCTGTGATGATTTGGGGTGCAATGTCATCTGCTGGTGTTGGTCCATTCTGTTTTTTGAAAACCAATGTCACTGCACCTGTTTACCAAGAAAATTTGGAGCCCTTCATGCTTCCTTCTGCTGACCAGCTTTTTGAAGAGGCTGATTTCATTTTCCAGCAGGATTTGGCACCTGCCCACACTGCCAAAAGCACCAAAAGCTGGTTAAATGACCATGGTGTTGGTGTGCTTGACTGGCCAGCAAACTCACAAGACCTGAACTCCATAGAGAATCTATGGGGTATTGTCAAGACGAAAAT
>NW_015505441.1:180356-191373 GCF_001515645.1 Sinocyclocheilus grahami | reverse complement strand
TTTTTTTTTATTGGTCTTATGAAGTATTCTAATTTGTTGAGATAGTGAATTGGTGGGTTTTTGTTAAATGTGAGCCAAAATCATTACAATTAAAAGAACCAAAGACTTAAACTACTTCAGTCTGTGTGCACTGAATTTATTTAATACACGAGTTTCACAATTTGAGTTGAATTACTGAAATAAATGAACTTTTCCATGACATTCTAATTTATTGAGATGCACCTGTATGTAATCCAACATACCAAGCTATAGGTGGAAAGATATTGAACTTTGAATAATGAATGATTCCCCAATTCAGGCAGCATTAGCACATACAAACTTGGGAAGATTTAGATGAGGTGCAAAACTCATGGATTAAAGTCAAATTAAAAATCTGGAATATGATAAAAGAAGAATATAGACTGGATCATAAGTAAATAATAAATAATTTAACAGTGTGCCGATCCTGAATTCAAACCAAATAGAATGGATTATAGATTCAAATCTTGGGTCTCAAAAGGTATAACAACATGACAGAGATATAGCTACACCTGTTTTGAAATAAGTGCTGTTGTTTATGTTGCTACACCAAAATAAAGAATAAAAAACAGGTTGTGTTTTAGAGTATTTCTATTGCTTTAAACAGTCTAACATCTACAGTTTTGTTGAGATTGCACAGTAGGCCGGTACTGTTACTTCGGAACTGATGATCAATGACAATTTGCTAACATTTTCTTTGAAATACAGATTTCATTTTAAATTACAGCAACTAAAGTAAACAGCATCTAAGTACATTAGAATATCACTAGCTTATCTCTAGAAAGGTCAATGTATTGAGGGCCTATTGATCTCTGACGAGTGACAAAACGCTGTGTGATAAGCATCATTTTGAGGTTCCATTAAATAATCAATGTAGTTTAAAAAAAAAAAAAGACTTTTTTCTCTTTTTTGGCACATGCCCTGTGGACTTCAGAAGGTCAGTATTTGTTAGTTCATTGGCAGAGTGGTTAATCAATCAATACAACACTTGGCTGGGAATGTTGGCAACTACACACAAAAAAAGATTCTGCTGTTTCAGTAGCTGGCTAAATCCGCCATGTAATGACGACAGGAGCACAAATTGTTAAATCTTATTTCTGATGAAGAAATCCTCAGTTGGACCCTGACGTGAGATTACTTCTTTTCTTCAGTCTCTTACTCACTCTCACTTATAGTGGAAGAAGAAAAACTTTCTGGGAAGAGGCTATATGGTTTGTGCAGTAAAACGTTTGATTCATTATGTACAGTATATGGTTTAATAGCAGTGAGAGACCGCTGAAGGGCTATAAAGGCCATTAACAGAGGGCAAACCATTGCTAAGTGGCTTTTTCAGTGGTGTGACTGTGATATGTCATGGACAAGAGATCAGGGCTACGGGTACGGGATACCAGAAGTAATTTCATTATGGAAAAGAGTTTGCCTTCATGTTGCAGGCACCAGCACTTTGTAACGGTGGTGGCACCCAGGTAACCAGGTTTAGTAAAAAAATAATAATAATTTTACCAACTCAAAATGTTCGGGCGCCAGACAGGAATAAGCCTGTCAAAAGTAGATAAACCCAGATAGCTGTTCAAAACCACCCATTACATACAAAATCCCACCAACCGAGAATATAATGCAAAGCAGGAAATAACTTCTCAGGGGAAAATAGTTTTCAGTTCAGTTGCACGTATGTATTTTTCACAAGAGAGAAAAAAAACAAAAAACAAAGAATTAGTTCACACGAAGGTGAACATACATTACACATCCATCAGTCAAAAAACAAACTATACAATAAATTGGTAGTATTGCGAGACTCCAGTCTAACTCTGCATTCACCTCAGCAGTTTCGATAGTCCGTGCTCAGTTACAATTCAAAACCGATAAAAAAGGAGGGAAGAAAACAAAGGAATACAAACAAGATTAATTCCAGTCGCCCAGACCATTCGACGAATTAATATCTTAAGATGGAAAAGAAAATACTCACATAAGGGAGTTGTACGGTACGGTATGTGCGGGCGAATGTGGTATGGGTGAACTTTGGGTGAGTGCTTATGTGTGTTACGGGAAGCCATGAGCCATCCGACCGGCCACTCATGAACTTGGGGAAACAGTTTTTTTTTCAAACAGCGGAGGTGGATTTTCTCCAAGGAAAAGGCATCCAGGTAAAGACACTTCCCTGCCGCTCCTGAAACCTCACCCGCCTCTGCGCTGGTCCTGCCGCTCGGATAATGATCTCTTTAAAACCCTCCGGCGCTCGCTCCAGCATTACAGAGTGCGTAAGTGTGCGCTCCGCTGAACCCGGTAAACTTTCACTCTAGACACTCGCGACTTTTTCCTTCTCCACTCTCCACTAACCCGCCAACCTTTGATTCTGTTCCACTACATATATATATAGCCACATCACTTCCTTCCCAAATTAGGCTCCCGTTCCTATTCGCTGGCGGTCAGGACAATTGTTTTGGTTTCATTTTCCCAGTTACGCCTTTTCCCGTTCCCCCCCAGGAAAAAACAACCCATGGTTGTTAAAAGAGGATAGTGAGCTTAAAATCCTAGAAACTCTTCATCTTCACTGAGGGATTCCTGGAAGATTTCAAGGAGTTTCTGTTTTTCTTGGGTGTCTATCTCTTCTGCAGTGGGGAAACAGGGTTTCAAATTGCACACGTGGACAGTGCGGGCATCTTCCCCAGTGGCATCCACTGCTACCCTGTAGTTCAACGGACCCAATTTCATAATCACCCGGTAAGGTCCTTTCCACTTTGGTGCTAGTTTGGCACTGAAGTGGTGAAATGCACTTGACTGGGGAAAATTTCTTACCCATACCCGGTCTTTCTCTTTAAATGAACTCTCCCTTCTCTTTTTGTTGTAGCTTCTAAGTTTGGCTTTTTGGCTTTTTCTGCAGCACTCTTTTGCCCTTGATTGCAACTGAGATAAATGTTCAACAGTGTCATAAGAGGGCGCATCAGGAGAGAGATTTTGGCCGTGCAGCACCTTGTCCATTGGTCCTTGTAATTTCCTTCCCAGGTGGAGTTCGGCTGGGGACATTCCAATGGTTTCCTGTACAGCTGAATTGATGGCAAACCTTAGCTCTGGCAGGTACTGGTCCCATTTTTTGTGGTTATCCTCAACATATGCTGCAATCATTTGCTTTAAGGTATGGTTTATTCGTTCCGTCATGTTGGTTTGGGGATGATATGCTGTTGTTGTTTTCGGAATTAATCTCCATTTTGTACATATCTCTTTGAATACAGCTGAAACAAACTGCGTACCTTGGTCAGACAGAATGAAATCAGGAACCCCCCACCGGGTGAGAATTTCCTTCCTGAGAAGAGATGTCACAGTCTGTGCCGTGGCTTTCCGTATAGGAAACAATTCAACCCAACGTGAAAAGTAGTCTACGAAAACTAGAAGATATTCATGTTGGCAAATGCTGTGGGGCAGAGGTCCCATGATGTCTACTCCTAGCATTTCATTGGGTCGTGAGGTGGTGACTTGTTGAAGTTTTCCAGCAGGCTTTTGATTTTCACTTTTTACTGTCTGACTTTTTTTTATCTCTTGACATGCTGTTTCATGTCTATCCACATTCCTCGCCAGAAGGCGACATTATGCAGCCTCTTGAAAGTTTTGTAGATCCCTACATGACCACTCAAGGGATGCGAATGATAATGCTGTAGGATGGTGGGGATTAAGCTTCTGGGAATGTACACTCGGAAGTGTACTTGGCCACTGGGCATGTGAGTCTTGTGATATAATTTATCTTCAATTACATCAAATTGGGCTTTCATAAGATTACCATCTTTTGCCAATTCTTGAAATATTTGTGCAATCTCAGTATCTTTATGTTGTTCTTCCCAGATGACAGCTGCAGTAACTGGAAGTTCTGGGGCTTCTTTCTGGGTGGAGTAAAGACTGCATTCAGGTCTGGAGTGCATCCGTGAAAGAGCATCAGGAGCCATGTTGAGTTTTCCTTTGCGGTATTCAACCACAAAATCAAATTTCTGCAGACGGAGAGCCCATCGAACCAGTCGGCTGGTAGTCTTGGTGGAATTCATCACCCACTGTAAGGCTGAATGGTCAGTAACAATGGTAAATAGTTTGGGTTCAAGAAAATGTTGCCATTTTTCCAATGCCCAAACTACTGCCAAACATTCCTTTTCGGTCACAGAATAATTGGTTTCTGCTTTGTTTAAGGTCCTACTTCCATATGTGATTACCTCCTCTCGGCCGCTGTCTTTCCTTTGGGTCAAGATGGCGCCCAGTCCGGTGTCGCTGGCATCAGTATAGACCACAAATAATCGTTGCAGCTCAGGATGACCTAGTATGGGAGGAGAGACTAGATAGGCTTTCAGCTGGTCAAAGGCGTTTTGACATTGAGTTGACCACTGAAAGGAGTGTCCATTTTTCTTCAGGGCATTGATAGGCTCGGCTATTTGAGAGAAGTTTGGCACAAACCTGTGGTACCATCCAAGTCCCAGAAACCGTTAAGGTCCTACTTCCATATGCGATTACCTCCTCTCGGCCGCTGTCTTTCCTTTGGGTCAAGATGGCACCCAGTCCGGTGTCGCTGGCATCAGTATAGACCACAAATAATCGTTGCAGCTCAGGATGACCTAGAATGGGAGGAGAGACTAGATAGGCTTTCAGCTGGTCAAAGGCGTTTTGACATTGAGTTGACCACTGAAAGGAGTGTCCTTTTTTCTTCAGGGCATTGATAGGCTCAGCTATTTGAGAGAAGTTTGGCACAAACCTGTGGTACCATCCAGCAAGCCCCAGAAACCGCTGAACTTCTTTCAGGTTGCTGGGCACAGGGTAAGAATGTATGGCTTCAACTTTACTTGGGTCTGCTGAAATGCCTTTAATGTTCACCACATGACCAAGAAATGTCAGTTCCTCAAGACAGAATTTGCTTTTTTTCAGATTGATGGTTAAACCAGTGGTTTGTAATCGGGTAAGAACAGTTTGGAGATCCTGGAAATGCTGGTTCAGAGATGATGAGTATATAATAATATCATCAATATATACAAAGCATATATTTCCTCTCAATTCTCCAAGGACAGTTTCCATCAGCTTCTGAAAGGTTGCGGCAGCATTTTGCAATCCAAAAGGCATTACATTAAACTGGTACAACCCAGAGGAAGCATTGATAGGCTCAGCTATTTGAGAGAAGTTTGGCACAAACCTGTGGTACCATCCAGCAAGCCCCAAAAACCACTGAACTTCTTTCAGGTTGCTGGGCACAGGGTAAGAATGTATGGCTTCAACTTTACTTGGGTCTGCTGAAATGCCTTTAATGTTCACCACATGACCAAGAAATGTCAGTTCCTCAAGACAGAATTAGCTTTTTTTCAGATTGATGGTTAAACCAGCGGTTTGTAATCAAGAACAGTTTAGAGATCCTGGAAATGCTGGTTCAGAGATGATGAGTATATAATAATATCGTCAATATATACAAAGCATATATTTCCTCTCAATTCTCCAAGGACAGTTTCCATCAGCCTCTGAAAGGTTGCGGGAGCATTTTTCAATCCAAAAGGCATTACATTAAACTAGTACTACCGGGAGGAAGTGATAAAGGCGGTCTAAGACTTGCTCTCAGGGTCCATTGTTACCTGCCAGTAACCACTGTTCAAATCAATAGTGGAAAAGATGACTGCTCCTGAGAGAGACTCTAAGATCTCTGTGATGTTGGACAAAGGATATGCATCTCTCTCAGTGACGGCATTTACCTTACGGTAATCGACGCAGAATCTTAAGTTCCCATCCTTTTTTGGGACTAAAACCACAGGTGAGGCCCAGGCAGAGTAAGATGGTTCTACTATACCATTTTCCATAATTTCCTTTAATTGTTCTTTTACAACCGCTTGCTTTTCCGGAGTCAATCGATATGGACGTTGCTTTATGGGTACTGGGTGAGTGGTGTAAATACAATGTTGGAGAACAGTTGTCCTTCCAAGCTGAAGAGTGCAGACTTTTAGGTTGGATTGTAGTAGGTGAAGTAATTGTTGCTTCCCTTCCAGCGTTAAGTGAGCTTCTGTGACAGCCTTCTCTATCCAGGTCTGGTCATCCCTGTAGGTTGATGGTTGTGATGCTGATGGTGTAACTTGTAATGGAGGAATAGAGCGGAGTAGTGAAAGTGACTGGTTTGAGCGTTGGGTTTGTGGGTTCTTTTTCAGATGTTGGGGTCTTTCATTGGGAACGCTGGCATGTCCGGGTTGAAAAGGATACTCGTCACAGAGTTTTGACTTGAATGCATATTTTTGGTCAGCTACATTTATCTGTAGACTGCTGGAAAAGATGAAGTCCAGGCCCAAGACTACGGAGTAAGCCAGGGCTTTGGAGGTGAGAATGGCAGCCTGAGTGGGAAAGTCTTTGTTGTGAAGTGTGATCTGAACATCTGTCCATCCTAAAGGCACTTCGGCTTCTCCATTGGCCAAATAGAGTGGGCCAAAAGTCCAGGGATGGAGGTTGGCCAGGGAATCAATTTCCTTCCACAAGCTCTCATGGAGAAGAGTATAACTTGCTCCAGTATCCACGATGGCTTTTCCTCTCCAAGCTCCAATAGAAACGGGTACAACTAGCTGTTGAGGTATGGCAACATGCTTAGATGCAGACTTGCTGAATGACTTTGAAGGAGGTGTAATAGACAGAGCCGTGTTAGACGGTGGTACTCCTTGACTCTTTTTCTCCCTGTGTTCTAGTTCGGACTCGCTCTGCCAGCTCATCTTCATAGTCCTCAGAGAGGAAGGATGAGAGGAAAGCCGTTTCAAACTCGTTCCAAGTGGGAATAGAAGATCGCACAACTTCCCACCAGTCACGTGCTGTGCCGTATAGGACAGTGCGGAAGGTAGCCAAGATGTCAGCATCAGCCAGGGGATGTAAAGCCAAAAAGTCTTGACAGCGAGTTAAATACAACAGTGGATCAGCATCATCTCAGGGTCTTCCAAATGTGGGGAAAGACAACTTCAAATGATCACTTTTAACAGCTGGTGTAGGGGGCAATATGGGTGCTGCTTCATGTGGTGGAGATGAAGATGGGACGGTGTGGTGAGATGGTAAGGGAGCATCACAATTACACAACAAACAGAATTCACAATGTCACATTCTTTTCCACAAGCGCTTTTGCAAGAAAAACAGTTCAAAATTCACATAAAGACAATCATCCAAGTGGTTGTTTCCCCTTTTCTTTTCTCTTTCTTCAATTCAAAACTTTTTTTTTTTATATATGGATATAGTTCAGGGTCCCTGTTCGGCCGCCATTTCTGTAACGGTGGTGGCACCCAGGTAACCAGGTTTAGTAAAAAAAAATAATTTTACCAACTCAAAATGTTCGGGCGCCAGACAGGAATAAGCCTGTCAAAAGTAGTTAAACCCAGATAGCCGTTCAAAACCACCCATTACATACAAAATCCCACCAGCCGAGAATATAATGCAAAGCAGGAAATAACTTCTCAGGGGAAAATAGTTTTCAGTTCAGTTGAACGTATGTATTTTTCACAAGAGAGAAAAAAACAAAAAACAAAGAATTACTTCCCACGAAGGTGAACATGCATTACACATCCATCAGTCAAAAAACAAACTATACAATAAATTGGTAGTATTGCGAGACTCCAGTCTAACTCTGCATTCACCTCAGCAGTTTCGATAGTCCGTGCTCAGTTACAATTCAAAACCGATAAAAAAGGAGGGAAGAAAACAAAGGAATACAAACAAGATTAATTCCAGTCGCCCAGACCATTCGACGAATTAATATCTTAAGATGGAAAAGAAAATACTCACATAAGGGAGTTGTACGGTACGGTATGTGCGGGCGAATGTGGTGTGGGTGAACTTTGGGTGAGTGCTGATGTGTGTTACGGGAAGCCATGAGCCATCCGACCGGCCACTCATGAACTTGGGGAAACAGTTTTTTTCAAACAGCGGAGGTGGATTTTCTCCAAGGAAAAGGCATCCAGGTAAAGACACTTCCCTGCCGCTCCTGAAACCTCACCCGCCTCTGCGCTGGTCCTGCCGCTCGGATAATGATATCTTTAAAACCCTCCGGCGCTCGCTCCAGCATTACAGAGTGCGTAAGTGTGCGCTCCGCTGAACCCGGTAAACTTTCACTCTAGACACTCGCGACTTCTTCACTCTCCACTAACCCGCCATCCTTTGATTCTGTTCCACTACATATATATATATATATATATATAGCCACATCACTTCCTTCCCAAATTAGGCTCCCGTTCCTATTCGCTGGTGGTCAGGACAATTGTTTTGGTTTCATTTTCCCAGTTACGCCTTTTCCCGTTCCGCCACAACTTTGATTGGCAGCAAACATACAGTATGTAGACAGTATAGATTTGACAGTAGTGTCGAGTACAAACTACTGTTAGGAAATATCATAGTAAGGAAAAATCTGAGAAAACGTACTGTACTTCTAGGCCTGTGATGTCTTATGTGAAATTGGTATTTCAGCTGTGAGAATTTACAAGGTATGCTAAAATTCAAAATATTAAAAAAGAAATACAAACAGATCATTACATACAGTAAATAGGGGGATACAAAAAAAACATGTTCAGATTCAATCAAGTGAGAAAATAACAGATTATATAGTACTTAGTGCTTAATACTTAGTGCCAAGTGCTTAATCTATAGACTGAAGGTAAAACACTTAAGAATAACAAAATCATTCTTTTAAATTGAATGTGTTGTCCTTATATAATACTCAGTCCTAATATGGGAAATGTATTTATGAAAATTGTTCATTGCTGCATGTTACTGTAACTATCAAAATGCAATCATTTATTTGGAGGTAGTGGGAGGAGGTTATAAAACATCAGGTTTATCAAATAAAATAATTAATAATGCCTGCTTATTGGCCTAGTTAGTCATTTTTATATTATAGTACCATTTACAATAGTGAACTTGTGACTAATTCTAACCAATCTAATCCATTTAATATATTTTCCTGGAGCAGCTTACACATTGTTAGCCCTGTTGTTAACATTCAAAGTGTGAAATGTAGTCACTGAAGTAGAAAATATTTCATTGTGATGTCCAGTAACAGTAACATTCTGTAATGACAAAGAGAGGGGACAGGAGAAAATAAACAAACAAATACACACAGTATAAATAACTCAATGGGAACAAGAATGAGGCTAAACTGCTACAATTGTTTGTGTACGTGTTGCAGTTCATGGCTTTGTTGACACATTTCCAATAATGCTCATGTCTATAATTAAAGCTCTTCCCACTGTGATGCAGGAGAAGAGGTCTAATCCATAATTAGCTCACCAAGTAAAGCAAATGCATTCTCATACAATTAAAGTAAGTGAGAGAGCGATAGAAAAAAAAAGGAAAGCAAACACACAACATTCATAGTGGCCCCCTGTGTGAGCTTTCTCATTAAGAACTCAAACTGCTTCACTGGCTGCTATTTACTGGAATTGAATTTTCTTTGATTGGAGTTTGCCATTCTTGACACTCAGAAACAACAACACACGAAGGATGTGTTGGGGCGTGCTGAACCGAGAAAACTAATAAACTGTATAATTAAAGAAATTAAGTGTTGCATGGAGAGAACTGAATAGTGACTTCTCAGGGCGTCTGTTCGTTAGCTAATTGTGCTGTGGCTTCTGAATGGATCACTAACCAAAGCAGCCAAAGGGTGGCACTAGAGACCCATTACCTCGGAGTCTCAGCCATGCTCTTCTTCAGGGTGAGGAATAAGATGCTTTTCTGCTGGAGGTCAAGAGGAGTGGAGAGGTGGCCAACGTATACATGTATCCCCTTGTGTTTTGTTGCCATCTCAGAAATAGGACCACTGACAAACATACTCAAGAATGTGATATTCTCAAATACAAGATATATGTATTAAACATATTCTCAAATAGAAGATATATGTATTAGAAATACATCAGTTTTTTTCTGTGTGTAACAGATATTGGAAATAGTATCAGAGAGAGATTCTGTATTTTATTCTTCTTGTGTCGCACTTACCAGTGTTATCCAAATGAAGTAACATGGAAGATGAATCTGGTTAATTTTTTATTTTTTTAAGATTTATTTTTGGCATTTTGCCTTTGAGACAGGACAGTGTAATGACAGGAAGCGGAGTGGGAGAGAGAGAGAGGGGGCAGGATCAGGAAAGGTCCACGAGTCAGGATTCGAACTCGGGACACCTGTAGCACAACAACGCTGTATGTCGGCATGCTGCCTACAAGGATATTGTTGCCGACATAATCTGGTTGATTTTGATGGATTATTGTAACATTTATATATACATCTATTTCTATAAATACCTATATATATGTGTATATTTATTACACATCTCTCTGGAATACTTGATTTTGATTGGTCAGTTGTGACATATTACTAATATTCATCTATGGGAATACTGAAACGGTTGCTATTTTCTCTCTCTTGATTAATATAAACACAACTGCCGCCATCTTGCGGCTCTGTTTTTGCAGTGTTCACTAGCAGTTTATTTTTTTACTTGAAGGAAGCTTGCTTCAGGAAAATATAGTCTATCTATCTATCTATCTATCTATCTATCTGTCTCTCTCTCTCTCTCTCTCTCTCTCTCTATCTCTCTGTCTCAGTCTGGAACGGCATTGACTGACTGGCGCTTGTTTTCTTTAAAGGGGTCCTATTATGCTTTTTCACTTTTTTAATTTTAGTCAGTGTATAGTGTGTATGTTTGGGCATAAAAAAGATCTAGAAAGTTACAAATCTCCAAGTCCACTCCAAAGGGAGATATTTCGTTTTTTAAAAATCCCTTTTCAAGAACTACAACCAACGGCTCGTTTGGACTACAGCGTTTGTTTTCTGGGCTTTTTGATATCACAAAGCGGCTCATTGGAATATCATTACAAATAATTCCCGCCTACAGAAATTTGAATGGTTGGGGGATGGGGAGGGGCGAGGTTGTGGTTAGAACGCTTGGTTGAGTGAGTGCATCAGACGAGACAACGAAGAAGTGCTGCTGCAGAGTTTGTGCATCAGAGAAAACGAAGAAGAAGAGCTGCTGTGCTGTAGC
>NW_015505441.1:179918-180325 GCF_001515645.1 Sinocyclocheilus grahami | reverse complement strand
TTTTCTTTAAAGGGGTCCTATTATGCTTTTTCACTTTTTTAATTTTAGTCAGTGTATAGTGTGTATGTTTGGGCATAAAAAAGATCTAGAAAGTTACAAATCTCCAAGTCCACTCCAAAGGGAGATATTTCGTTTTTTAAAAATCCCTTTTCAAGAACTACAACCAACGGCTCGTTTGGACTACAGCGTTTGTTTTCTGGGCTTTTTGATATCACAAAGCGGCTCATTGGAATATCATTACAAATAATTCCCGCCTACAGAAATTTGAATGGTTGGGGGATGGGGAGGGGCGAGGTTGTGGTTAGAACGCTTGGTTGAGTGAGTGCATCAGACGAGACAACGAAGAAGTGCTGCTGCAGAGTTTGTGCATCAGAGAAAACGAAGAAGAAGAGCTGCTGTGCTGTAGC
>NW_015505441.1:175137-179782 GCF_001515645.1 Sinocyclocheilus grahami | reverse complement strand
TTTTTTTTTTCAAATTACTTTCCAAATTTAGAAATAATTTTCCTTCATTTAAGTAGTGTGAGAGCGCAATGATGCTCTAAATGTGTTGGCATAGCAACGTGATACTTCCGGTTTCCTTTTCCGCCTGTCCTACGAAGGCCGTCTCGTTTAATTCTAGGTTGAGGACACTTCGTATATGCATCCTACAGAGGACCTCGACCTCCAGAGGATTCGACCTCCGGAGGGTGCAGCCTTCTAAATGAGACACAGCTACTGTCTATGGTGAGTGCATCAGACTAGACGACGAAGAAGAAGTGCTGCTGCAGAGTTTGTGCATCAGAGAAAACGAAGAAGAAGAGCTGCTGTGCTGTAGCTTCAAATTTTCGGCATGTCTAGAACAATTCTTACAAGTTCAACACGACGTAGCTGGGCGCCGCGGACAGACGCCGAACGGCGCCCGGTGTGCCTACACTCATAGAAAATAAAGTATTTTAATTTTAAAGACGTGGTGCGATGCTGCGCTTCTCGTCCGGTGCGCGACCACCTGAAACGCCGTTTTTTTCACCCCTGTGCCCAAACGTCTTTGTTTGGGCTTCCGAAAAGCGGATGATGTCAGGAAACAGTGGTTGCAATTTATTTTTTAACTGTTCCTGAGCATTATAATCCCAATTTGCTATTGTGTGCTGCGCATTTTACTGAGGACAGCTTCCACAACACGAGGGAGAACAGTGCCGGATTCGCCCAAAAGTTTTTGTTGAAAGACGGAGCAAGAGGCGTGGCAGTACTGAAACACTGTCTAAGCTGTTCGCCAATCACAACGCACTGGGACAGCTAACCAATCACAACACATTTTGGACCTTCATCAAAGCCGGAACTAATCGAGCCATTTGTGCCAGGCTGGGGAGAAAGGTATTTTAATAATGTAAATTATGTGAAAAATAATGCGTTTTTCGAACCACCAAGCATGAGAGCATGTTCTAGTACACCCCCAAAACAAAATCAAGACTTTGTAAAAGAGCATAATAGGACCCCTTAAAGAAGAATGAATTGTTGGCATATGGAAGAACAACAAAGCTTTACCTGCCTGATAGCATCCCTCTTCACTTATCTCTGGTGTGCTGTTTCCTCTTTGTTCACCTTTGAAGAGATCAGCAAAACGTTCTGTTTAATATAGTTTTACAGGTGTAATCTAAACTCACACAGTTGCAGAGTGGATTGTCCATTATCCCCAGTCAGCAACTGTAATAAATCACAGGTGAAAGACCCGTCACAATACAGGCACTATGAACAGCACTGGTATATCACACAAGGTTAATGTTCTTTGTTCAGGGTAATCTCTGTGCAATATCAGTTTCAAAGATGTGGCAGGCGTCCTACAACCTGTTGCCTGAGGGAAGGATTTGTGTCTTTTCACACCCATAATTCCATGCTAGGTGCACCGTACAGTGCATCATTCATATGACCGACTGTCCTGACTGACTATAGCATTTTGATGCTACATACACGGCACAGAAGCTGCATCTAAAGTAGGGTTGAGAACTGAAAATCTCTTGATTACTAATGATTTTGAGAATGATTCATAAACTATGACACACTTGAAGCGGTTTCTGAAAGAATCTGTTGTGTTTTTTGTCATTTTTGTTATGTTCACAGAAAAATTACAAGTCTAGAAATATTATGATGACATGTATGTTCGAATATTAAATTATGAATAAAGAAACATGAAACAATGGATGAACATATAGAATTATACATTAAAAAGTATTAAATTAAAATCATTTTATTTTAAAATATATATTCTGCAATGACAAAGTTAAAGGTTGCACTGTCGCAACGTCTATAAAAAGCACCAAAGCTGCCTCTGATGATTTTTATTTGCCATTGCGACTTGATACAGAATTTGAAGCCAGCACAGAGACTCAAACCAGTCTTATCTTGACTGTGTAAATACACCAGCTAATGCAAGATCACCAGTTATGGGTGGAGCATTGTGCGAACATTGGAAGATGACTGCTGTTGCTTTGATTATTCAATACACTGATCAATCTAACAAGAGCTGATCAGCTGATGTCTTTTAGCTCTGAAGATTTAGTTGGTTGGTACTAGGATGGGATTATGATCAAGAAGACTTATGGGAAATGTTTACGAGCAATATGAATGCAGGGTGCAGATCCACCCCCATCACTGAAAGAAAAATAAACCTCTGATACCAGCAGATAACTGATCTCAATTACAGTAGCCAAGAATTTCTCACCATGCTCCGGGAATCTTTCATCAGACACACCCTACCCAACACTAACGTACATGTGCAGTAGACAGGCTGAGAGCCAGAAGAGTCTTGGTGAATAAAACTAAAATAACCTGTTAGGATAAAATCCCAGGACTGCAAGACCGAGAAAGAGAAAGTTAATTGGACAGAATGCTCTCATACAGACTCTTACACATTTACACTAAGATTCCACTCCTGACACTGAGATGGAACTACTATTCAGCTGCCAAACTCTCTTTCTTTGGCTAACAAACCAAAGTGAGCTGTTTTTCAGTTGAAAAATTAATGTATAAAGACATTTGCCATCTGTTTCTATTTTCAGTCACTATTTACTTACCTTATCTAAAACTTAAAAGGGCTTTTCTTTTTGTAACCTATTTAGTAAAGTTGAATTAGATATAATGAATAACATTTTATTTATCTTTGCACTTTTTTTTACAGGTAATGTTTAATATCTTTTCATAATAAAGCTATTTTTCAAGGAAAAAAGTGCTGAAGGCTGGCATATGTTTTTTTTTTCTATTGGTACTTTTGGTCCAAAATAATCTCTCCTAAAACACACAGAATGTGTCCAAAAATGTGTCACAGAATAAATTCTCATAAAAGTCATAAACATTTCCACTACAGTGTCATATTTCCACCAAGTCAAAAAGTGTACTGCATTCTATGTGTTCAAATTTTGGAATAAAATGGCAGACTCTTGAATTAACTTCTAGGTTAATTCCATTGTTAATTCCACTGAATGTATCTTAAATATACACACAATTATTATTATTATTTATTTATTCTTTTACAGTATCTCACAGAAGTGAGTACACCCCTCACATTTTTTGTAAATATTTTATTATATCTTTTCATGTGACAACACTGAAGAAATGACACTTTGCTACAATGTAAAGTAGTGAGTGTACAGCTTGTATAACTGTAAATTTGCTGTCCCCTCAAAATAACTCAACACGGCTTTTAAAGGGGTCATATGATGTTGCTAAAAAGAACATTATTTTGTGTATTTGGTGTAATGAAATGTGTTTATGCGGTTTAAGGTTAAAAAAACACTTTATTTTCCACATACTGTACATTATTGTTTCTCCTCTATGCCCCGCCTTTCTGAAACGCGTAGATTTTTACAAAGCTCATCGTCTGAAAAAGTGAGGTGTGCTCTGATTGGCCAGCTATCCAGTGCATTGTGATTGGCCGAATTCCTCAAGCGTGTGATGGAAATGTTATGGCCCTTACCATATTGTGATGCCTGCGGCAACCACATGTGACGAACCCGGGCTGGACTCCGCTTCGTCCACAGTGAAAGCCGGCGATCGACAGTGCGAATTTGAAGTATTTCCTCAGTGACCAGCACGGATCAGCTCCAGGCATGACGAAGCGATATCGTCCTCTTTTGGAAGGCCAAACAAAGTAGTTTCGCTTTCACAACGAAGCACACAGCACCTTCACGACATGGCGGCTGTGGCAACAACAATACTACAGCGAGAATAAAAGTTACGCCTTCTTTCTTTGCGTGAACATTTGGGCGGCGCCCAGATAGTGACGTAGGCAGGGCTGGATTGGTAATCGGGCATACCGGGCATACCGGGCATTTTCCCGGTGGGCCGGCGCACTTAAGGGGCCGACAAAATGTTTTTTTGTTTTTTTTTGCCAAGGACCATCACGCAGGGACAGCGAGCAGCCAGTGGCCCATTGGATTGTCTCCTGTATAGTCAGCGTAAACCATCCAATCACAACGTGCTATAGACAGAGCAATGAAGTATTTTGCTCCGCCTATATAAAGATCACTTCACTCCAACTTCTTCCTCGTCAGCTTTTCCCACGTTTTCACAGCAGATTTATCAAGAACAGGCTTGCTCTGCGGTGAGTGATGCTGGCCAAAGAGGCAGGTAGGAGGAGGAGAGGAGAGTAGTTGAATCAGTAAAGTGCTTGATAGGGACTCGCAACGGAGGCAGACATCTGACCTATCCTTATGAGTGTGTGCGCCATGAGTGTAGAATACGTAAACACTTTTTAATAAAATGTAAATTCGTCCCCCGCGCTTTTTTAGTCAAGTCAAGTGTGTTCATAGAGGTTTCCATGGGCCAATGCGAATAAATCTAGATTTAAATAAAAAAAAGACACGATATTGTCGGACCTGACGTTTTATTCTTATCCAAAACAACTAGATGTGATATGAGTGTGATACATACATACATACATACACTACCAGTCAAAAAAAGTTGTTGAACAGTAATATTTTTTTATGTTTTTTAAAGAAGTCTTTTTTCACCAAACCTGCATTTATATGATTCAAAATACAGCAAAAGCAGTAATATTGTGAATTTTTTTTTTACCATTTAAAACAACTGCTTTCTATTTAAATATATATTAAAATGTCATTTATTTCTGTGATCA
>NW_015505441.1:168655-174148 GCF_001515645.1 Sinocyclocheilus grahami | reverse complement strand
TCAGGAAACCTTTGCAGGTGTTTTGAGTTGATTAGCTGATCGGCATGTCACCATATTCTAATTTGTTGAGATAGTGAATTGGTGGGTTTTTGTTAAATGTGAGTCAAAGTCATCACAATTAAAAGAACCAAAGACTTAAACTACTTCAGTCTGTGTGCATTTAATTTATTTAATACACGAGTTTCACAATTTGAGTTGAATTACTGAAATAAATGAACTTTTCCATATATATATATAAATGGTGGTGGGCCGCCTGGACCAAAAAATGCCTGGGCCGATTTTTTGTCCCAGTCCAGCCCTGGACGTAGGTATGTGGGGGCGTGTTAGAATGAGCGGTTTTAGGTAGGTGTGGCTGACTCTTAACTTTTATAAAGAATTTCTCTTTGGATTTGAGACTTCAGTCTTTGCAACTTTACAGATCTTCTTTATGCACCAAGAGCTTGTAACACTCCAAAGAGAAAGGAAAAATTGAAATGGCATCATATGACCCCTTTAATGTCTAAACCGCTGGCCACAAAAGTGAGTACACCCCTAAGTGAAAATGTCCAAATTGGTCCCAATTAGCCATTTTCTCTCCCCGTTGTCATGTGACTCATTAGTGTTACAAGGTCTCAGGTGTGAATGGGGAGCAGGTGTTTTAAATTTGGTGTTATCGCTCTCACTCTCTCATACTGGTCACTGGAAGTTCAACATGGCACCTCATGGCTAAGAACTCTCTGAGGATCTGAAAAAAAGAATGGTTGCTCTACATAAAGATGGTGTAGGCTATAAGAAGATTGCCAAGACCCTGAAATTGAGCTGCAGCATGGTGGCCAAGACAATGCAGCTTTTTAACAGGACAGGTTCCACTCAGAACAGGCCTTGCCATGGTCGACCAAAGAGGTTGAGTGCACGTGCTCAGCGTCATATCCAGAGGTTGTGTTTGGGAAATAGACGTATGAGTGCTGCCAGCATTGCTGCAGAGGTTGAAGGGGTGGGGGGTCAGCCTGTCAGTGCTCAGACCATACGCCGCACACTGCATCAAATTGGTCTGCATGGCTGTCGTCCCAGAAGGAAGCCGGCACTGGGGAGCTACAGTTCATTGAGGGAACCATGAATGCCAACATGTACTGTGACATACTGAAGCAGAGCATGATCCCCTCCCTTCGGAGACTTGGCCGCAGGGCAGTATTCTAACATGATAATGACCCCAAACACACTTCCAAGACGACCACTGCCTTGCTAAAGAAGCTAAAGGTAAAGGTAATGGATTGGCCAAGCATGGGCATCCTCAAACGGAAGGTGGAGGAGTGCAAGGTCTCTAACATCCACCAGCTCTGTGATGTTGTCATGGAGGAGTGGAAGAGGACTCCAGTGGCAACCTGTGAAGCTCTGGTGAACTCCATGCCCAAGAGGGTTAAGGCAGTGCTGGAAAATAATGGTGGGCGCACAAAATATTGACACTTTGGGCCCAATTTGGACATTTTCACTTAGGGGTGTACTCACTTTTGTGACCAGCGGTTTAGACATTAATGGCTGTGTGCTGAGTTATTTTGAGGGGACAGCAAATTTACACTGTTATACAAGCTGTACACTCACTACTTTACATTGTAGCAAAGTGTCATTTCTTGGAAAGTTTCCAAGACTGTTTATATGTGGTCTTCATACTGAATAACAAAAAGTTAAATAAAAAGAAATCTTTTTTTTTTTAAATAAACATCAATCCCTAGGTCATATATGTGGCCAAAGTTGATGAAACCCACCCACACATAGTATCCACTCCTTCCTTCAAATTGTCATGTTGTAAGTCTGCAAACTACAAACTGTATAGATTTTCCTGACATCAAACAGATAAAGGTCAGATTGTGCCAGAGGCTCTTCTGACCTGCAGGCTCCAGCTCCCCTCCCCTCGTGTGCTCTTAATCCAGTGGAACACTGAAGCTTCCAGCACAGATTAGTGGTGTTAGCCTGCAGGGCTTTCGACTGGGCTGCCGCCTGAAAACAGATCCCTCACTGTGCCCATGACCCCAGTGCTGAGATGTGGACAAGTGCCATATGGTTGAAGGTGGGTCTTATGGGGTCCAGTTCCTCACAGACAGCTGGCCCCGCTGGCCCTCCTAGGCAGCAGAGCCCCCACGTCAGAGAGCAAAAACATGTGCCTAGCAAGTTAGCTAAATACTGCAGATATAGATTAGTGATCCCTGGCAGGGGACGGTGCTCTTTTACTAGGGCTGGAGTTGAACAGAAGGAGAGGAAAAGCCTTTGAAATGGATCAAAATCCCTCTCTTTGTCATTTTAAGTACATGTAGACATGAGAGGATCAACAATTAAGCATGGCTCAAAAAACGAAAAACACAGAAAAGAGAACAGCACAGATACTATTTATTTCTGTTGGGTATTTAACATGTGGTGAAGGTCTGTTATTCAGGGAATATTCTGGGTTCAGTACAAGTTTGCTCTTTAAACAGTACTTGTGGTGCAATTAAAAAATTAAAAACTGGTCTTACAGTCAGGCATTTTCAATGGAAGTGAATGGGGCCAATCTGTAAACATTTAATTCTCACTGTTTCAAATGTATAGTCGCATGTTAGCATGACTTAGTGTGAAAAAACGTTACTTAACGCCTAAAACTCTAAAAGACTAAAAATGATGAGAACAACTTTACAGCTCAAACAATTCACAAACTTTTATAATATTTTGAACTTCACATTTCTGCTTAGAAATCCTCTGAAAATTGGCCTCACTCACTTCCATTGTAAGCCTCCCTGTCATCTCCATTTTTTTTGTGTTAATCAAAGTTATCCAGCAATTGCTGTTTACTGAGCTTAACTTGTATTTTACCAAGAATATTCCTTGAATTAGATCTAAATTACATAATTGGATGGTCTTTTCTATTGTCTTTTTGTGCTAATGAACTATGCATTATAGAAATGTAAGCGTTGGACTGAAATATAATAAAACCATCATGCTTCCAATGTCTGTCAGTGTGGTGGCGGCATGCAGGATGTGCGAGCAGTCGCTGAGTGTTATGAGCATATCAGTCTAATTCCAGGGTTGCAGATGTTGCCTAGATTGGATGTGTGGGATTAAGATGTAACCCAAGAGCTCTTTGAGTGAGTCCGGCATGGCTGAATATGCTTCTAAAGACCTGGAGGCAGGCAATACCGGGCGATCTGCCAGGACAGTATTACCAGCAGGGCACTTTAACAGGGTTTTACAGCTGGAGGGAATGTATAATGAATTTCAGAGAAAAGCTTTCTTAAAATGCTTTACATCAGTCCTTGGAGAGAAAAATTGTAAAAAAAAAAAAAAATTATTTTGGGGGAAAAGTATAGGGTAAAATAAATAAATGAATAAATTCCAGTCTCTTGATATGATTGCTTCCTGGATTGCATTGCATTATATTTCAGAGGAGAGGCACTTCATACTACGGATTAGATCCCAGGGAGAGGTAATTTCCTAAAAGCACTCTGAATTATTTGGTTATACAGGTGATGTAACAGTCGTGGACATGAATCCGTTTTCTAGCTGTGAAGAAACAGGGAATCAGCGTAAAAGCTGGCAGACCTGAAACAAATAGATGGAAGATATGTGACATCAGGTTGGCCTATTAAGGTTTAAACAAAGCCTCTGCTGAGACGCATTCATCTGAAGATGAAGCGAGGGGAAGGAAAGAAACATACAATGAAAACAAAAAATGTAAAGAATAGAAAAGAATTGCAATTTAATTACAATGAGGTGGAAGACAAATATCTCTATGTATGTGACTGGCATCTGTTGGGTGGCTTGATGCTCCTACATATTGTGAAAGGAGATTATGTTCCAGCATAAATGGAGCTTTTACTTTTTTATATTTTAAATCCAGCAGGCCTAATCTAATTTTATCCCTCCCCAATCCAATTTTTAATGCTGGCTACACATAGGATTAGAGTGTTGGAGTTTGCTTTGTAGGCCATTTGACTGAAATGCAGCATCTGTGCTGGTTACTGAGAGAGATAAACACTCAAGAATCAGACTGAAGACACAAAAGGTGAAGATGAGGCATCTTTTTACAATATATAACCTCCATGTACGAGATATATTTATTTATTGATTGATGAAATAAATGAATACTTTACATGCATTGATCAAAAGAGATAAAGACAATTATAATGTTACAAATTATTTATTTTTTATTTCAAATAAAGGCTATGCTTTACTTTATCTTCATCAAAGAACCATATATCATATTATCATATGTTTTCAACATTAATACTACTACTACTACTAATAATAATAAATGTTGAGCACCAAATCAGCATATTATAATGATTTCTGAGGATCATGTGACACTGAAAACTGGAGTAATGGCTGCTGAAAATTCAGCTTTAAAATATATTCAAATAGAAACTAGAAATTGCAATAATATTTCACTTTATTATTGCTTTTACTGTAATTTTGAACAAATAAGGGCAGCCTTGGTAAGCATAAGAGAAAATATACTGACCCCACATTGGTAATGTAGGCCTGTATGAACAATTTTTTCAGTGCAAGTACATAAATTAGTGTAAGTTCATATAATTAAGGTGATATAAGAGTACATGAGATTTTTATTATTTTGTATGAAGTGCAATGGTGTGACCTCCCCGTGACCTATTCCAGTTAGATTCAACAAGGGCAAAAAAGGGGTGGGGTTTCACTTAAATGGCCACTACACTCTAAAAACGGCTGGGTTAAAAACAACCCAATTTGGGTTATTTTGGCAACCCAGCGCTGGGACAAAAAGGGACGAACCCAGCGCTGGTTCGTTTTAACCCAACAAGTTGGGTTATTATGTTTGACCCAGCATGCTGGGTTGCTTTTTTATGGTTTAAAATTACTACACTGCTAGGCTAAAATGAACCCAAATCAAGCTAGACATTAAACCTACAAATCTTGTTCATTTTAAAATGACTTTTACACACACAGAATGACTATCAAAAGGTAAATATTTATTTAAAACAAGAGAAAACAGTCAAAAGTAACATGCATGTAAAGAAGAAATGCAGAAAAGTATGGCAATTACAATGAGTTAATAGTTAAGTTCTTTACAAACTATTCTGGCATGACAGTAAATAAACCACAACATTAACACTGATATTATAACATTTATCAGAAACATATGTGTGAAAGAATGTGAGCATATGTATGAATGACAGAGTGTAAACTCCATTTCTACTAAACAACAACACAGAACAAGCATTTAACATTTAGTTTTTTTTTTTACAAATTATACACTTACAGTTTGTTTCATAGTCCATGAATACAGATCAGGCATTGCTGACAATTTCCATGATCTCTTTAGCATAATTGATGTAGTCATGAAGAAGCCCCAGCAGCCCAGAAAAGGCATGTGACATCTTTTACATTATCCAGGGCAGCCTCCTCCTTTAAAACCACTGTTGCATCAGTTTGGGGGAAAGGACATTGTCCTCGTTGACCAGCATTCATCCCAGTCACCACCTGTTCTTCATCAGTGGCCTAAAAAGAGAAAAA
>NW_015505441.1:151392-168450 GCF_001515645.1 Sinocyclocheilus grahami | reverse complement strand
TCATGTACGTGGAGGGCTGCTCTTTAAAGGGTTAGTTCACCAAAAAATGAAAATGGTCATAATTTATTCACCCCGTGTTGTTCCAAACCCATACAAACTCTGCTAATTTTTGGAACACAAATAAATATATTTAATATTCTCTTAATATTTGTCCTCTATTGCAAGTCTGGGAGACCAGTATTTTCTTCTGAACAGACATGTTTGCTCCAATATATATATTGGCATGGATTACTTCTACAATAACTCTGTATTTTTGAAGCTTGAATATACTGATTATCTAGACTTTCAGTGGATTAACAAAAAATGATGAGAGAAAATTAAAAATATCTTCATTTGAGTTCTAAATATAGACAAAAGTCTTATAGGTTTGGAATGACATGAGGGCAAGTAAATGATTTTTTGTGTGTGATCTATTCCTTTAAGAAAGGAAGACCAAGAATGATGACTCTCCAAATCAGACAACTCCAAAGTTGGTTTGAGTTCTGCAATGAATAACACAAACATAAATGGTTTACATAAAATATGAACACATAATCATACTGTTGTTGTATCAAAATGTGAGGTAAACAGGCAGGAGACAACAGAAACATTTATTTTCTAAAAATAACTCGCATCAATCTCAAAAGAATGATGCTCTCCTATGTCTCTGGCTTTCAACATCTACAAAAACAAAATGATAACATGATGGAATTCTGAAGTTTCCTTGCCTTAAACCGTCTTTCCCTCTTCTGAAGAAGCTGAGAAAATCGCCTCCTCACACAAGCAGGGTTCTGTGTCGTTAACTCCCGGCGCGGGCACAATGAAGACACAAAGCTCAACAAGTCTGAAATATTACATGCAAAACATTACTTTTAACAATTATCACTTCATCAGCCTCAAAATAATTAGGCTAGTCTTTATTACATGACGCCGTTTCCTTTAGGAAACTACATTAAATTTAACCGTGAAAAAAAGATAACGAATTAACATGTAAATATGTTAATAACCCTCTATTAACACCTCAAAAAATTTAAATATTGTAAAATCTTATGTAAATATGACATAAGACACTTACTGATGTTATATTAAAAGCACCTCTTCCGTTCAGTAAAAGAGGCCGTTAAGACTATTTCTGAGGCGAAATCTGCGTATTTTTCAATATAAACTCTTTTCAGAATATTTCCGCCTTCCATGAAATCTCGATACTACCGGACTCAAACAATGAATGATGACTTTACATTTTTACCATCTTTACTTACCATAAACCGTCTTTCACTCGCACTCGCTTCCATCTGAAGATGTTGAAAAAATGGCGGCTTCTCGCACTGGTGTCGTCGAGATGCATCTGATGTTAAT
This sequence comes from Sinocyclocheilus grahami, assembly GCF_001515645.1. Lineage (NCBI taxonomy): Eukaryota > Metazoa > Chordata > Actinopteri > Cypriniformes > Cyprinidae > Sinocyclocheilus > Sinocyclocheilus grahami. The sequence goes on along the minus strand of NW_015505441.1, from coordinate 167,115 downwards.
GTGACGTGCGTGCTCTCTTTCACGTCCGCGTTCCCAACCCAGCACTGCTGTGTTTTTGATCAAGACCAATTTTCAACCCAAAATTGGGTTAAAACAACCCAACGTCCATATAACTTGCAAAACATTACTTTTAACAATTATCACTTCATCGGCCTCAAAATAATTAGGCTAGTCTTTATTACATAACGCCGTTTCCTTTAGGAAACTACATTCAATTTAACAGAGAAAAAAAAGATAATGAATTAACATGTAAATATGTTAATAACCCTCTATTAACACCTCAAAAAATTTAAATATTGTAAAATCTTATGTAAATATGACATAAGACACTTACTGATGTTATATTAAAAGCACCTCTTCCGTTCAGTAAAAGAGGCCATTAAGACTATTTCTGAGGCGAAATCTGCGTATTTTTCAATATAAACTCTTTTCAGAATATTTCCGCCTTCCATGAAATCTCGATACTACCGGACTCAAACAATGAATGATGACTTTACATTTTTACCATCTTTACTTACCATAAACCGTCTTTCACTCGCACTCGCTTCCATCTGAAGATGTTGAAAAAATGGCGGCTTCTCGCACTGGTGTCGTCGAGATGCATCTGATGTTAATGTGACGTGCGTGCTCTCTTTCACGTCCGCGTTCCCAACCCAGCACTGCTGTGTTTTTGATCAAGACCAATTTTCAACCCAAAATTGGGTTAAAACAACCCAACGTCCTTACCCAGTGGTCTCAAACCAGCATTTGGGTTGAAAAAACAACCCAGCGTTTTTTAGAGTGTACACATCTTTGCCGATAGAGCTTCATGATAATGAACCAAATGGAAATATGCTTCATTGCATTTCTTCATGCACCTAAACCTTCACAATCAGGCCCATCTGGCTGTTTACACAAGCTGTTTATGTAATGATAAGCCCAGGTGATGTCAGGTTTGCATACTGAATAAATATTTGCCCACAGACTGGCAGCTGTTTGTCAGGATGCCATTAAGCAGCCGTGTCACAAAGCAACTTTCTGCTAGAAGCTCAGCATTCCCTTGTCTCATAGCATCAGCTCCAGGTGGGCTCGTACAAGAATGAGTTCACCAAAGATCATTGCTTTAGGAACACACTGGCACCTGTTCCTTTAAATCTGAGGAATCAGTTTAAGAACTAATTAAATTGAGTTCAAGTAATGTAACAGATTCTGCATGTTAATTAAATTCACTGTAACAATCAGTTAAACTGAAATCCATAATTAAAATCTATGGTTAGCAGGGTTGCCAATTGATTAAACATTTTCATCAAATTATTTACATGATATGCCAATTAGTTTATCAAATTAATACAGCTAACTGCATATCAGTATTTGCAAAGAAAAGTCCACAAAATGAAGATAATTCAGAGAAACAAATAGCTCTGACAGTAGAAAAATCCCCTTTCCACAAAAATATGGTGTTTTCTCCACACTGTTTTATAATTCTTATAATATGTAGCAAGCTATTCAAGCTACATGCAGTAATCTGAAGCAACTCTAATGACTTTAAACAATCAACAACACTTCACAACGAACTTCACGTCTCAATTATTTAAGATTTACATTTTAAATACAAGTTGACCAGAACATTAAATCGCTTCCTTTTCTGTAGTAATTCATCAACAGCATCTCCGAAAGTCCAGAACGTTCCAGCTGGGGCTGTTTAGCCATTCTGTAAATGGAACATAATGCTATTGAAACCCTGTATGCAATGGGCCATGAAGCTGCCTCCAGCCTTGGTGAGGGACGTATGCCTGCTACACTGGGTATATCACTAAGTAGAGACATCAGAGCCCAAGTGTAAACATCATTTGGACACTGCAGTTTTTCCACTCAAATGGGTTTGATGTTGATGAAGAGAGACCTCCTTTGAAAGCGCAACGATCTGCACTGGGGATGATCGATGTTGCCGGGAACGGACGGTAATTATTTGTGTTGCTGAGTGGGGGTGGCTATGCCTAAAGAGATGGAGCAAAGTTCTCTGGTTTTTATCGGCTCCATCTCAACACCGGCTTTCTGATGCAGAAGATAGCTGTACTGTAAAAGCAAGCTGAGGGAAATGGCAAATGTGGCTTGTGTGGGGTTGTTTTTACAAGGCACATTAAGTTAGGTGATACAGGTTTTTATAGTGATGCTGTAGAGATTCTGACTATACATCCCGTGCAGTTGAATGCTTGAGTTGTAGCATCCAAATGTATGCATTCAAATTGCGCTAGATATTTTAATTCAATAAAATGAATTAGTAAAAATGACAAAAACAAAGAACAAACTAATGAAATCTACACAAGCGGCACAGGCAATCTGAAAACAAACTAAGTCAGTCTGATGAACATGCCAACATCATTACTAATTTAGCTTGAAAACCCCATCTCCACATGAATGGAGCGAGAGAATGCCCCATTGCTCAATAACATGATGGGAAATTGAAAGGAAACTTTTGCGCTCCTTTTCAGAGGCTTTGCATTTCTGTACAGAGGTGCACATGGTTGGCAGGTACTGTCATCAGCTGGTGACAGAGTGTGTTTTTCTGCTTGAGGAGACGTCTCACTCGTGGATCTGCAAGGGACAAAAAATAGATTCTGTCTTGAGAGAGAGAGAAAGCTGGCGGTTTCTGGCGCTTTCTCTGCTGGGTCATTTCAAGCATGCAAGGGTCACTTTATCATAAAATTCAAAAATCCAGTCAATTTTATTTAATCAGCTGAAATGGCAAAGTGTTTTCCAGATCATTAATCAAGTGCTCTCTCACAGAGGGGGCTTGTCTGCTAGGCAGACCCGCTCCACTTTCTGAATCATTAAGGGAAAAAAGAGAAAAATATAAGAATTCATCGCAACGCAGTCATTGCACAACAGAACCACCGGCATTGCTAATGAGTGAGGCCACACTGCATAACTGAAGGACAATATAAGAAGCAAGGACATGCTTTATATGGAACCTATGTAATAGCTATTTGTGCTGCTTTTTAAGGCTTATTTGTGGTTCGTCTTGGAAACCTTGAAAGTATGGGTCTTATGCTTTATGGCTGTCATAAAAAAGGTGTGCGTGTTTAAAAAAAAACTCTTTGTTTGGCCCAAAAATCACACACACACACACACACACAGATTTATTTGTGTGTCTGCATTTATTAGATTTTTTGTTTTTTGTTTAAAATAACTGCTTTTTATGTGTACTTTAAAATTTAATGAAATATTAAATATTTAAAAATATATTAAAAAAATTATTACATGGCAATGATTCTGATATGCTGATTTGGTGCTCAAGAAATATTATTATTATTATTATTATTGTTATTATTAAAGTTGAAAACGGTTGTGCTGTGTAATATATTTTTGTGAAAACATTTTTCTTTCAGGAATCTTTGATGAACAGAACGTTCAAAAGAACAGCATTTATTTGAAATGAATTAAATAAGATTTTTTTTGTAACAATGTAAACATCTGCTGTCAGTTTAAATAAATTATTCTTGCAGAATAAAACTAATTCCATATATATGTTTGAATATATCATTTTAGTTAATTTTAACAAAAAAAATGAAAAATGTTGAATGACAGATTGTATTGACCTTTTTTTAACCTCACCTTTATTTTTAATTCCTTTCTTTCAAAACAACTAAGCCCTACTGGAACAACTAAAAGCACCAACTTCAAAATCACCCAGTCACATCACTATGGGGACCCTTAAGGGAATATAATTGCACCCGATGCAAGGCAACAGCTTGGATCAGTAATAATAGGGTTTTTGCACAAGTGCTGTGCCAAGGCTGGGGCCATTTCTATCTTAGCAGTCTCTCCGTCTCTGCTCCAATTTGATCAAAGCTATTAAAGGCAAGATAACAGAAAATCAGCAAGACCCAAAAGAAGAGAGGAGAGCGCAGTGGAGGATTGTCCCCAGTGCCGTGGTTCTGGCTGTGAGATGCTTGTAGCTGTATACACTCCAGCATTTCTTTGCTGCCTTCTCTGCTTTTGATGTTGCTATTTGGGAACAGGTGCATATGAGTTATTCAGAAAGGACTGAAGATTCTTTGATGCCACACACTGTATATTTTATTATATTTCCAGAGGATACACACACTACAGAGCCTGATGAAGACATGCTACAGATTCTAAAATGGAACAATATTCAGAATAATATTTAAACAAAATATCCACAGTCATTTTAATAAATTTTGTTTTGGCTGAAAGTGACGTACTAAAGATTGCTGATATACAGTCCAACAGCACTGGGACTTTTCACTGTCACCCACTTGTTCATGTTTGCGGATTTTAGAGTGGCTCTTTCTGCAGGTTACACCAGTAGGGTGCGTTATGTTGTAGTGATTGTTTTTATGAGCGAGTCATTTGAATCATTCACAACCAATTCTTTAAAAAATGCTGATTCATTCTGAGACGAAGCAAGTGACTGTTTGTATGAGTGAGTCATTGAATCATTCATCCAAACGATTCAGATTTATTCAGGAATGCAACTACTGTGCATGCAAAAACAGCTAAAGCAACTTACTATTTACTTAGTTCCAACTTATTGCTTATTGGACATTTAATGCTTAAAGACAAACAATATCACTCACAATCCCACATTTTGAATAACTTTATGAAGCAATTGCATTCTTGCTCTTTTGGTGTTTAATTTTTTTTTTCTGCCATCCTATTTCATACCGCACAAGCATATATTTAATATATTCTCATGTGGAATATACTATTTGACTCTGTTCTTAATGGCTGTATTGCTATTTTTAAACTGGTCAAAGGTCGTTGCTGTGCAGGTGCATAATAGCACACCTTCAAACTTCAAAAATGCAGAAAAGGGGGGTAAAACTTCATAATAATACATCATAACATCATAATATGGCACACATTCATCAGACTCGTCTGAAAGCCTAAGTGGCCCACTCTGAGAAGCTTCGCCAGCACTTTTCCAAAATGGCCCCAGGGAATTCTAAATACTACCCACTCATATTCCATAAAAAAAGCAAAGTATGAGTAACATTATCCATCTAAAGCAGGAAGATAGAGATGTTTAGATCCCATTTTGTTAATAGCATATGGATGGTATGGTTATGTTATTATCTCTTTGTTGTGCTGAGCCGGGGACCACTGCCGCCATGGAAACCTCAAAAAGCATTAGCATACCTGGCTAATATTTCTGTATTGAGGAAGGTTAAGAGCCCAAATGCCTAATGCATCGCAGTTATCTGAGAGCTACTGCTGCGGGTTCTTCTCACAGTGGTTTTGGCACATGGTGCACAGGCTGACGGACTGCCATGGTGTACTGTGAAACATAGCTAAATAAGAGTCATTATCCCACACGAGAATTAGCACAAATTCACATTCTGGATGAGATTACAGACCTCAGCCAAACAAAGAGGTCTAAAGCAACTCTACATATTGGTCTTGTAGGTGAAGGAGGTAGAAGTTTAGGTCTCGTGTACTACATGAGACTAAAGTCTAGAAATCTGGAAATCAGAAAACACCTCACCACTTCATCTCCAGCCTTTGAGCAAGGTCAGACTCACTGAGTGTGTAATAAATAGGAGCTAGTCCAAGAGCCATTATCTTGCCTCCATTGCGCAAGGAGTGCGGTGACCTGGCATTCTAACAAATGGAGGGGAAAACTCAGCCTGGAGATGTAAATCCTTCCTCCGGTTCCCCCATGAATAGTATTGCTCAGAGGCGCTGACCCGAATGGGAGTGTACCACCCAGATCAGAAATGACAGTGGAGGGGAAGACGGGGCTCCCGTTAGCAGAGGAAAGGGTGTGTAAAAAGAAATGATGATTAGGAAGAATAAATGAGATGTCACGCTGAGCAAAATATTACCATCAAACGGACTTCCTCAGTCGGGGTTTGAGTGACAGCCAGCATGAAAAATGTGGGATGCGGGGTGGCAGTTGGCTGGTGCTCTTTATTTGTCCCTGTGTGGGTGAGGAGAGAGAGGGAGAGAGAGAGACAAGAGAAAGAGAAAGAAATACTTTTATCTCAGTAGAGTAACAGAGACATCGAAAAACTATAGTTTCTTGTGGGGACTACTGATTATATTATATGTTTTGATCGACAGTAATAGTTGAATGTACACCTTTTGGTACAATACAAATACTGATATGAATCTAACAATAAAAAAAAACTTAAAAAATGAAAGTCGATGCTCAGTCATACATTTGATCCTCTTACAGTAACACTCAATATTGTATTTTTATTAACACTGCTGTATAGTCATGGGTCTGGGGAATTACTAAAGGTGCTGAAGCTCGGCTTCCATAAAAACAGTATACTTGGGATATCTCGAGGCTTTCTTCAGACAGGCAGCAAAAATCTGGTATTTTGGCATATTGTTGGGCAAATATGGTTTATGTATTTATTTATTTTTGCAGTTTGAGCAACACACAAAAAAGCAGATATACATTGTCCAGTAGTGTGTCTTCCCAAGACTGACTAATTTTCACTCACTCTTTCCATGTATATTGGTATGTCTGTGCAGTTATTATGGAAACCGATGTAGATGTACTATATGTACTGTATCTGAACACATAGATTCAATATTAATACTTCCTAAATGACAGTGCTCAAAAGTAAATCAGATTTTTGTACCGTGTGAACAGAATCTATTTGCAACCTTGCCTAAATATTTCTTGCATCCGGGCCTATTGCTTCTGACCTTTTTTTCAACTCGCCTTTGCTGGACAACCAGAGTGATGTTTTAATGTATGAATGTCAAACTTATTTGCAAAATGAATGCACTTTTTTTGTTGTTTAGTACTATTTTAACAATTGAGAAATTGCTTATGAAAGCTAAATTAACTAGTTATCCTAGTTTTTCATTTGGCTGAAACATCTGCAATATTTGAAATCTCCACACTTCATCAAGTCATCATTTCTTGTTGAGCTTGCAGTGTCTGTGCAATAATTTGACTTTATAATCCCTGAGGTAAAAAAAAGAATCATTATAAATTTGTCCAAATGTATGTTATAGCGATGCTTTTTTCATTTTTGTGAAAACTCACGCACTGTGGATTACACCCTCATAACTTGATGGCCTTCAGGGGAGTCTTTGGTATATTTGAATTGATCCCCATTTCATACATTAAAAGCCATTTAGTTATTAGATGCTTGGAAGAATGTGATTGCAACAGATAGGAGCAGTTTGGGAAGGAATAAAAAAAATGAAATCTAAAATCTCAGGATTTTGTGCAGCTGTAGAGGAACAATATGCAGATGGGTTTCATCCCAGGAATTAGCAGATCTGCTCAGTTGCCCTCTCTCTATGTTGTTATTAAATCTCCCCAAGAGCTGCAGGGAGAAGTGCATTAGGAGTGCATTAAACCACTTCATGACACATTTATGGCATTTTCCTCACTTTTGATTTGTGTTCCCCCACATGAGTGGAACTTCCCACCATGTGACCGCAGCTGGAGCCGTGCCAATGACAGCACAGAGTGGACATATGGACACTGAGCATTGTGGTTCAGTAAATGGAATGAAACAAGCTGATCTTTCATAGCCCTCAAAAATTCAAGACCAGATCCAAAGCTGGCCCCATGCGTTTATCACAGATTTAGTTTTTTCACATAATAATTCAAAATAACATCCAGTTTTGAATCAGTGTTAACTACAACAGCAACTACAGCATAGTGACAAAGTAAATATAATTAAAAATAGAAATACTTAGAAATACTGGCTTGGCAACTAAGTGAAAAAAATTGAAGTATTAAAATTACTAAAACTAAAACTGTAAATAAATAAATAAAAAGCTAAATAAAAATGTATTAAAAACAAAAACTAACAAAAATCACAATCACACCCTAACATAAGTTACTAAAATTAAAATGAAAGCTGAAAATATAAAAATAAAAGCTAATTTGAAATATTAATACTATAATAGTATAGAAATATTACTAAAATAATACTGTTTCAAATTAATGGGTTTAAGTATAAGCTTTTCTTCAAGGAAATAGATCAAAGTGTTATAGTAACCATCACATTAAAGAATTGCTCAGCTGGTGCTAAACTGCTTCCTGTCATTTAGGTTGATGGATGACTAAAAGCAAAAGATAGCCATGTTGTCTGGCCTTTCTTGATGCTATCATGCAAGAAGCCTCTGTAGAGCTGTTCTGAGAGAGTATCACATTACACCAACAGTGCCTGACAATAGATTGTGGCCGGACTGACAAGACCTTAGGGAAGATTTGATGCCCTTTGTCACCATATGGCTATAGCTCCGGACCTAAACCATTGCATATTCACAAAATGGATTTGAACAAATTCATTTCAAATAACGGCATGTGGATTTTCAGTTTTTCATTTTGTTTGATTATCATAATGTAGTGAATCAGTCTTGTTGTCCATTGTTTACAAACTCACTTTTGTTTTTACATTAATACCAGATGAGCCCTTTGACCAAGAAATGGGGTTGACCGCTCACATGCTAAGGGAACATCAACTTGGTTAGCGGCTGTATTTTTGCCATCCCTGCTCACAGCCAAACCTAGACACCCACACCATTTCCCCAAATGTTATGTTGATCTACTGTGTACTTTCAAGTCAGCTTAGTTGCCCTGGCCAAATATCAAGATTTTGCAGATGACACTGGCTTTGTCATTAGGCATTCATTTAGATATGTACACCTGGAAACATACTGGTCAGGATATTCATTATTCCGCTTCAGGCCAAGGTCAAGAGTAATATGAAAAAAAAAATGCAAAAAAACACAAGGAGCTTGAAGTGGAGCATTTTTTGATCTCTCCCCATGCAGGGTCTCTTATCATAGTGGGAATAGCCACAAGCCTTTGGTTCTTCCTCTCCCTATTATGCTGCAGTTGTTCAGAGGCTTCTTAAGGCTTTTGGAGGTAATGAATCCCTCTTGAGCGAGTCTAGAATCTCCTCCATTTACTGTTGATTGTGTCTGCGGAGGTACATATGAAGTACCGTCAAATTACATGCTGTGTTATACATATTGAGCTGCATGCAGAATCTCCGTATGCCCCTTCAAATGCAGAGGGAGCTGATTTTAAGACAAGGTCTGCTCTTGCTTGAGTTTATTCAGCCCCAAATCCTTTGACTGGATTACTGTTATTAGAGTCATGGCCACGCATGCTGTGACTGAGAGCTAATCTACAGAATCGCAGCGGGAGGAAACACAAAGAACAAGGGGAGTGATGTCTAATCAAGCCGCTGTTCCTGCAGGTTACGACCAAATACACTAGGATTTAAAATAGCTCTTCAGTTACGGCGAATATGTGTATCGCTTGATCACTGCTATTTGAGCATATGGATGTTATGTGTTCTGCTTTAAAATTAGAAAACCAGCCAGTCAACAGCATCGCTGTGTGCAAAGTAATATCCCACAGTCCACCAATGAGTGACACTACACTGTCACAAAACAAACACTGATTCTACACTTCAACAATACACGTTTGATGTTCAGATACTGTATTAAATATAAATACATTCACACAAAACAATATTTTTCTAATGCAAAGAAGGTAAACGTGCAAGCCTTTTCCTTATCCGATTGATGATTAATATACATGAGGAGTGGTACTTCGGTCCAATGAGATTAGAGTGTAGGCGGGGCTATCCGGCACAATGACACAAAAGCATAAACCAAGCAATGGAGAAAAATGAGTGAAAAGTGATATTTATGTCCCGCCTACACTAATATGTGGTTAGGACAAAATCTCAAATCATACATTACTATTTGTTGCTTTGTCAAGTCACGTCTGTATATAGTGTTAATCCAACTGAAATAGGCTTTTGAGAAAATAAGAGGAGATAGCTTATAGGATAAATAAAATTATTATAGAAACCAGGAATGGTCCATCATGAAACATTTTGCTCACAGGAAAGTGAACCTTCTTTTGCAAAGCAAAAATATAAGCATTTTGTACTGATGAAGGCTATTATTTTCTAGTCAAGTCTAAAATTCCAGACCTTCCTTTCTCTTTGCTATTTGATATCTTACCAAAATTTGAAACTTCCCTGCAAGCAAATCATGTCATGAGACTGCAATGGGTGCTATATTGTGTATCCTTTCCAAAAGCTTTTTGTCCAGCCCACTGATCTTCAAATCGTATATCCTGCAAAGTGCACAAGGGCATGCAGGGGTCAAACATTGGTCTTTCTAGTTTGAGCACTGACCCAAATCTCACCACCAACATCTCACTCAGCAGGTCTAGAGAAGACTGTTTAAGGATATAAATCTTTAAAAAATATAGTGTAAAATTGGAATTACATCTAGACTGTTATTTCGTAGAGAGTAAGTAATGCTTTCCCAATCGTTTAATAGTGTAAATTTGAATTATTTTTAAATTATCTTTTAATTATTTACAGACAACACTCTTAATTTTTCAAAAAATATGAAATATGAAATAACCTGACCTTGTAGACAGAGATTAATGGAGACATTGTCATATTTTGTGTTACATATGTTTCAAGTTGATTGTGTGAAAGGGTTTGCACTGGCACTTGAGGGTTTCATCATTTATCTGGACAAAGCTTTTGATACTCTAATCTGCTTTAAACTGCTATTGTCTGGAGCGTACAGTATTAGATTTATCACTGGATGTGCAGATGTTCCATTGTATTTATAGACGTGGCACTTTGATTCTTTGCAAGCAAACATGCAGCTGTTAAAACTGATGGTAACATGGAAAAGTATATAGTTACATGTCCAAATGCTCTTTTTTTCAGATAAAACCCATTTGGAGAGTTAGTACTGTCAAAATGTCAAAATATTTTCTGAATAAATGAGCAAAAAGTGTTACAATTATCCCTGCTTTCTCCTATTGCAGTTCATCGAAATGCACACCAAGACCCAAAGGCAAAAAATTTAAAATTTCAATCTGAACTCCTACCACATAACTGTACCAAAGCGTTAACCTAGAAGTGACAAACAGAAATGGTTTGATATGACTGCTATACAACCTTTCAGCTTTCAGAGAAAAAGCCTGTTTTGTGCTGTAAATTTGCTGAAATAGGTCTGTCAAGATTGCAAGGTCAGGAAGTCTTAAGTTGGCGAGCCATTCTTTTACCTCATTAATAAACGTTATTAAAGGTTATATAAAAGTTATGAGAGGAGCATGAAGCAAGGCTAAAAATGCTCTCTATATCTCTCTCACTGTCTCACACCATCTGTGTGAGTCCTGGTGTCCAGACATCTGCAGATACAGTAGATGGCAGTATTACTCTTGTGCTCAACATATTTTAAATATAGCTTTAATTCTGATTCTTTTTCACACAAAAATGATTACATCACAAAAACAAGAAGTTTTGCTCACTGGCAGAATTACTGTTAGCAATGAAAGACCAAAAATCAAGGGAGGAGGTTCAGAGGTGAGACAGTGATGCTCTTTATGTAAACAAGATTACTTCATGATCTTTTTATGATGATTTCTTTACGTTCTTTGGAAGGAATATGGACAAAGGGAAGAAAATAGGGCATGTATGGGGATGCAGAGGTAGAATGCGGACCTCTAGATGAATAACCAAATGATGAAAAGTGTATCAAGTGCTTGTCAGTAGCAACCAATAAGAAAGAAAGAAAGCTTTCAAATTTAATTCTATATATTTTCCTCCACATCATAAGAAAGTGAAGTACGGGCGCATAATGCAGCAGGACGTGTTTTCATTTGGAACGTCCTTCAAGAACAACATTACCTTAAATTTAAACATAAAAAATTCCCACATTTTCTTAATGGTTCTGTCCACAGTATTGTGTGGTATTAAAAATCTAGAGCTCTTTACATTATCTTATTAGCAATGGACCTATTTAATTAATTCCTTAACGTTATTACTGTTGGAAACCACAGTTAAGCTAAATGAGAATTTTATATATATTGATGCTATCAATTCTAAATGATGCCCATTTGCTGTCCTATACATCAAAGGATCATTAGTTTGAGAAACTGCCTGCAATGGCTTTGCACTACTGATACATTTCAGTTTTAAATGCATGAACTAAAAGAAACATTGAGCATTTTAGCATTGAGATTTTACAATGATCCTCAGCATCTACATGATGTTAAATGACAGCATACAGATGAAAACACGTGAGATCTAGTTCCCTTTCAGTCGGTCACTCTCGACGTCACGTCGGATGACCGACGAAATTGGGATCTCGCTTAGAGAGACCAATCCACTTCGAGTGTAAACTAAACGAGCCAATGCACACTGGCCTGCGATTATTGCATCCAGCTACTGCTGATCACAGCGTGAGTATAAGTAGGCAGCAGATGCAGCGCATATTCTGCTTTTCGCTTCGGAGCCGAGCGGTTTTATCGTTTTGCTCCTGACCTTCTGCTAAGAGTAAAGCTACAGTCAAGCACGCTCTTCGTGGGCTCTCGTGCTGGTGGACGGCGCTTCAGCGGTAGTGGTTTTCCCGTGTCGAGTGGGTTGCACACAACAGGCTGCACTACCCCTGTGTGTGTTGCAGACGGCCATCTCCCCTGTGCGCTTCAGCACACTAAAAGAGCAATTTCCATCTAAAAGAGCTTCACGGGTGGAACGTCTTTTTAAAGATGTCGTACCATCCGTGTGTTTCTGGGTGCGGTTGTTACCTGGCGCCGGGTGATGGTCACGATCACTGCTTCTCGTGTCTGGGCACGAAGCACGCTGAGGTGGCTTTCGTGGATGACTCATGCTCCCATTGCGGGGGTATGACCATCTCGGAGTTGCGGACCAGACTCCGTTACCTGCAAGGGGGCGGAGTGCCCGTGCCACTGCCTAGATCTGGGGTTCCCTCTGGCGGCAGCCGGGGGCGCCCATTTTCTGGCAGTGGGCGGACTGGTCTTACGGTCACGGTGAGGAATTCCCCTCCGGGGATGAGAGCAGGCTGGAGAGAGCAGCTCCTCGAGAGAGCAGGCTGGACCCTCCCGGGGGGTACCACCTGTTTCTTCCGAGGCTCCCCCCGATGATCGGATGTCGGTTGCAGCAATGGAGGGTGAGCCGGATTTCTCTGGGGATGAAGATCCGTCAGCGGTGCCGCCCTCTGGGCGGTCAGCAGTGCCGGATACGGACCCGGAAATGATGGCTATGCTTTCCCGGGCCACCGAGAGTGTCGGGCTTGAGTGGAATCTTCCACCGCGTCCCGAACCAACAAGGTTGGATGACTGGTTTCTCGGGGTGGCTCGCGCTGGTTCTCAGGGCCACCCCAGTGCCTTTCTTCTCGGAGATGCATGATGAGATCGCTGGGTCATGGACGGCACCTTTCACTGCCAGAAACCGGCCCAGTGGCTCATCCTCCCTCACCACCCTCGATGGGGGTCCAGCGCGGGGGTATGCGGGAGTTCCCCAGGTGGAGCAGTCGGTTGCGATGCAATTGTGTCCAAATGCCGCTACCACTTGGCGGGGCAAACCGTTGCTCCCCTCCTGGGCCTGTAGGCACTCGTCGGCCTTGATCGGCAGTGCTTATACGGCCTGTGGAGAAGCTGCGTCCACCTTACATGCTTCGGCGTTATTGCAAGTGCACCAGGCTAAGGCACTGAGGGACTTGCACGAGGGTGGTCACGACCCGGAAGTTCTCAAAGAACTCAGCACCGCGACGGACCTCGCGCTACGAGCGACGAAGGTTACGGCGCGGTCTCTGGGTCATGCGATTTCCACTATGGTGGTCCAGGAGCGCCATCTCTGGCTGTGTCTGGCTGACATGCGCGAGACGAACAAGACTAGATTCTTGAACGCCCCCATGTCCCAGACCGGCCTTTTCGGCGACACAGTGGAGAACTTCGCCCAGCAGTTCTCCGCTGCCCAAAAGCAGACTGAGGCATCAGGTACATCCTGCCTCGGCGTGCAGATGCTGCCTCCACCCAGCTGCCGGTGGCAGCGCCTCAGCTCGCTCGTCGCCGAGGGCGGCCCCTGGCGTTTTGCTTGAATACATTCAAGAGCAGGATGGCGGTCCCACTAAAACAGTTTCAGAAACTCCTGGGGCATATGGCAGCAGTCACGCCGCTGGGGCTGCTCCATATGAGACCACTGCAGCACTGGCTCCATGGCCGAGTCCTGACGCGGCACTTTCCGGGTCCAAGTTACACTGGCCTGCCACCAAACCTTCACCCCGTGGTCAGACTTTGCATTTCTCCGGGCAGAAGTGCCCCTAGAGCAGGTCTCCGGGCATGCTGTGGTTTGCACGGATGCCTCAACCACCGGCTAGGGGGCCACGTACAACGGGCTTGCAGTGTCAGGGGTTTGGATGGGGCCCCAACTGCACTGGCATCAACTGCCTCGAGTTGCTGGCAGTGCACCTTGCCCTGAGCCGTCTCAAAGGGCGCTTACGAGGCAAGCATGTACTAGTCCGCACGGACAACACAGCGACCGTTGCGTACATCAACCGACAAGGTGGTCTGCGCTCCTGTCACTTGTCGCAACTCGCCCGCCACCTCCTCCTCTGGAGTCAGAAGCATCTGAGGTCGCTTCGTGCTGTTCACATTCCTGGGCTGCTCAACCGGGCAGCCGACGAGCTGTCCCGAGCTGCGCTCCCGGGAGAATGGCGACTCCATCCCCAGACGGTCCAGCTGGTTTGGAGACGTTTCGGAGCCGCTCAGGTAGACCTGTTTGCCTCTCCAGAAACCTCTCACTGCCAGTTGTTTTTCTCCCTGGCCGAGGGAACAGTGCGTTTCCCCCAGTGAGCCTTCTTGCACAGTTGCTGTGCAAGGTCAGGGAGGACGAGGAGCAGGTCCTGTTGGCACCTTATTGGCCAACCCAGAACTAATGCTCCTCGCGACAGCCCCTCCTTGGCCGATTCCTCTGAGGAAGGATCTACTGACTCAGAGACGGGGCACCCTTTGGCACCCGCGTCCAGACCTCTGGAAACTTCATGTCTGGTCCCTGGACAGGACACGGAGTTTCTGAGTGACCTACCTCAAGAGGTAGTCGACACCATCACTTTAGCGAGAGCACCATCTACGAGACACGCCTATGCTTTGAAGTGGAACCTGTTCGTTGAGTGGTGTTCTTCTCGCCGAGAAGACCCCCGAATATGCCCGATCAGAGTTGTGCTGCGCTTCACGTGGATGATTATAATATCAATAGCTCAGCGCGTGGGTGTGGTCGCATTAGAGATAATGAAGGGAGAGGTGAAAAACTGGACATCGCGTTGGTTTCATATGGATTACTTTATCACAGAATATTTGCTTTCGATAATATTTGCTTAGTTTAAAAGTAGACATGTCAAGCTTTCTATAGATATATCTCTCATGTCTCTTTGTTGAGTATTTGCTGAGTTACAGTTCATTTTAATGACGCGTTTCTAAATAAAGATTACGCAGACCAAGGCGGCAGACAGCACACCCTGTTTGTTTTCTTTATTTTATAAATGCACAAAGTTCTGTTGTTATTATGTGTGTATACAAATAAAAGTAGACCCTTTACAGATTCGATTGATGTATTGCTCTTATCTGTAAGATCAAAACTGAAAGTGTAATTTAAGTTATTTTCGGTGTTATCAGGAGAAGATGCCACAAAACGCGTATCCGCGTTAGTCGACCTCAGAGGGTTAAGGGGACGAGAAGGTTAAATCCTCTACAGCCACCCTCTATACCCTCTTGGGACCTGACTCTAGTGCTCACGGCACTACAGCAGGGCCCATTTGAGCCTTTGCAGATGGTTGAGTTGAAGTTCCTTTCAATGAAGACTTTGCTCCTGCTGGCATTGGCCTCCATCAAGAGGGTAGGGGACCTGCATGCATTTTCGGTCAACGATTCGTGCCTAGAGTTCGGGCCGGCTG
>NW_015505441.1:145023-151211 GCF_001515645.1 Sinocyclocheilus grahami | reverse complement strand
TTCGTGTGGAGCCGGTATCCTCCTGTGTTCTCACATCAAACGGGTAGAAGCGCTGAGAGGCCCCGGCTTCGGGTCGGCTTGCAAAAACCACTCCAGAGAGTCCATATAGTAGACCCTGTTGAGTTCCTCCGTCCCCTCGGCAGCCAGACGTGGTGGAGCGTCCGGCGCCAGGCCTTCACTCGTTGAATCCTCGAGAACCGGTAGAAGGCTGGGTTCCATATGTAAGACCTAAGTAGATCCCATATGTGTAAAGTCCACGGTATAGCCTTGAGCCCGTGTTTCCCCGGCAGACTTCTGCCATTCCAAGAAGGTTACAATCACCTCCATTCTTCAATATGCACCTAAGGAATGTCCATATGTGTATTGCTTCCGAAACCTCCTTCGGGAAGGTTGGAGCTTCCGTAACGTCCCGGTTCCAAGTAGAACAGGTACGTTTTCCCAGTGTTATCCAGTCTTACTCATTGGGTAGTGCCATAGCAGCAGTAGCTGGTCCTCTTGTGCAAGCCCTGGCCTACGCCAAAAAGTAGGGGCGCAGGTGGCTTCCACAGGACACTGGAAGGGGCAGTAGCTGTGGCCTTTTGGTAGGATTCCAATTTCGTCTGTCACCGGCTCGGCTCCTCAGCGAAAACCTGAATATGCGCTGCATCTGCTGCCTACTTATACTCACGCTGTGATCAGCAGCAGCTGGATGCAATAATCGCATGCCAATGTGCATTGGCTCTTTTAGTTTACACTCGAAGTGGATTGGTCTCGCTAAGAGAGATCCCAATTTCGTCGGTCATCCGACGTGACGTCTCTGTTCCCTCTTTCAGGGAACGAGGGTTACTATACGTAACCGAGACGATTCTACAGTACATGGCAAATCATATGAAAACAACAACAACCTAAAAACAACTCTGGAAAAGCAAATTCCACTTGCTCAAAAGAGTCACTAAGTGTCTCTGTGAATCTTATCTGGCACTTTCCACTTTTCCACTCTGTAAAAGAGCATAGAAAGCATTGTGCCAGTCAGTTACTTCAAATACCGTGTCAGAAATACACATTTACAGTTCATTATCATCTGTAGCAGTAGCAAATACAGTGCTTGGCTAGATATTTCATTGTGTTGAGAGTAAACTGTTGAGAGTTACTTGTTAAAGTGAATATTTGGGAAAAAAATGCTAATTCATGAAGACTTAAAAACAGGTAAAAATGGATATTTTAATAGATACAATTAAATGTTGCATACCAAAATGCATGTGTGGTATTTCTTAAACCCAACTATATATATATATATATATATATATATATATATATATATATCCTTGTTACCTTGTTCATCTTTTTCTCTCGTTTCACCGTAGCTTTCAAGTGCCTTTGAGCAGCCCTTAGGCTCTGTGGTTCTACCAATCAGAGAGCTGCTTTCAAAACCAGATCTACTGATGGACCAGTGGTTGAGTCTGGATGGAGCAGGTCCTGACACTCAGATTCTGCTGAGGGCACAACTTAAGGTCAAACAATGATTCTTATTGCTGTTTCTAAACTGTAATACAATTAACTTACTAACTGCCTTTTTCAAATTGTCATTTCAGTTCTTAAAATAAATATATATATTGTATATGGATCTCTCGCAGTTAGCTTCATGTTGGCGTGTCAAGTTGAGACCAGAAGACATTTGTAAATGTCTAAATTACACTTGTTTAATATCAGATTTTGGCCTCAAGTTTGGATACAAGTGTCCTTCATCATAAAAAGCCTGTTGTTGAAGAAGAGCATTCAGTGGGGGAAGAGCAGGAAGAAAAAGCTCCAGTCACTGTTGAACACTCACAAGCTGCAGTCAGTAAAGATATGCACCTAAGGAATGTCCATATGTGTATTGCTTCCGAAACCTCCTTCGGGAAGGTTGGAGCTTCCGTAACGTCCCGGTTCCAAGTAGAACAGGTACGTTTTCCCAGTGTTATCCAGTCTTACTCATTGGGTAGTGCCATAGCAGCAGTAGCTGGTCCTCTTGTGCAAGCCCTGGCCTACGCCAAAAAGTAGGGGCGCAGGTGGCTTCCACAGGACACTGGAAGGGGCAGTAGCTGTGGCCTTTTGGTAGGATTCCAATTTCGTCTGTCACCGGCTCGGCTCCTCAGCGAAAACCTGAATATGCGCTGCATCTGCTGCCTACTTATACTCACGCTGTGATCAGCAGCAGCTGGATGCAATAATCGCATGCCAATGTGCATTGGCTCTTTTAGTTTACACTCGAAGTGGATTGGTCTCGCTAAGAGAGATCCCAATTTCGTCGGTCATCCGACGTGACGTCTCTGTTCCCTCTTTCAGGGAACGAGGGTTACTATACGTAACCGAGACGATTCTACAGTACATGGCAAATCATATGAAAACAACAACAACCTAAAAACAACTCTGGAAAAGCAAATTCCACTTGCTCAAAAGAGTCACTAAGTGTCTCTGTGAATCTTATCTGGCACTTTCCACTTTTCCACTCTGTAAAAGAGCATAGAAAGCATTGTGCCAGTCAGTTACTTCAAATACCGTGTCAGAAATACACATTTACAGTTCATTATCATCTGTAGCAGTAGCAAATACAGTGCTTGGCTAGATATTTCATTGTGTTGAGAGTAAACTGTTGAGAGTTACTTGTTAAAGTGAATATTTGGGAAAAAAATGCTAATTCATGAAGACTTAAAAACAGGTAAAAATGGATATTTTAATAGATACAATTAAATGTTGCATACCAAAATGCATGTGTGGTATTTCTTAAACCCAACTATATATATATATATATATATATATATATATATATATATATCCTTGGCTGGATTGCTTGCTGCACTGCTGTGACCATAAAGACTTTTTTCTCACAGGGTTCAATAAAGAAGGACCCTCCTACAATGCTGTGCATTTTAAGATGCACCATGTTTCAAGTGTTTGTGGCTGTTTTATTGAAATAGTCAAAACACATGAGGCCAAGATACAAATAGATAAAATATTGGAATATATCTTTGTGATTTTTTTGTTTTGTTTTGTTTTGTCTGTGTTTGTTCAGACACAGCTGGGCATAATCCACGTCTGCATCGCTAAGGACAGATGTCATGCTCTTTGTCTATTTCTATGTAAATTGTTCCAAAAAATGAAAGAAAAGTGCAGTAATTTGCTCATACTTCTGTATACATGAATCTGCCCTCTTCAAAGACAACAAAATACCATCAAATGAAGATTGGTGCCTTGTAATAAAGCCATTTTTCCACAATGAAGTAATTTTCAGATGGAGACCTTGAGACCAAAATCAGGACAATTTTCTTTGAGGTAGAAAACACAAGACAATATATTGCTTCATGTACATTTCTTGTTGACTAATCAGGGTTGTGGGGGAAATAGTGGAGGCAATAATTTTGTCCATGTGGGGTCATCTGCAGCACACTCAAAGTAATTATGGGGATGGAGCAGAGGGTGGATGCCTGAGAGCTGTCCAGACTTTGATCATACGTGATCGCAAGAATCACGACTTGAAGCCATTTTTCTGAAACACAAGAGACAGATACAGGAACAAGCCTTTTTATGTGCACTGTACAGTACCATATGCGCTCACAAATCTTTACTCCACTAAGGCATCACCTATCAATAAGATGTTGATTTCACACAATGTCTCTGTCATTCTGGATTTCATTTAAGACTATTGAGATCTTTATCAAATATACAGCAGCAAACTGATCAGCACAATAACAAATATTTAAGGAATAGTTACATTACACCAATCCATTCCATTCTTTAAATAGTGCGTGACACAAGATACCTTTTGAACTGACTTTGTATCAGTCAAAACAATACTGACTTTTAAGTCATACTTTTAAAGGGGACCTATTATGCTTTTTCACTTTTTCAACTTTAGTTAGTCTGTAATGTTGCTGTTTGAGCTCAAAGTCCACTTCAAAAGGTGATATTTTATTTAACAGAAATCACTTTTCAAAAATTACAACGAACGACTCGTTTGAACTAAAACGCATATTTTCCGGGATTTGTGATATCACAAATATTGACGAATGGGATGAGACCTGGTTGAGCTGCACTAGAGAAGGCAACGAGTGTTATCACTATGTCAGAGACACACTACTTTTCACAAGGCAAACAAACTTAGAGTGGTTACAATCATCCAGGTTTAAATCGTGCTCAAATTGATTTGACTTTGACGCAATATTTACACTGAAGTTCGCAGTCAGCTATGGTAAGGGGCATGACATTTCCCGACCAGGCGCCAAGTGCTGCCAATCACAACACACACTAGCCCAGCTAACCAATCACAGCACATTTCGTATTTCATAAGGCGGGCCTTCTTTTGATAAAGGAACTATTCGAGCCGTTCATGCCAGACTGGGGAGAGAGGTGTTGTAATAATGTAAAATATGTGAAAAATAATGTGTTTTTTCGAACAACCTAGTATGAGAGCCTGTTCTAGTACACCCCCAAAATAAAATCAAGACTTTGTAAAAGAGCATGATAGGACCCCTTTAAACTGGAATGCAATTAACATTAACAATCAATGATGGTAACAAGAAAATATTTATGCAGTCCTGTCAAGCAATGCTAATACCCAAACACAATCCTCAAATATATTTCAAAGCATTGCAAAACACAGTGTTTTATATATATTTACATTTACATTTAGTCATTTAGCAGATACTTTTATCCAAAGAGACTTACAAATGAGGACAATGAAAGCAATCAAAATCAACAAAAGTGCAATGATATGCAAATGCTATAACAAGTCTCAGTTAGCTTAACGCAGTACACGTAGCAAGTGTTTTTTAAAATTATATAATAAATAAAAAGAAAACAGATAGAATAGAAAAAGAACAGAGCAAGCTAGTGCTAGAGGCCTTTTTTGCTTTTGTTAATTGTATAATAAATAAAAAGAAAACAAATAGATAGAATACAAAAAGATTCGAAAAGCTAGTGTTAGTTTTCTTTTAAAGAAAACAAGCAGTAAATTAATAGAGTGCAAGTCTAAAAGGGACAAGTTTTATATTTTAAAGAATAGAGAGTGCTAGAGTTAGAGGGTCAAAAAGATGGAAGCGATGCGTTTTTAGCTGATTCTTGAAGATGCTCGGATTGAGTTGGGCAGGTCATTCCACCAGGAGGGAACATTTAATTTAAAAGTCCATGAAAGGGATTTTGTGTTTCTTTGTGATGGCACAATAAAGCGATGTTCAGTTACAGAACGCAAGCTTCTAGAGGGCACATAAGTCTGAAGTAATGAATTTAGGTAAAGGGGTGCAGAGCCAGTGGTGGTTTTGTAGGCAAACATTAATGCCTTGAAATTTATGTGAGAAGCTATTGGTAGCCAGTGCAAATCGATAAACAGAGCTGTGACGTGCATTCTTTTTGGCTCATTAAAAATTAATCTTGCTGCCGCGTTCTGGATTAATTGTAAAGGTTTGATAGAGATGGTCCTTCGTCCAGCTAGAAATGTCTGTTAGACAAGCTGAGATGCGAGCAGCTATCGTCGGATCATCAGGATGGAATGACAGGTAGAGTTGAGTGTCATCAGCATAGCAGTGATATGAAAAGCCACGTTTCTGAATGACAGAACTTAGTGATGCCATGTAGACAGAGAAGAGAAGTGGTCCAAGAACTGAGCCCTGAGGCACCCCAATAGTTAGATATTGCGACTTGGACACCTCACCTCTCCAAGATAACTTGAAGGACCTATCTGAGAGGTAAGACTCAAACCACTGGAGTGCGGTTCCTGAGATGACCTTTGCCAATAGGGTTGACAGGAGGATCTGGTGGTTAACCGTGTCAAAAGCAGCGGACAGATCCAGCAAGATAAGTATTGAAGATTTGGAATCCGCTCTTGCCAGTCTTAGGGCTTCAACAACTGAGAGCAAAGCAGTCTCAGTTAAATTTCCACTTCTGAAACCAGACTGGTTGCTGTCGAGGAGGTTGTTCTGCAGGTTGTTCAGCTCGTTCAAGTGTTTCAATTTGCAATGAAAGGAAGAAGGGAAACCAGTCTGTAGTTCTGAAGAGAGGAGTGACTGATACATATTAAGGTCAGTAGGATTTTTTTTATTTGCGCCACACCCTTTCAGCAGCCCTGAGCTTAGAAAGATGTTCGCAGAGAACATCAGACAGCCAAGGGGCAGAAGGGGTGGTATGGGCTGGTCTGGAAGACAAGGGGCAGACAGTGTCTAAACAAGATGTAAGAG
>NW_015505441.1:117673-144251 GCF_001515645.1 Sinocyclocheilus grahami | reverse complement strand
AGCTGAGATGCGAGCAGCTATCGTCGGATCATCAGGATGGAATGACAGGTAGAGTTTCAGCATAGCAGCATAGCAGTGATATGAAAAGCCACGTTTCTGAATGACAGAACTTAGTGATGCCATGTAGACAGAGAAGTCCAAGAACTAGTTAGATATTGCGACTTGGACACCTCACCTCTCCAAGATAACTTGAAGGACCTATCTGAGAGGTAAGACTCAAACCACTGGAGTGCGGTTCCTGAGATGACCTTTGCCAATAGGGTTGACAGGAGGATCTGGTGGTTAACCGTGTCAAAAGCAGCGGACAGATCCAGCAAGATAAGTATTGAAGATTTGGAATCCGCTCTTGCCAGTCTTAGGGCTTCAACAACTGAGAGCAAAGCAGTCTCAGTTAAATTTCCACTTCTGAAACCAGACTGGTTGCTGTCGAGGAGGTTGTTCTGCAGGTTGTTCAGCTCGTTCAAGTGTTTCAATTTGCAATGAAAGGAAGAAGGGAAACCAGTCTGTAGTTCTGAGAGAGGAGTGACTGATATACATTAAGGTCAGTAGTATTTTTTGATTTGCGCTACACCCTTTCAGCAGCCCTGAGCTTAGAAAGATGTTCGCAGAGAACATCAGACAACCAAGGGGCAGAAGGGGTGGTATGGGCTGGTCTGGAAGACAAGGGGCAGACAGTGTCTAAACAAGATGTAAGAGTGGAGCAGAAAGTATCAGTAGCACTGTTAGCATCAAGAGATGCTAACTGTTTAGGGGGAGGAACGAAGATTAAACCATAGCAGATAGCCGGGAGGGTGAGAGTGAGCGTAGGTTACGTCAAAAAGAAGTGGAGGGTTATGTGTTGTGTCAGGAACCATGTTGAGGTTAAGAGTGAGGAGGAAGTGATCCGAGGTGTTCAGTGGAGTAACCAGTTCATGATTAGTGGAGCAGTGTCGTGTGTAAATAAGGTCCAGTTGGTTGCCTGATTTGTGAGTAGCCATAGTTAACACTCTCTTGAGATCAAAAGAGGCAAGCAGAGTGTGGAAGTCTGCAGCCTGAGGTTTATCTAGGTGGATGTTGAAGTCTCCAAGCATAACTAGGGGAGTGCCATCCTCAGTAAAGGTTGAGAGCAGCACATCTAATTTATCCAAGAAGTTACTTTGTGGTCCTGGGGGTCGATAAACAACTACAAAATGGATTTTAAAAGGTTGGGTAATAGTGACTGAATGTGATTCAAAGGAGCTGTTAATACCCAGAGAAGGTAAAGGAATACATTTCCAATCATTAGAGATAAGCAGACCAGTACCTCCACCTCTTACAGTCAGACGGGGAGTGTGGGAAAATGAGAAATTATTGGAGAGTGCTGCAGGAGTAGCAGTGTCCTCTGGTTTGATCCACTTCTCTGTCAAGGCCATGAGGTTTAGTCTTGAATGACTAGCAATAGATGTAATGAAATCTGCTTTGTTTACTGCAGACTGACAATTCCAGAGACCAAAAGAAAAAGAAAGTAGTGTATTAGCAGACATAGGCAAAGTGCGCAGGTTGTTAGGATCGCACAGCCTATAGTGTGTGATGCATGGTTTGCGAGTGGTAGTAATAGTATGGATATGGAAACACATGTAAGAGTTGGTCATTAAAACTGAAACAGAAGTGAAGCAAGGTGTAGGAAAATGATGAATCAAAAGCAATACTTTTGTCCCTTGCCGGTGTCCCTGCACAGTGGAGTCGATGGTCTTTACACTTTTCGGTCTTCACACGATGGTATTCTAAACTTTTTTATACCCGTTTGACAAAACGATAATTTAATTCAGCTGAACACACTTTACTGTTTATCACAACAAAGGGCTAAGCAAGCGCACGACACACACATATATATATCATTATTTAAAATTTTTTAAAAATTATTTTTAAATTATCATTTAGAATTATCAAAGTTATTGATAATATCAGGCCTACCATGTTTTAAAGGTTTTATTCCTGAATATTATGTACAAAGGCTTTGCAATAATAAAAATGCATTACTATAGTTTGCCTTATGTAAAAAAAAAACTATGAATGCTACAGTTGCAAAAAATATTCCAATTTCAATTGCAGATAGATGGACAGACAGACAGACAGACAGATAGCAGTAAAACAATTACAATAATTAGTAGTATTTTTATGCCTCATTTTATTGCAAATTATGCATTAAACATTTGTGTGCAAAAAATCAACACAAAGTTATTTTCCCTATAAATCTTCCACATTATTGCAAATTATGTATTAAACATTTGTGTGTAAAAAAACAATCAACACAAAGTCATTTCCCCTATAAATCTTCCACATAATATAAATGACAGCAATGAAACACAAAAGCATCGATGGGTAAAATTAGATTAAACCTACACAGCTCTGAAAACCATTAAAACCTACCCCTCAGTACCTTCACCCTGTTTATTAGGGCATCACAGATCCATCATTAGCTCAGGGTGTAATTCACTCAACATTGGAGGGCTCTATATTGCATCTTGTCTACAAAATGGGTGTATTTTCAATTAGACTCCTCAGTGGCTACTAATTAGGCTTACAATAATCAATACTAGTATCAATAGAATGATGAGGTCTCTTATTCAGGTTCAGGATTTATTTGAGGGGTGAATTTAAAGACCTGCTGGTATGTTTGACCTGGGTATCAGGGGTCACCGGATGGGTCAGGGGTGTAGAAAAACATTAAACCTCAATGGATTTTGTCATCTTACTTTGCTTTGATTAAAAGAATCTTGCAGAACCATGTCTGGGTTAAAAAAAACACACACACTTGCCGAAGCTCTCTCCTAAATATAGGTGAACATGTAAAGTCTGAGCCATGTCTGCCCACATATGGTTAAAAGAGCATACTGTTAATGCATATTCAGCTGTGTATTTCTGTCTCATCTCCGTCTCTCTATCGCTCATCGCTTAAAACCTCCATGCGATATAGCAGTCTGGCTCTAAGACCTTTCCCATTAACAATCCTCAATATCTTTGGGTTGGCGATGCCCACTATTCCCACAGGCTGATAGGATCCAGACACAGTTTGCGTGGCCCTGTCAGCTGAGTTTTAGCTTCCTCCATCTCAGACAGTCTGCATTGTGGATCACAGCCCCAGCCGCTGGTAGATGTGGCAGCCGCAGCGAGACAGATAGTGCCTTCTTTCTGAGCTGGAGTCAGTAAACCTGCCCCTTCCTCTCTGGGGAGGCTGCTTGCATGGTTCTAATGTGCCGGCTAAGGACTCACATTCATGACGCTGTAACCAGATCACTGCACAGCCCGCGCTAAAAAGCTAACAGTCTCGACTGTGAAGGCGTCTGTGGTCAGACCCCTCCTCTCTTATCTCATTAACGCAATGATCAAGGCCCAGAAAGGTAGTAAGGACAATGATAAAATAGTCCATGTGACATCAGTGGTTCAACCTTAATTTTATGAAGCTACGAGAATATGTTTTGTGTGCAAAGAAAACTAAAATAACGACTTCATGTGCCTTGAACGTGATAGTTCCCTTGCTGTCTATATCTTAATTTGTGTTCTGAAGATGAACGAAGGTCTTACGGGTTTGGAACGACATGAGGGTGAGGAATTAATGACAGAATTTTCATTTTGGGGTAAACTATCCCTTTCTATAACTAGCTAAATCATTAAATGCTTGCTAATTGGTAACACAATGCTTTGAATTGCTGGATGAGTATGATAATATAGAATATTTAACATAAATCTGTTCTCAAACCAAGCTCACTTGTCACCATAAAGGTAAGCCCCCCCTCTAAAAGGCCAACATAACAGTAATTCTTCTAAATTAGTGCAGCAAAACATTAAACACTACGAACCACCCACCTAATAATCTTGCAAAAAAATAAAAAATTATTCTCGAGTGCCATGCCAAGCATGCTGTAAGCTAGAAATCACTACATTTTAGATTTCACTAAATTTGGACTAAATTCAGAACAATGTGTTTTGTGAACTCAAAAGGAAAAGAAAGTTCTAAATACTCATAAAAGATCATTTGATTGAACTAATTTGTTTAATTAAAGTTTGCCCTACTTAAACCAATTAATTATAAACTTTGGAGTAAGCAATATTTTTCATGATTTTGAAAGAAGTCTCTTATGGTCACCAAGGCTGCATTTATTTGATCAAAACAAGTAATACTGTGAAATATTACTACAATTTAAAATAACTTCTCTATTTTCATATATTTTAAAATGTAATTTATTCCTGTGATGAAACAGCTGAATTTTCAGCACCATTAAACCGGTCTTCAGTGTCGCCATGATCCTTATGAAATCATTCTAATGTGCTGATTTGGTGCTCAAAACATTTCTTATTATAATCAATGTTGATAACAGATATGCTGCTTAATATTTTTGTGAAAACTGTGATTTATTTCAGGATTCTTTGATAAATATAAAGTTTCAAAGAACAGCGTTTATTTGAAACAGAAATCTTTAACACAAACTTCACTAAACATCACTTTTGATCAATTTAATGCATCCTTGCTGAATGAAAGTTAATTTCTTTACAAAAATCATACTAACCACAAACGTTTGAATGGTAGTTTATTTATATCAACAATGAATGTAGATGTAGTCTGTCTATCTGTGTTTGAGTGAAATGGAGTAACAGACTTTTCTAATATAGGCCACATCTGTTAGGGTCACCTCAGGACTGGTGATTTAGAAAGATGAACTTAAAAATATACTGTAAAAGTCTGTCTACACGTAAGATACATGGCTCTTTGAAGAAGGTTTATGTGTCATTTCAAGGTTATTGGAATAAGGAAGCTATATGCACATGTCCATTAATAGCACGGCTCAGTAGGACAAACAAAGTCTGTATGACTTTCATCATATCAAAGTGTATATTTTCATGACGAACAGAATCTACTCTCTCCGCGGACTGTGCCTGCCGCCCGCAAGGAAAGAGGAAGACACTCTTAGCGCAAAATCTGAGCCCAGGTTCACAACAATGTATTGATATTCACCTCCTCCATTCTCCTAGTGAGTATAGAGTATCAGTCGCCTCCAAGGTTGGCGCCAAGCTCTGTCTTCTGTGAACCACAAACCAGAATTAATTGCAAATCAATCGAACAAAGTACAACTGATCAGTAAACCAATTAGTAATTTTAGCTGGTCATCCTGGTTTGGTTTACCTCACACTCTTTACTGTGTTTTTTCGCAGCTTATCCTACAATTTTCCTTGAAAACATCTCTTTTGCCCTCAAAAGCACAATATGCATCATATGAAAAAGTGGAGTTTAGTTTTCACTTCTACCTGTCTGGGGGACAGATAGAGATTCTTAACTTAATATATATCAACATAAGCTTTTGTGTTTTTGATTTTCGTATATTTTAATGATTATACGCCAATATAGCAAACACAAAACAAAAGCACGCACATCAGTGGCAAATTGCTGAAAGTGGGTGCTTGGACAAAAATAATTTAAAGCAGAAAAACACACCACAGCTTCAAAAATCTAAAAATGTATGGACAGACTCTCACAAAGGTGAGGTTTCGAGCACACATATTTGTTAATCAAATAAAATAAAATCCTATAAAGAGGTGCAATATCCTGCAAAATGAATCTACAAAAATACATAAACAAACAAATGAGTTAAAGGCGTTTTATTTTGTTAATGTAGCACCGCGGCTAATGCAACCACACATTATTAAGATGGAATTCTCATTAATTATTTGGGACAGAAAATGCAAGCAGGCTGGGAGGAAAATGGCTGGCCCAGCTAATAGCTACTAGCCCATGATGCACCATCTTGAGGCATAAGATCTTTTAATGTATTCTCTGGCTGTGCCTGAAAGGAGGAAAGAGCGAGCTGAATGGATCCATTAATTTAATTGAAGCAGGCCCTGACAAGAGATAAAACATCTCCCACATCTCTCCAGGCCGCTGCTGGCTTTATAGTAAACAACCAATGATCCATAAACAAAACCAGGAGAGCAGGAGACCCACTCTATTGAGACTTCAAGGCCACAAAAATATGACACAAGAGGAGAATGGAAACTGAAGAGCCCCCCTTTCTCGTCTCTCCTGCGCCCTACCTGCGTATTCAACCTGGATAGGGCTCATTGTACTGTCTCTTTGGGATTTTTGATGTTAATAATGCAGTTTCTGGTCCCAGTGCTGGTAGCTGTCAAAAAAGAAACCCGCAAGTGCAGAAAATAGCAGGTGCTCTTTCCACGGGGAGAACAATGCACACGTTTCACCTTCAGGCATGCGGGCCATTTATATATGCTTCAGATGTAGCACTAATACAATGTTATCTTTTATCTGAATGTTTAGGAAAGTATTGGAAACACAATATTAAATGAAGGATCCACATTCATTAACTGTTATAGAGAAATAGAAGTAGAAAATGCCAGATTCGTATAGAGGGCTCAAAGAAAATTCTCTTTCTCTTGCTGTTTATTGATGGACACATGTCTCTTAATACACGCTTTCATCAGAGACAAAACGAGAACACAAAACCAACTAGAGGCTATTGAGTCGGCAGGCACCTGTTCCTGGAGCACATTACAAACACTACAAAAGAAAGGAAGAGCCACTAGCGGCGGTCTGAAATATTTGCCGAATGTGAAGGTCACTGGTTTTAGTCTAACATGTTCTGTCTTGCTCTAAAGAGAGAGGGAGATAAAAAAAATCTCAGCACTAAAACCTATGTGGAAAAAAATAGGACATAGAGCTTCGAGCACTTCAGGTCTGGTAGCATTAAAGTGTTCGCACATCTGCTTGAGATAGAGTTTCTGTGTAAGTGCTGGACTAAGGGGAAACAGTGTTTGTGCACTGCTAACCTTGTGATAGGAGAGAAAAGAGTGGAGAAATCTGAGCTACTCATCATTCGCCATGGCCATGCAGAGCTTCTCGTTTCTCTTAATTGAGAGTTTGTGTTTTGGGGGCGAAAAGATGGCTGATGAAAATGAATAATGTAAGAGGCTACAACTTTGTTGGTTGAATTGCATGAGGAAATTCCATAGCACTGCACTGAGCTCAGTGAAAATGAATCAGACATAAACATCATAAATACAATTTCATTACACTGCAAATGTGTAAAAGTACGCTATGCTAGATTTTGAGCATGCAGAATGAAACAGCAATGAATACAATGACAAATTGAATAACATATATATATATATATATATAAAAATTTTAATGATTTTTAAAATATATGTTATGAACACACATACACACAAACACATTTTATATATAGTATCATATACAGGATTGTCAAACAAATAAATTATACTACAATCAAAATGTTAAAATTATTACTAAATACATTAATTACTAACAATATGTCAAACAATTAACAATAATAAATTCAAAATGAAATATTTTAAAATAATTATTAAATATAGTATCCCTAACAGCATATGATTTCATGCAAATAACAAATTACAATAAATTAAAAATGCTAAAAAAATATAATTAAATATATCACCACCAACAGGATATGATGTCAAACAAATAACATTACAATAATTGAATAAGTGAATGGACTCAGAAATCTATTCATAGATTTGCTCAGTTCTTTATATTATGTCTATGTAGTTCAACTGTATGTCAATGCACTTCAATAAAAATGGCAACTGGCTTAAAACAATGCAAGAAAATGTAAAATAAATGTGTATAGATGTATATTTTACAAGCAGGAACATTTCTGTGCACAGATGACAAAAGGCTGCGAGTAAACCTTACAACAATTAAATCTATATGTTCAATGCACTGCTTTCAATCCTTTTTGAAGCATCTGCCAGATAACGTGAATGTACTTTAATATTTTATTCACATTTTAAAACCTTTCAGAGAAATCTAAAGCTATATTTTGTCAATAGTTTTGAGATTACAAATGCCTCATTGTCATTTGGCTGATTCAGACTTCTCAGAAATGATACACAGAGCTGAAAAAAGGACCTTTTAAGTGCGTAATGATATCGCCTCAAGATCATTTACTCACTTGGACTCTACTTAGTTACCTAAAAGAAACTTTAGAATATGGTGGTGAATCAATAATGAAAGTATTTTGCTTCGCTATTCTTATCTTACATATGGTATATCCTGCTCTAGGTGTAATTTGCAGAATGAATGGTTGTTCATGTGAAAAGATGGAACGGCGGGGATTTAAAACAGTTTTAGTGGCCATAGCTGAGTAGTTCATATATCCCTGTTAAGTGCCCTCAAAAAAAGAAACAAAGGAAATAAAGTGTCTCTCATGGCTCAGGGTATATTATCTCAGGATCACACTCTCTCACACACATTTTTCCTCTGTCCTTCTCTCACACATTGCCTAATAATCATTTTTTGGGGGGTTTTGGTGTGTCATGCCATTTTTTTTTGGTTCAACAAAAAGCAGTTATGGAACAAGTAGCCTACAAGTACAAGCACAAGCACATCTTGGCTGACAATAAGGTGGATTTATTCTCCAATTTTCCAGTCAACCCTAAAAAAAAAAACCCATCTTTACCAGGAACTCGTAAATAAAACTGCAACGGTTAATAGGGCTGAACAAATTTGAAGAAAAATGCACCATTTAAAAAAATAAAAGAACATGCTAAAGAGCAAGGACACATCATCACATAATATGTATAATATGTGGAAATAAATGCATGCCATTATTTTCAATCATATAGCAAGTATATTATTACTGACAGACAATGGATTAGCTTGAACTGATTTGAATTAACCTAATTATTACAATGAAATGTGAATTTTCTGAAATCACAAACAGTGTTTTGAATGCTGGTGATAAAGTAGATGTAATATGTGAAACTTGTCCCCCTTATCACATCCTTCGGTTTGTTTTTGCATTGAGGGGGAACAATAGGTTTTGTTTTTCCAAACTGATGCCATTCCTACTCCCTCAATACAATAGCGAGAGACTCAATGGTGTGAAAGGATTTCCATGTTTAATCATTGTGTAGCCTGTGCGCAAATATTACCTGATGGCTAGCTTTCCTTACAAGACAACAGAACATGATTTTCCTGTTTACTGTTCACTTCTTTAAAGGTCAGTCATCACCAATAACCCATATCATTTTTGAAAATATGCATTTGGTACAAAATCTCATCAACCATGTGTTTGTTTTATACAACAAAAGAATCTGCAGTACTGCGGTACATTCAAAGTGCCACTCCTAAAACAGCTCATCATGAGTTGAGAAATACAGCTTATATAACTTTCAAAAGAAGTTGATGATGTGGTTATGTTGTGTAAAAACCCCCATTCTCTACCTGTTTGGCTGCTAATCTGATTATTCTGTGTGACACCTTGAACCCCTATCAAAAATCTGATTATCAGATGAACTACCACCATCCCCTATGACTGGATGAAAAGGTGAAGCAGAGATGTAGCACTGCATTTATTCCTCTCCTCAGATCTGTGCATGACAAAGACGAGTGAGAGCTTCGTCTGATTGTGGTAAAGTTACAGTTTCATTGATAAAGAGAGATACTATCGGCTAGTGATCTGTAAGTTGTTATGACAGGGTCAGTTGCTGTGTGTGTGAGTGTGTGTGTGTGTGTGTGTGTGTGTTCATCTTTGATCAGATATTTTGAAATCTCTCAGGAAGCTTCCCGCCCAGCAGATATTTCAAAGCTGTCAATCAGAACCAACACAACAGCCATGAAACAAGTCTAATTGATCTGATTTGAACAACGTGTCTATCTTTACAATCTTTCATCCTTCACAGAGAACTATTTACATTCCTTACAAGCTTGTTTGCCGATCACGTCTGTTGATTTGTGTGTAACTTGTATACGGTCCAGGGAATTGAAAATGTTCACATTTTGCAGTTTGTAAATCCTATTTGGATAGGAGCTGTGTGTGTTCTGTACTTTTTTTTTGCCCTGTGAACAAAAGCATTCAGAGATGCTGAGAGCAGCAGGCGTGATTGAAAAGCAATGAAAGGGTCAAAGACTTTTTGTCAGAGTGTCTGACTTATTTAATCACAATGAGTGGTGGGGAAGACAGACTTTGATTAAGCCCGGCTCACGGATCGATAAAGTCCTTGAACTTGCATAAGTCATTGCTGCCTACTCACAATATTACTGATAGCCAATGTTTTATTCACAGGGGTCTGAGATCGCGTAACCCCACGGTACGTGCACCTGAGTGAATTTGCCATTGATAAATAGAACCGGTTGACTAATTTTTTTTAATGCCACAGATACATGCCAAAATTGAAAGGCTGACTTGAACGGCAAACCACCTCAAGCCATGCCAAAGGCAGATAAACCACTCGTGAATGTGTCTTTTTTTGGTATAAACATCTCAAACTATAGAAGGATTTCAACGTGTGACTCAAAGCGCGCTCGACATCCATGGAGAGGTCACGGGTGGGCATCTACAAAGCAAGGCATCATGTTGTCGGGCTGCTCGGATTCAAAAACATGCCGGGTTTAGCTTCTTGATCTGTACTTTAAAAAAAAAAAGCAAAATTTTCTCTTATTGATTAAATGTAGATTGAATGAACAGAGGAAAGAAATGACACAACCTGCCGGGGTTCAGCTCTCTTTATCATTGTTTAGTGCGGCCTGACAGATTCAATCTGCCGAGCTCGGAGGAAGGCCGTACGAGTCAGTCGTGGGCCACAAACGCAAGGCCAAACCCCCCTATGCGGTGAGATCTAAAAAAAGTTGTGGGTCATGGAGGACGTAGCCTGCAGCCTTCCCTCTAATCATAGACGCAGTGCTAAAAGAGTGAGTTTTCACAGCTGGCTCCGGGTCTGACCCGGGATGATCATCAAGCAATACCCCTCTGCAGACTAGGCCATTGTTGCTTCTGAGGAACGCGGCGCTCTCCGTCTTTTCAATATGACCTGGCAGATGGAGGCTTTCTCCTTTCATGTTGGGAGGAGGCAGAAAGCCACCTGAGTGAATTGCAGAAAGCACCTTGATTTGGTGGATACACTGCCAAAGACACATCTGAGAGGGTGTCTGTACAAAAAAAGCCCAAGCCGAGTCTTTCTTCGTCTCAGGACCTCGTTTGTAGCCTGATTCGTGTTCACATTTTACTAAAGTTTTTTTTTTTTTTTTTTTTAAAGAACATTTGTATAAACATGTTGTTTTCAGGTCATGAGCTGTGGGTCTAGACTAAGGATGGGTCCACTGCATCATTAGGTGAACTAACAATGACACTTCTAAGGGAGGAAGCAAGGGTGTAAAGAACAGCACATGATGGGCTAGCATAAATCATAGTGGATAAAGTATTGTTGTTGTATATCAGGGTCGCAGATCTGTCCTGAAAGAAAAATAATAATAATTTTAATGCAAATAATAAAATGCATCTTACAATATAATCATGCATCGTGAGTCAACTTTTAAAAGGAACTAGAAAATGTGTAACATATTAACATATTGATTCTATAATGATACAAATTCATATGCCACTTACTACCATGGTTAATACTAATACAATATTTAGTCCACAGTGTTTCCTAGTAAGAATCAACACTGTGTCGTGCAGAGAAGTGAGTAAATATTAAGGAATCAGTAAATAGTAAAATCAAACGAGTGAAATGATTTTGTGTTTTGTGTGTGTGTATTTGGGAATGTTTTGGGCAATTTCAGGCTTGCAGACCAGCTGACTGACCAGCTATATGTCTTGATTTAAGAAGAAGAAATTACTTTTTCACCACAGTAAATAAGCATAGACACAGTAAGAACAACATCTACAAATGTCCGAGCAGCCACTGCAGTTTCACAGGAAATAAAAGAATTCACTGGCAGATTTGCTGAGAGTATGTATGGTTAGTAGTAGCTGTCAAACAGGCACCGTCTCATGTAAAAGGTGACGTTGAGCATTGTTCAACAATCTAGCTTTACTTTGTGTTAGGTTTATTCAGTCCCTATTACTGAACAGTGCACATCCTTCATCTAAAAAGAAAAAAAAATCCATGAATGTGTGTGCAGGTCTGTGTAACAGTAAGAAAGTAACTGAGCGAAGGCATTAAACTAAATAAATAAGCACTCAGCAGGCTTACAATGGAAGGCAATATGCCCTTTGTCAGTCTGCATTCCTCTTTGTGATTCACAGGCTGTTTGGCAGGTGGGACCCACTTGTTAAACAGAGTAAACGACAAGAGCATGCTTTCAGAAAAGTAAAATCTCTGCCGCTAAAGAAAGGGATCATTTTAAGCACAAGATTACCAGTGTAATCCTTGCTTATTAATTAAAAATGGCTTTTATGAGATATAAATAAAATGGTAATTTGACACAAAAAAACACACATACAAATGTTACAAATAAAATGTCTTTTAAATCAGCATACTAATGTAGCATTCTCTTTAAGATTGTAAAAACAATGACTTTGATACTGATACAGTTGTGCTACTGTAAAGAGGTCTATAACACCTGGAGAGAGCTGTTTGTTAGCATTCCTATTCATCACAATGGCAGTCACTGGACTAGCTCATAAACTGCTAAGAGTACGGAAACTACAGGCTGCCATCTTTTTTTTCCCCAAGAGCAAGTATCCAATAACAAAAGCGATAGAAAGCAATTTTTAGGCTGGCTATGTGGCCTCAATATGTCAGTCCCCATGATGGAAACCTCTATATATAATAAAACCATTTTTATTAGGCTACTTATGTAAATAAAGGCACACACATGATGTCAACAATATTTCCTAATTTTATAATCAGAATAAATATGAATGCACAAAGTAATACAATTATTAGAGTATTATTATGGATTTAAATGATGTTCTTTTTGTGAATGAAAAGATAGCACATCAGAGCTTTATGCTTATAAGATAATATTGCTAAAAAGAAAAAATTCTAAAGAATCAACCAAACAACAACCAGGAGAATGCACTGGTAGTTTGAGCTGTGATGGCAGACTCATTTGCAGCATCCTCTCTATTGTTTTACTGGAGAATTCATGGAGCCACAGTAAGAATGGCCTGTACCTATAGATAGCACTGTAAACTCTTTATCTCTCTTTCTTCTGCCTCTGAAAGGATGTGTCTGTCATCTCGTGGTCACTGTTTAACTGCCCACCTGATAAAGGCAACAATCGGGGGACAGGAGAGACCTACAGACTGTGCATCCTCACACAGGACATGCCAGTAGGCTATGGGAACACCTCCCGCCGTCCCCCTTGATGACTGAGAAGGATGGAGTCTCTTTAAGGGAAACAAGTGGAGACTTTGGGCTATGATAGACAGCCTCTACAAACAAGCCCTTTGAGAGAGTCTCCGTTACCCCTCAGGTCAGCCTTACAAAGGGGGAAATTGAACACTCATTTGTTTGGACACATCTCAACACCTCGGATGACCAGGCTGATAAGAAGCTGGCCCTCTGCCCAGTTATGACCTGCATGATTCAAGATGGATATCTACAGCGAGCACGACACTAAAGGTCCTTTCGAGAAGCATTCGTAGTGAGAGCATACATTTTGAAAGATTAGTTTTCATCTGCCGTATTGCAATTTGAGATGCTGGAGAAGATGGCTTAAAGGAAACTATGACTGAAATACTGGATGTCAAACATTTCAAAGCCTCTGATTCTGATTAAAACCTGCTTTAACTGTTAACTTTACATTGTAAAGGGCAGTGCGGTCAGTGTTGGATCTGCTAGAAAGCACAAATATAAACTAGTCTCGGATGCAAGGTCAAATACTGCAGGATGGCCACCTGCCTTGTGTGCCTGCCAGCCTTTAATTGAAATGTTTTGATAGATTTCCTCAGCAGGTCAAATGTAACACAGTCCCTAAGCAAAGGTCAAACTGGGGCTCCTAGCACGAGCACTCCAACACTTTATGGTGTTCACTAATTTGCTTTGCAGAGTTAATTTGACCATGGACTCCACCGATCTTCCCTGGACTCTGTAGCAGCAGGGTTAATGGCCACCGGGTCACTTCACCAGATAGTAGTCTTTCATTAAAGTACTTATTCATTTTATTAGTCTTGTTGAGGATCAATGGCAAAAATAATTCATCTTTTTTTTTTCATGGAAGTTCAAGGATCAGAGGTGAGAAAATATAAAGGGGGCAAGAATGGGAGCAAAAGTTCAATAAATATAACTCCATATTCATTCTTCAGATGTCAAAAGGGTAGCAATTTATTGACTGAGATGCATTTAGGATATGAAGAGGTTTTGTTTGAAATTCTTTTGGATCTCATAAGGGTGAAATAAGATCCAAAGGCCCTATTTCTATCACATCCTTGTACAGAATCATGATGGAAAAATGTGTAAAAATTAACTGAAAAATAAATGCTATTTTTTATGTGAAATGACAGATAAATAGATACAGGAAATATACAAAATAATGCATTTTCTTTTTTCTTCTTTTTTATATAACATTACATTTCATAATCAAAGAAGTTTTACTGATCAAACTTTAAATTTATTTGACATACTTCCAGGCTCTTTTCTTACCTCCATCCACTTATTTTATTGGCACAGTAGCTCTTGTACAGATGCAGTGGAGCCCTGAGGGAGACTGCCATTCATGATATCAGCTGTGTAATTGAACCCCATGTTCCCTCTGTTGTCTTTAAAATGAATCAGCTGCTGCGAGCCATAAAGATGTAGTGTGGGCTTGTTTGAATGGTCATGCTTGTTTTCAGCCCTTCTGGGTGGGTGTGGAGAGGGACACACACATGTGGAACTACAAGCCTGGTGGCCCTCTCATCAGATGGGATTGCTTGTAATTTGCCTTTTAAAGGCATCTCGTCCACATAATCAGACGCCAATTGCACCATTGTCATGTACAGTGGGTGAATGTGAACAATCTCTATTGTGATTCCAAATTTGGCAGAGTGGATGGAATGACACACTTTGCCCATAGTTTGGAGGAGAGAAAGTCTCTGAGCATAAGGTTGCTCTCAGAGATTGGCTCTGTTGAAATGGTCTGATATTCTGATATCTTGTTGTGTCGTTAGAATGACGTGTCATGGTGATTGTTGTTGCAACTTTCACTATTGCAGGAATAAAGTATATTTAAAATATATTAAAACAGAAAACAGTTATATAAAATTGGTATAATATTTAACAATATTATTGATTTTACTATATTCGTGCTGCAGGATTTATTTAGTTTTTTGCGTAATACTTTTTATATTATAATATATTACAATACTTTTTATATTTATATTTATATTATGATATAATTTTTATTTCTAAATTATATTACTTGATTTCATTTTTATCTATTTTTAAGATGCCACCTAAGACAACAAAAGAAAGGTCACAGGCCTATAGGGACAAAATAAAAGCTGGCCCTATAAAATATGAAGAGAGACTTAAAAGAGACAGGGAGAGATACCGGAGGAAAAAAGAAAAAGGAGTAGTAAAAGCCATTGCAGATCAGAAAATGGAGAATCAATCAAAGAAATAGACGAGAGGAGATTAAAAAAAAGACCAATGAGGACATTTCAGTATCAAACTCTCACAATTATATAGCCTCATAATTATCTCACAATGTTGAAATTGATGCATCATTTATTGCTTATATTTTTGCCTTGCCATCAGTTGTGTCAGTTATTTACAGTATGCACTGTAACCGTTAATCTTTGAGACAAATCAGTTTTATAAAACAAACTCAACACTACACTAAAAACAGGTGTGGTTATGTTTAATGCCTTTGTGAATTGAGTTTAATGAGTGTGATGAGTTTAATAATTTTTATAATAAATATCTCTACTGTTTCTCTACATTCACGTTCATTCATTGTCATTTCCACAACACCCTGTCATTTCCATCACCACACACATTTTAAAGAAATATTTAAAAAGTTCTCATCACACATTAAAAATGTATCCACAATTTATGAGATCATGCTCTACTTAATATAAAAATTCAAGGTATTTATTTTCTAATAAGCTCTTACCCAAACCAATATTACATTTCATAGTGTGACAGGTGTACAGTTCAGCGTTTGGTGCTTAGGGCAGTTCATTTTTCTCATTGACAAATGTATAATTATTGTACATTGTGGAAAAACTGGTAAAACTAGTTACAAAAATGATCTTAGACAATTCTTGAGTGGCATAAGTAATTCTATTTTTAAATAACAGCTGTATATTGAGATGTGACCTGAATACTTTCCGAACCCACTGTATATTTTCACTCGCCAAACACTCTGACTGAGCGCTTCAGAGTTTCACTCTCCGTCAAGCTAAGCGATCTCTGTGCTATTTTTCAGTTCATCTCAATGGATGAGCAGCGCACCTGTATTTGACATACCGTAAACTCTAGTGTGAAGGCGCTCGCCGTCGCTTTGTCTCACACACACACCGAGAGAGAGAGAGAATTGACGCGCTACATGTAAACAATATTCTTTGTTGTATTTTCCTGTCAAAATAACAGCGCTCCTTTGGAGTTCTTCAGCTTTTAAGAAATGCCACTTTCTCCAGTAGTGGGCGGAACTAATGTGCAAACAGCAATTTCATTGGCTGGTGCTCACTTATTATCGTCCCTGTTTTGATTTCAGCAAATCAGTTTGAGCGAACGCACACAACCGTATTAATATTCATGAATTCACCAGCTCATTAATCCTTAGTGCGTTTTATATTGTTCTTATTAGTAGAATTCGTATCATTATTATCCTATCAGTATTTTTGTTAGTTTTTTCCCAATTTTTTTTTACAGAAACATATATATCAGTATATATATATGAAATATATATATCAGTCTGGCAAGTAAACAAAAAAATGTACTAGCCAATGGCTATTCAATTGCCAAGGTGTCCGTAGAGGGTTGATTTGCATGTTTAGGCCTACAACAAAAAAGACAGACAGCCCTTACATAATGATGTTGATAAACGAAAACACAACTCACACTAATCCTATTGAGCTCTTGAGATTAACAACTAAAGAACATGTACTTGAATAAAAGTGCATCTGCCACTGGGGAATTAGGGCTGGGGGAAAAGGGCAAACTATCAGAACAAAGTTTATATGGTGAGGACATATGCCACTGTGCAGGGGAACAATGGTATTAACAAGCCCCTTCTGGCCCATATTCAAGCTCCAGCCATGTGGCACATGAAAGGAGAGAGTCCTCTTCCCTCCCCAGGGCTGGGGGAAAAGGGCAAACTATCAGAACAAAGTTTATATGGTGAGGACATATGCCACTGTGCAGGGGAGCAATGGTATTAACAAGCCCCTTCTGGCCCATATTCAAGCTCCAGCCATGTGGCACATGAAAGAAGAAAGTCCTCTTCCCTCCCCGCAGCCACCCATGCAGCAGTGCATTGTTGTAACACAGCAAGGGGCTGACTTGTGGTCCACACAGTGGTGCTAGAGCCAAGGCTTTCTGTGAATTTGTGTCCCTGGACCTGATGATTTTAGGTCCCAGGGAAGTGGTTCATGACCATCTGAGCATACCAGATGGGCACACTTTATTTTGATTGGATGTAGGGGTGGAAGTAGTTGCAACTGTAGGACAGCTCAGTCATAATCGGACATGTAGCTTTTCCCTCCCTCAGCACAAAGCAAAACAAACAGTGCTCAGGGCAATTGTAGATTGGCTAGTGTTGCTTCAATCTCCACTAAAAATATATGTTGTCATGTATTGCTAAGGATCTTTACACACTTGATTGCATGTACTGAAGGAAAATATATCATTCACAGAGAACAGAAGGACAAATAACTGTGGTACTGGTGTTTAGAATTTGTATATAAAATGTTTTTGTGTGTGTATATACACACACACACACACACACACAGGGCCTTGAGAGTATTCACTTTAATTTTTTATGTTGTAGCCTTTGGTTTAAACTGCTTTATATGACTTTTTACAACATCAATCTACACTCCGTACACCATAATGGCAAAGCAAAAACAGAACTATCACAACTTTGCAAATTTATAAAAAATTAAAAAAATTATAAAAAAAAGAACTGAAATAAGTACATTGCAACTCAGTACTTAGCTGAAGCACTGTTGCAGCCTTAAGTATTTTGGGGTTTCTCCAGAAACATTTGATTGGGATCAAGCCCAGGCCCTGGCTGGGCCACTCGAAGACATTCACAGAGTTGTCTATAAGCCACTCTTGCTGTGTGCTTAGGGTCATTGTCCTGTTAGAAGGTGAACCTTCTGCCCAGTCTGAGGTTCTGAGTGCTCTGGCCTGGGTTTTCATTAAGACTATCTCTATATTTTGGTGCATTGAGCTTTTCTTCTACTCTGATGAGTCCCTCAGTCCCAGCCGCTGAAAAACAGCCCCACAGCATGAGGCTGCTACAACCACACTTTACTTTTGGGATGCTACTCTGAGCAGAGCTGGTTTCCTTCAAGCATGATGCTTGGAATTGAGGTTCATCAGACCAGAGAATCTTGTTTCTCACGGTCTGAGGGTCCTTTAGGTGTTTTTTTGCAAATTCCAAGTGTGTTTTCATGTATCTTCACTGAGGAGAGGATTGAGTTTGGCCACACCGGCATAAAGCCCAGATCGGTGGAGTGTTGCAGTGATGTTTTCCTTCTGTAGATTTCTCCTATCTCCACATATGATCATGGAGCTCAACTAGAGCGACCATCAGCTTCTTGGTCACGACTCGAACCAAAGCCCTTCTCCATCAACTGCTCAGTTTGGCCAGGAGGCCAGCTCTAGGAACAGTCCTGGTTGTTCCAAACGTCTTCCATTATGGACAATGGAGGCTAAATGCTTCTGTGAACCTTTATTGCAGCAGAATTTTTTTCTGAAATCTTCCCCAGATGTGTGGCTCGATGCAATCCTGTTTCTGAGCTCTACAGGCAGCTAAATTTCAACTGTCCCAGATAAGGGTATGCATACTAATGCAATGGAATTATTTAAGTTTTTTATCTTTAATAAATTTGCAAAGATGTTAAAAAACGGTTATTTGCTTTGTCATTATGGTGTATGGAGTGTAGATTGATGTGGGGGAAAAAGTAATTTAAAGCAGTTTAACATAAGGCTGCAACATAACAAAACATGAAAAAATGATAAATGTATATATATATATATATATATATATATATATATAACGCATATATAATGTATATGTACTATATATAAATAATACATTTAAAAATGTTTAATAAATAAATAAAGTCTTTGATAAAGTCTGCCTTGTATTACTCTAACCTCTTTGTCAGTGTATTTTTAATTGTATTATTATTAATAATAACATTTATTCATATTTTTATTAATAATAATTAATATGAATTTATGTATATTTGCATTATATTTATATTATATAAATATTTATTTACTATGTTCAAATGCAAGTCACAATTAAATTTAATAGAATTTTAAATATATTTAATGTATTGAAAACTGACATATGCAAACTCAACGTGCAAAGAAAGCATCTCAATTTTCATTTGCAAACACTGCTAGCCACTGCTGATTCAATCCAAATCACTAGCTGTAATCTATCACACATCACTCCTGTGCATTCTGTATTTCTTACCAGGTCTAATTAAATCCTCCAACTTTATTTGCAATGACCCGTTGGTCAGTTATCTTTTCATTAGACGCTGCAGACTTTCAGAAAAAGCACTTATGGGATTCCCACAAAAAAGACTTCAAGAAACCTGTCACAACACCTTGAGCTAGCCTTGCGGTTTAATGGTGAGGCAAAAGTGAATGTGACGGTCCTGTCTGAGGAGAATATTCCTCTGAGAGCCACCAGTGACCAAATACTCTATTGTTGTGATGTTAGCTGAACATTGATAAACGACTGTCGTTGACTGAGATGAGTGAATTGGGCCAAACCTCATTTGATGAACCAGAAAATGAAATGATTACTATTGGGTCTTATTGACTGGACTGGGTGGTACACTTGCTGTTGCATCCCTCCCAAAGGTTAATTGGACTTGAACTCAGAAAATCAAGAGGTTAAGCAGGGTCAAAATGGCAGCAGGCTCATTCATCACACTCCTCAAATTGCTGCTAATCAGATATGTCAAGGGGTTCTTGATGATCATGCTCCACTATGCATAAATGTACATATTCAGTATTCAAATATACATATTCTTTTGTGATTGATTTTGAAACAAGAACATAATTCCTGCTCACAAAAAAAGCAGCAACAAAGTTGGGTGAAAAAAGAATAGCACTCCATAGAGCAGCAGATCAGGATGATAAATACTGCATGATCATTGTTCTATTATTCACACCATACTGCATTCACTGCTTAACCTTGTAGCTCCATGTTCAGGCACTTTTGTCTAACAATGTAATATCAGAATGCCTGAGAAGACAGTAAAATATGGATTGAACAGCTTTGAAAGTGTACTGAAGAACAGACTGCTTAACATTTCAAGGACTGAAAAGAAGCTGAACTGAACTCTACATGATCATTAAACTTCATAAATGAACATTCATTGTTATTAGAGCAACACTGAATTCAGCCAAAATGGCCATTCGTGTCATATTATTAAGCAGATCGTTCTAGTCCTAACTTCTGAATGGACAATAGAGCGTTCTATCTGTGCTCCAATAGCAGATTGTTATTTTGGCAGCACAGTAAACACAATCAGTTAGGGGATGAATTAAAATTTGCCAGTTGCCTGGTTTTGTATTTGAAATTGCACACAGTCACATTATATAGTTTCAATCAAGTTGCAAATTAAAAGGTCAAAAGAATCCAGAAAAAAAGTCAAAAAAATATTAAGCAGTTATATTTATAGCAGTTTTTAACATTGATAATAATAAGGAATATTTTCTTGAGCACCAAATCAGCATATTAGAATGATCTCTAAAGGATCATGTGGCACTAATATATGTATAATATATGTATATATATATATACATAAACACACACACATATAGTTGTTTTAAATTGTAATAACATTTCACAATATTACGGTTTTTACTGTATTTTTGATCAAATAAATGGAGCCTTATTTTAAAATTACAC
The DNA here is from genome assembly GCF_001515645.1 of Sinocyclocheilus grahami. Lineage (NCBI taxonomy): Eukaryota > Metazoa > Chordata > Actinopteri > Cypriniformes > Cyprinidae > Sinocyclocheilus > Sinocyclocheilus grahami. Next base: position 123,424 of record NW_015505441.1, on the reverse strand, counting down.
ATATTAGGATCCTAAATGTTTTAACGGTATAGTGTATAAACTTTAACTCATATTGACAACTATTTGGAATATTCCTCACATTAAGCCACCAAAATCAAAAAGTCTTTTTGTGATTTCAGAGTCTGTCTCATCTCATATGATGCCACGAGTGACAAAACGACTGTCACTAATATGATGGAGGAAAAAAGTTAAATAATCCCATGAAGCGTCATAAGGCAAGGCAAGTTTATTTATATAGCACATTTCATACACAATGGCAATTCATAGTGCTTTACATGAAAGGAAGTAAAATAATCATAAAAAAATAATCACAACAATAAAACAAGGAATTTAAAAACATTTAAAATTATTTAAAAATTGATTTTTAAATAAGAGTTCTCAATTCACCTGACATTGGCAGGATGTGCTTTCTTACATGCTGGCGTAGTGAAAAAAATGTCTTGCCCTTTGAAAGGTATGTATCATGATCTGCCCTCATGACAGAGAGATTCTGTTTCAACATGAATCTGTAACATCTGGTGGTACCCTGGAAAACCGATCCCTCTAATCCAGCTGCTACTTATTACTTCTCATTAAAACTTAGAAGACGCTCACATGCATAGATTCACAACTGCAAAAACATTGTCAGCAACATTATTGTAAAAATTTGTAAGCCGCTTGTGCACTGACTGTCCAAGTCTACCTGGAAGTGTAAATTTAAGAAAGACCGCACGCGGTGCATGTTGCTGGTGATCCCTGCTGAGTGTGACATTCTGATTTCACGCCTCCCCCATATACCCACCCTGTTCACTGGAAGCCCACATGAACAATGGCAGACAAAGCTCCCCTAATTAGCATGTCACATCCAGAGCACAAACCACCCCCCATCCCTAGTGCTATGGCACCGCGCCGCACAGAATGGGCTGACAGACTATCATATAATAACAGCGTTCATTGGTAAGACTGAAATCAAAAAACTGCCTTTTTACTTACCATATATGAATCATCGTACTGCTCTGCCACATTTCGTTTTGACAGGTTTTTTACAAAAAACATGCTCAAGTGTCTTTAGATTTGAATGTGGAATTTTTTGTTGTCCATTCTGCCCTTTCTGTCTCACAGAGGGGACGGCAGGGTCAGACGAGACCTTCCTTCCCCACCAGCCTTTTCTCCTCACTGCCATCTGCAATCAGATTGTTAGCATGTCAACTCAATCTGCCGGCCTCCCTTGAGTGCCGCTCTCTCAAGCGTGAGCAGCCTTCTCCACTAGCAGTGGATGTCCCTTAACAACACCTAGTCACTCAGCCGGGATCGTCTAAATAGGGGGTGGACGGCGGCCTCACACCCCAGCATGTCAGCAGAACTCCTCTGTGACACGCACTGACCCGGGAACTGCCGCTATCAGAGGGACAGGTTGAAGGGCAAAAAGGGGATCTTGCTGTTGCTGACCTGACCCTCAAATCAGCTGAGAGGGAGGAAAAAGGAAGGAAAGCAAATGGACTAAAAATAAACAAGTCCAAAAAGGGCAAAGGAGGGCCACCACGAAGAGCCTTGATCAATGCAGTTATAGATGCTCACCACTAGATGACACCATGATTGCATGGAATTGATTGATTTATTAAAGCAATCAACCATTAAACAGAGGTTGCTAATTATTGCAATGAAAATACACAGGACTGCATTGAGATCAGCATTATTTAGGGAAATTCTTTAGACTTTTATTAAGGGGAATGCATGCATATGAATGGGCAAAAATCCTAAATGAACAATGTCGATCCATATGGCTGCTACAAATGATTTACACTACGCAAAGGCTTCCAAGTCAGATCTCTAAGAATAATGGTAGGATTTATTTTTCAGAATTTTCAGTTCACATCTTCATTCACTCAGCAGGTAAGAGATTACAGAGAATATGCACTCACTTTATTGTTAGGTGCACTTAAGTGGAGTGTTCCAAAGCATATAATTACCTTGTAGGCTTCTGGCCCTGAAGTATATGTGAGAGAGGGGCTGCGTATTCATGAGACACGGGGACCACTACGGCAATAGATTTAGTCAGCCTGCTCCTGCCATCTTTTCACCCTCTTTTGTGTTGTACCCCTGTTGCCATGGGAATTAATTGAATAGAATTTCAGACATCATTGTCTAGGTGGGAATTTCATAGCACTGGCCGACATTTTTCACCGCTTCAAAGGAAAGCAAGACCTTTCCAAGCATGGTAGGACATACCACGCTGGGTGATTTCATGTCAGAATATATCTTGATTGTTGTAATTCATGGGAAAAACTGCTGGTATGGGTAGGTTAGTGAATTTTTTAAAATTTTAGAATGGTTTAATCTCATACACAAAACCAAATTAAATAGTGAATCATCAATAGAAAAACAGCTAAATGCTGCTTTGTATTTTAAAGCCAATGCATGAAATAACAGTTATTATGAAGGCTCCCAAATTAATGAATGAATAAAACAATAACAAAAAATAAATAAATATATAATTAGCATACCAGAATTAGTAATGAACACATAGTAGACACATAATCTGTAATGTATGTATGAATGTATGTAAATATATGCTAGTTGTACACTTATACTACACCATTATACACACTTATTGTTTTATAAAAATGCAATGCGTAAAAATACAGTTCATAGTTTTTATTCTTTTTAAAGTTTTGTGTGTGCAAAATTTTTAAAAAGAATACAAATTCTGAACTGTATTTTCACATACACATACCTATATAGAACAATTAAACAATAGAACAAACACCGCTGTTCTAGTGCAGTTCTGCTACACTGAACTCATCTAAGTGTCTTTAATATCTCAGGTTAGGGAAGCACCATTTACATTATGAGGCACACAGAACTATCACTGTTCTGACTGACATGAATAATAGATCTCCCCAACCCCCGCTGACAAACCCGAAAAAGCGTCAGTTTGAATGAAAAGTAAGTTCTTCTCATGAAATTGCACAATAAACATTCACACGTTCACCCGCAGGGGTGAACTGTAGTTAAAAAGATAGATTTTAAAGAACAACACTGAGTGATCTTTAGTCATGTAATGTGTCTGGCTTCACCTATTTGACAAGGAGGTTAATTTCCATTGCCCTGAGACAGAGAGTCAGTAAAAGAGTTGTAGAAATTAAACTCCTTTTATGCAGAAAGCCAGCACATGCAGGGTGCTTCAACACGTAAGCTCTTCCAATCCTGCTTCATTCTCTGGATGCTGCATACAAAGCAATCCATTAGTGTCAGCTTTGCCTGTGATTTTAAGTGGACACCTGTCCATTAAGATTGGCATTTTAGCACAGCTCATCCCTTGCGTTATTTGCTCACACTGAATCTCAAATATAACAGAATTTATGTATCTAGGTTTACAGAAATATAATTATATGTTTTACTGCTATGGAACTATACAAATACACATATGTGATTTTATACCACAATATATATTTACTCTTGTTGGCATTCCAATCAAGGAAAAAAGCTATTTTGCTTCATTATAAATATTGGAATCAAAATCCCTTAAAAGCTCTGCTTATTAATTTGACTGTATGGTGGATTGATGTAGAAAAATAGCTAGAGGAAAGCAGGATGCTTTGCTGTACCATTGTAGTGTCATATGAATCTGCTCAACACACATATAAAATTAATCTACAGTGTTTTTGTTCAAGACATTGTAATATAATGGATTTTAAAAAGCTCAAAATAGACTCATAACAAGTCATAAAACATACATAGAATACTGTATATTTACTTACAGACTTAATACACAATGCAAAAAATAACGCTCTATATAAATCTGTCTAGACTGTAAAACATTGTTACCGTACTTTTAAAAACAAAATTGGTATAGACACAATTTGCACTCATAAATTGTTATTAAACTACAGTTACAAAGAAACATCAATCTAACACATTTAAGTTTGAAGTAGAGAAACCGTTATAGTATTTTCGGCCCCACTTTATATTAGGTGGCCTGAACTACTATGTACTTACATTTAAATTAATCATTACAATGCACTTACAGTATGTAATGTGTACATACATGTTTTTACATTGTACTTATATTTAAAAAATACCTGCATGTAATTAATTTCTGTAATTACATTTATAGTTACGCTGTTGACACATTCCTTACACCTTTACCCACCCATAAACCTATCCATACCACCATACCTGTCCCTAACCTTACCTGCATCTCACTCAATAGCAGCAAAAGTGTTTTGCAACACAATATGAAATAAGTACATAGTAATTAAAGCCACCTAATATAAAGCGAGACCGTATTTTCTTGTAAAACATACTCCAGTAATCATTTTTACAATGTATTAACAGACATACTCAAGCAAATCTTTTCACCAGTTGGTGAGCTTTTAGACACAGTCCTGTTCCGATTATTATTGTAATATTGGGTAACACTTTATTTTAAGCTGTCCTTGTTACACGTTACATGTACTTACTATTATAATAACAATAAACGATGCATAATTACATGCAAGTAACCCTAAGCCAAACCTAACCCTAACCATACAGTAAGTATATGTAGTTAATTAATATTCCTCAGTACTTAAATTAATAACTACACTATAACAAGGACACCTTAAAGGTGACATATCATGAAAATCTGACTTTTTCAGGTTTTAAGTGCTATAATCAGGTCCCCGGTGCATATACCAACCAAGGAAACGTGAAAAAGATTAACCCAGTAACTTTGTTTTGGTAAGCCTTTTTCTGCAAGCGTCTGAGAAAACGAGCGTGTCTGATTTCGCTCCCTTGGTGACGTGGCAAAGGGATCTCATTATAATATTACCGCCCCTTAATCTGTAAGTTTTCACCCACTGCGCCGTCATTGTGTTTTCGCAAGCGACAACGGTGTACCAGCTCTAATGCCATGGCGAAAGTTTAAGCAAAACATGCTAACTGTTCTGTCTTTGGCTGCACAGACGAGCATAGAAAACAATTTAAATCTAAAATAAACATGCAATTGATTTCCCAGCAGTTTACCTTCACAGACATAGCCGAATCACTGTTTTTGTAACTCGTGTGTTTTTAATGTAAACTTGTGTGTGAATGAGACCTTAGTTTAGTACTCACATGCTGTGACAGCCGCTTTCTGTACGTGTGTTTCGGATGTGTGCATATATAAGATATACCGTATATAAGATATAATATAATATAATACCGTATTGACCCGAATATAAGATATAGAATATAATCATCTTATATTCAGGGTCTAGACTTTGACATGTCAATAATACACCCACAACAATAGGTGGCGCCAAATACGCATAAAACGAGTGTAATGCCTGTTGTAAAGAGCGCAAGTAAAAACAAAAGAGAAAGAAAACCATACAGCTGCATGAGTCGTGACTGTCACGTTAGCCTGATGGGACCAAACTCCCTTTGTGATTTTAAAACGTAAGACAGTACCCAGATTTGAAGACTACAGTAAGATTTAACTTCTAATCTTAATAAGATTTTGGTAGGCCACTATTAGATGGATAGCCTAAATGTCCTAATTCAGATGGGCTACCTGTTTTTTTTTTTTTTAAGTGTATATTTTTTTTATGTGATTGTTGCTACATTTTACCAGTTTTTACCATACTTTCAAAACAAAAATTAAAATATGAAAAATATGCAATATGAAAATAATTGAAGACAAAATGTGTTTTACTGAGAAAAAAAAACAAGATTTGGCTTTTAAAAAGCCTTTTTCCAAAAGGTACATCTGGAAAAAGGGGGGTTGTCTTATAATCAGGGTCGTCTTAT
>NW_015505441.1:28377-113665 GCF_001515645.1 Sinocyclocheilus grahami | reverse complement strand
TAGACTTTGACATGTCAATAATACACCCACAACAATAGGTGGCGCCAAATACGCATAAAACTTGTGTGCCATGAAATACATAATGTAATGCGTGTTGTAAAGATTGCAAGTAAAAACAAAAGAGAAAGAAAACCATACAGCTGCATGAGTCGTGACTGTCACGTTAGCCTGATGGGACCAAACTCCCTTTGTGATTTTAAAACGTAAGACAGTACCCAGATTTGAAGACTACAGTAAGATTTAACTTCTAATCTTAATAAGATTTTGGTAGGCCACTATTAGATGGATAGCCTAAATGTCCTAATTCAGATGGGCTACCTGTTTTTTTTTTTTTTAAGTGTATATTTTTTTTATGTGATTGTTGCTACATTTTACCAGTTTTTACCATACTTTCAAAACAAAAATTAAAATATGAAAAATATGAAGAAAATTGAAGACAAAATGTGTTTTACTGAGAAAAAAAAACAAGATTTGGCTTTTAAAAAGCCTTTTTCCAAAAGGTACATCTGGAAAAAGGGGGTTCGTCTTATAATCAGGGTTGTCTTATATTCAGGCCAATACGGTATAAGAAGTTTAAAGCGTTCATATGATGCGATTTAAATTTTTCCTTTCTCTTTGGAGTGTTACAAGCTCTTGGTGCATAAAGAAGATCTGTAAAGTTGCAAAGACTAAAGTCTCAAATCCAAAGAGATATACTTTATAAAAGTTAAGAATCAGCCACGCCTACCTAAAACGACTCGTTCTAACACGCCCCCACATATCTACATCACTATGTGGGAAGATTTGCATAACGCCAGCCAAATGTTCACGCAAAGAAAGAAGGTGTAACTTTTATGCTCGCTGTAGTTTTGTTGTTTCCGCCGCCATGTCGTAAAGATGCTGTGTGCTTCGTTGTGAAAGCAAAACTACTTTGTTTGGTCTTCCAAAAGAGGACGATATCTGCTTCGTCATGCCTGGAGCTGATCCGTGCTGGTTGCTGAGGAAATACTACAATTTTGCGCAGTGGACCGTCGGATCGGCTTTCACCCGTGGACGAAGTCATCCTTCGTCGAAATCGCCGGCCGCGCCGTTCTCAAGCCCACCCACCTCTGCTCACTCGCGTTTCAGAAAGGCGGGGCATAGAGGAGAGACAATAATGTACAGTATGTGGAAAATAATGTGTTTTTTGAACCTTAAACCGCATGAACACATTTCATTACACCAAATACTGTTCTTTTTAGCAGCATCATATGACCCCTTTAAACTAATATGGTTTAAACTGCATGATTTCAGCTTTTCCAGATCGATGGGCTTTGTAAAAATCGACGCGTTTCAGAAAGGCGGGGCATAGAGGAGAGACAATAATGTACAGTATGTGGAAAATAATGTGTTTTTTGAACCTTAAACCGCATGAACACATTTCATTACACCAAATACTGTTCTTTTTAGCAGCATCATATGACCCCTTTAAACTAATATGGTTTAAACTGCATGATTTCAGCTTTTCCAGATCGATGGGCTTTGTAAAAATCGACGCGTTTCAGAAAGGCGGGGCATAGAGGAGAAACAATAATGTACAGTATGTGGAAAATAATGTGTTTTTTTAACCTTAAACCACATAAACACATTTCATTACACCAAATACACAAAATAATGTTCTTTTAAGCAGCATCATATGACCCCTTCAAACTAATATGGTTTAAACCGCATGATTTCAGCACGATAAACATGATAATCAGAACCAAAACAGATGTTTTTAGCAGGTCCCAGCTGTAATGGCTCAGCTCTATTCTGGAAAAGGGGGCGGGGAGCAGCAGCTCATTTGCATTTAAAGAGACATGCCCGAAAAACAGCATGTTTCTGCTTCCACTCAAAATAGGCATTTTTAAAATGATATAATACATGATCTGTAGAGTATTTTGAGCTGGAACTTCACAGACACATTCTAGGGACACCAGAGACTTGTATTACATATTGTAAAAAGGGGCATAATTTGTCTCCTTTAAAATAAAGTGTAACCCAATATCGTATTGTAATATGTCTCAGCCTGTGCTCTATTTTAAATGCATCCAGTGCTGTTTTGAATAGTTTGCTATAGACTTTTAAGAACATTTAGCACACTACTGCATAAACACTAGTTAAATTTAACTGATATAAGTATGACTAGACAAGGTTTGTGTTAAATCAACACAATCAAGATCAAGCTGATATAACGTCTTAGCTGGCAGACTGGGGTGTTCAGTTGACAGTTCAGTTGGTGAATGTGACCGGTGTTTAGACATATGCATGTAAAACAGGACCCCTCCCTCTCTAAATACTAAGTAATGATACTGAATGGGACCCAGGGGTTCAGTAACTTCTCCATATTAATCAGAGGCAACAAATGAGGTTCTGTGAAGCACCTTGCATCCACTTCCTTATTTCCATGCCATAGGTTTTTGGTTACAAGGGTTAAAAAAGAAAGAAAAGGGAAAAAAGATCCAAGACAGAAGTGTAAGCGATAAGATCAAACAAGGGGGAGTCTACTGATCCCTCATTACCAGGCTAGGCGCTGCTTTCTCTTCAGGCACATTATAGCAATGAGATTTAGGCCTGAGTGTCCTCCCTGACAAAAACCCACAAAGGGAATAAACCCCACAAGCAGACCCAGTCAGCTCATCTCCACTCAAATTAATTAGACCCTTCTGTAGTGAAGCCCTACATTCAGGAGAGCAGGAGCCTGATGTCTGTCTGATGGCTGTACCTGACACAAGCACTGCGATGGCTGGACAGAGCCTGTACATAGACACTGACGAGATTACACTAGGAAAAGTGTGTGTGAAAATACTTGTGTGACATTGGATCGACCCTTTTAATTCTCTTTTATTTACCGTTTATATCTAAATCGTGATCTTGTTCATGAGCCTTGTTTAGCCTTGTTTTTCAGTGTCCAGCATATGAGTTGAATGTCTTTGTTGTTTTATACATTTTATTGTTACCAATATTTCTATAAAAAAATATATACTGTATATATATGTGTGTGTGTGTGTGTGTGTGTGTATATATAAAATGTAACTATATTATCGCCTACCACTTTATACAAATTTGGATATATAAATCCAGCTTCGTCCAGACACATACATTATATTCGCATTGTAAGGGGGTCTGAATACTTTCCGTACCCACTGTATATCATTGAAAATCATCGCAAAATGTAAAAAAAAAAACCTGATATCACTGTATCATTGCAAAATGCTAATATTATCAGCCAGCTGTAATCTGTTAAATACAACTACAAGGCATGAAGTTATTAAGATGTTATAAACATAAACATCATGACTTTCTATAAAGCTGCTTTGAAACAATGTGTATTATGTAGAACATTATAAAAATACATTTGACTCAACATGAAACATATTCTGAGATTATTTATTTATTTATTTATTTTTACAAATCAACATTAACGCAATTACATCTTCTGCAGAGTTTATGGAGTTCAAATAAATGCTTAGATGCTAATAATCACAATTACACACAATCACTCACACATGCAACAGAGATTGTGAAAATGTGGAAATGAAGGCTAAAATTTGGATTAGCCTGACTTTAGCAACATAAGGCACACAGTAAGAATTCATGAAAATAAACTACTCAATTGAATAAGTCATTTTCTCAGTGAAGAAATAATGTTTTAGCCTGCTGCAAGGATACTTTTCAAGAAAATACATAAATTACACACACACACAAAACTAAACTAAAAAACAGTGCTGCATCGGTTTTTCATTTTAGCAATATCATTTTTTACTTAAATTTTGATTGAGTGATTGATTGATTGAATGCTGTGATCTGCATGTGAGACCAACCTGAAGAAATTAGTTTTATCAACTATATAAGCTAATTTGTTCAGGAAAACACACACAGCATGCACAACAACAAACGACATTTCAGTTAGACTAATGGATTAATTCATTAGACTAATTAAGTTCTCTTCACTGGATCAGCTGATAGTGTTGGGTTAGATGTAGCTCCTCAATGTGTATTCATAGATGAGGGTTAGACTTAGGAATTGGGTTAAGGTAAGAACAGGGAGGCAATGGTTCCAGATCTGCTGCCACATACTGTAGTGTCATTATGAGCTCTGAGACAGTGAGGACCACCAGTCTGCATAATCCTGGACATAGGATTTAAGATCGTGTATACAGACGGAATAACTATAAACCAGCAAATTATGTCTACTTTTACTCACAATTAGGCTTTGGTTGTTCAATGATTATAATTAACTTAAAAGGCATGTTCAACCTTCCAAACCTTCTTCTGACAGAATTTTCAATCATTTCAAGATAACCAATCAGCACAATGAAAAGTAATGTATCAATATGGAAATGTATTTTATATATTCTTAATTTTACATTTTAAGGATTCAATTAAAAATGTGATTTATAAACAAAGATTACAAATTAATCCACTTTTCTTTCTTTTTTTTAGGTCTTATTCTCCCACATACAGTAGATGCCTAATGGAGCAGGATTACTAAGCAAGTGGAATTTTCACTTGGGAATGGCCAATGCAATCAGGTGCTGTGAAAACAAGAAAAGGAGAATTCAATCGAGTTTGTTGTCACAGCATTCCTCTTGAGTTCATTTCGATAAGTGAATGTTTTCGGAGTGGTGCCTCGACTTTCAATGCAAGGATTTTCAAGAAGAAAACACTGCCTCATTTGTTAAAGGGGGGCGAGGGGGCGCTGGCTTGAATTTCACGGTTAGAAAACAGTTACTCTCAGAGCTATTTAGATCTGCGATTACTGCCTACAAAGTAGTTGTAATGAAAATGCAACAAATCACCATGGACTATCCCCCTCCTTTTGTCTGCATTTTTATCGTGAAAGACCTCCTCTGACATTCAGCATCCAAGCGCAGAATAAAGGCAGTTTGTAATGTGTGCAGAATTGCCTTTTCTCTTTCCTTGTAGTAGTACTTAAGTGTCATGTTAAGCCCAAGGCGAGGGAGACTCTCAATGACCTGCTCTGGCTGGATTGTTGTGTTTACTGTATTCTCCTCAATAAGCGCTGCCGAATCCCATCTCTTATCAGTGCATGAAGTCTAACAGATTGCGGACTCAAATTTCCCCTGCCAGTCATGCTGGTTTTTGTCTATTGTTTAGCCTGACAATAGATTCCACATACCCTACAGCTTGAGTTTCTGTCTTCTTTATTTGTGGGGTATCACCCTCTATGCAAGTAACAGCTATTTGCACAACGCAGGCTCAGCCCAGAAGAGGCTCTTTATAGGGGAGAGGGTGCAGAGATGCCAAAATTCGCTGATGCTTTTAGCCGTTTGCCACGAGAGTCTTCATAATAGTGCTTTTCGGGTAATCTTTTTGGGTTAAGCGATGGAGGAGACACAAGTAGATGTGTCTACAGGGAAGCACAGCCCCAGCCTTGACAAAAAAGGGAGGAAAATGTGTGCCCTGTCTTTTGTGCAAAGCAAAAGCGCTGATGACTCATAAAAGCAGTAAGTATAATTTGGTGCATAGTGTGTTTCTGTTTTGCACTTTAAAGGATACATGCATTGCAAACCTTTAAATTATTTTAAAAGAAAGAACAAACTATTCCAATGGCAGATATTTGTAATTTACTGTAGATAATGAGTAGTGTAATTGGCTTTTTATGAAGTCTTCCATTTTTAGCAAATAGTTTCTGCTACAAGATTCTATCTCTCCCCTTTTTTGTTTGCCCGTACTCAATTTAAACATTAGCAAAGGCTTCTCGGTGGAGAGCTCACAAAAGCGAGGCAAGTCACCAGAGTCATCCGTAATGCTGCCAGCAAGCAGTATGAGGCGCTGCGATGTTGCAATGCTGTTTAAATGAGCCCGGGTGATATTTGAGAGAGCGCCCTAGACCTTAAGGACAGTCGTCACTCGTCAGATAGCCAAACTCTAAATGGATTTTACAGTCTGGATGAGCATACAAATGTGCTGACATCACAGAATGACAGAACACACGTCTTTATTCGCCAAAATTCCATTGCAGTATGCATCTTCCTGTTATAAAGGGAATAATCAAAAGAATTCCCATTTTAAAGCTGTCTTGAAATGATAGCAGACTGTTTAGTATGTTAAGGTAATTCGCTGAAGAACCAGAACTTGTGCTTCATTATTGTTAAGAGTAGACACAATTTGCTGGATAAAGTTATTCCATTTGTATTCATGAAGAGCAAAGCTTGAATCCTTAACCTAAACAAAAGCAGTTGTAAAATGTTGCAATTTTCACCTGAAAGCACCAGCATGTTCAGCCAGAGAACAAATCACAAATCAGATTGGGGGGTTAAAGCTTTGTGTTAAATGCAGTGTAATGCATCCTTTTATTTGAATAGCTGAATATATTTCTAGTGCTGTATGAATAGTTTCTCTCAGAAGTTTTATTTTCAAGAGATTCTGACAAAATTATTATGTTTCATCTAACGCTCAGGTGAGATACTCATCCGTACTATGATAAGGAAATGTGGTCTTGGGAAAATGTCACAGAAGCATACTTTCTCAAAGGTGCCAACAAGAAATTCAAGATAACCTCGGGCTAGTTCTGATGTCTTGTCTGAGGTCAAAGAGCCAAAGTGAGCTATTCTTAGAGTTAAAAGGCCCCAGAAAAAGACACAGCTTTTGAGAGAGCAGAAGATGATGGCTGGCACATGTTTTTAACCACAACCAAGACAGAACAGAAAATTAACCACTAGTTGACTCTTTCTGAAATATATAGGAATGCACCCGTATTCAAATTCTGTCCGATACAGTTAAGCAAATTATTATCAGGCCAATAAGTGATAAATGTCCAATATTAAAATGTCCAAATAAATTAGTAAAAGTAAAACCATAAAAACTAAAATCAATTTAACCATCACAGGATTATAATGTGCATTATGAAAAATGGATATTCATTCTGACATTTGCTATGTCATTAAATTTGTTTTTAAAGATCAATTTTAAGTGAGTGTTAGATGGCGATGGTAATCTATATGTAAAAACAGAGGAAATGAGAATGCACTATTAATGATATTGATAATATACAGTGCATTCCAGGGCATCAAATCATGAAAGAACTGTACACTCTAAAAATGCTGGGTTGTTTTAACCCAACTTTGGGTCAAATATGGACTAACCCAACTGCTGGGTTAAATTTTTCAATTACATTTTTAACCCAAAAGTTGGGTTAGTCCATATTTGACCCAAAGTTGGGTTAAAACAACCCAGCATTTTTTAGAGTGTAGTTAGTGAACAGAGGTTATAGGCCTACAGGGGAAAAAATAAGAAAGAAAGAAAACTAACAAAAAACAATAATGCACACAATATCAGTCAAGTTTGTTATGCAATTCAAACATCAGTGTTTCTTACAAGTTCAAAGTGCACACACATTCTCACACTTAAAGAAATAATATTTTAAAAGCCTTGATAATTCAAAATAGTATTACTGCATAGCGGCCCAGCTTCATCTTCAATGAAACTGCTAATTTCTCCTGCACTGGTCAACTGTGGTTTAGAAAATACAGAGCAAAACAGATTAATTCTCAGACTATGATGAATTCTTGAGTGTGGTGTCAGGAAGGATCAAAGAAGTTGATAATTGGCACCACAGGGGTGTTCGTCATATGTGAGCAGCTTGGCGTGGGAATTTTGTGATTTGCTTAGACAATATAGTTCAGGTCTAATGACCATATCTGAGAAAAGTTGTTCTGCAACCTATGAAGAATTCAACATGTAAAATATTGGACACAATTTAAACAGCTACCTTCTTATCACAGTCAGAACATTACCTGATAAAGGTAATTACCTGGAAGTATCAATCATCTAGATCATTACAAATGGAGGAAGTCAAGTCCCGCCATTGAAAATAGGGAGCCAAGTCTTGCCATGGTGGAAGGGGAAAACATGGTGGTCATGCATTCAAAGCTGTTCATGCCATCCACATAAAAAGCAAAATATCTCTGTAAAATAACAAGCCATTCCACTTGATTAAATCAGTCAAGTTTGCTGACGGTAAACAGAATCCAGCATAATGCATCATGTTTTTATTGGGTTAATTGACTATTTCTGGATTGAAACGATGCACAGTTTAGGTTAATTTAACTCTGTGCATGTCAAAGTTAGTGCAAGCTAATGTTTAACACAAAACAGACTGAGCTCCATGTGGATGAGCAAACTCCATCCCTAGAGTTAATTGTATTGGCCCAGGTAGCTCTTGTTCACAAGTCTTTAAGCTCAGCTGCACACTAACAATTGAGCATTGAGGAGCTGCAATCAAAACAAAGACATCCATCATGTTGTTCAAACCTTCTGTGCGATTCATCCCAACATCTCACTGAGATAATGAGGACCCTGTATCTTCCTTTTGAGCTTAATAAATCACACACTAGTTAATAATATGTTCCTTCTGAACACCTTAAGATACAAATATATTAAATAAGTGACTTTATTTAACTAAGTAATAATATATAAGGATAATTAAGATAATGTATCATCTTAATTATGATAATTGCATTTATACATATTGCTATGATGGCTATTCCTGTGTTTTTGACTATTGTTCTTTATTTGTAATAAAATTGTATCTCTATCTGGGATATTTGGCTCTTCATTTCTGTCTCTGGGGCATTTTAAATGTCTGTTTGCATCCCTGGCCTCCAAACGTGAGATATTATTTGCTTGGAATGAGAGCAAATCAATGAAAAGTCAAATACAGAGAGGAAGGAAAAGCCTCTTTTGAGATCGGAGATGCTTGTCTAACTCCATGGGCACCAGTTTAAAAAAAATGGTCAGGTTTCAAAAATCTTGAAGTTGTATGGAAACTCCAAGGCTAATAGTGGTTGCAATTCTACAACATTTACAAGATTTTCACATTTCATTAAAAAAATTCTTGGTTATAGATGCAAAAAGAAAAAAAGAGAAAATTGTCAATTATCCATTGAAATGATCACACAGATGCAGTAGAGTGTAAACCGGTCCCTTTCTTCCTTATTGTAATCATTCTACATATAACATATGAAACATAATAATTAAAATTTTAGAAAATAAAATTCAGTAAGCAGCTATATTCATTTAAACAGCACATATTTATATTTGACAAAATCTGAAATCCCTATTTTTTTCTTTGTCCACATACGGTACATGCCACTAATGCACAGTGTTAACATTTTGTACAAATATTTTGATAAAACACTTTTATACTAGACTTTGATACCTGTCAGTGAGCTTTCATTGGGTAATTTGTTTCCTGTGTTTTGTCTTAATCTGAAAAATAATAAAGAGGGAAATGAGCAGTGATGTTATGAGCTAAGGCTGGACGTCTATGCCTCCATGTCATTGTGAAAGACAATGTGAATTTTGCCTTTAATCACCTTAGTGTTAAAACAACTAATTAGCTTCTGTGGCTCACTAATGATGTGTTGACAAACACATAGGATAAGGCATTCGAGTAAATAGAAGGCGGGAGTTAACCGTTTCTCCTCCCTTATCTCGTTTCAAAGGACAAAGGGTAATTAGAAACTGTTGTGGGTTAAACAATATCTTGTAAAAAGGAAAACATGCCTTGACAGAGGGATTTGTCTCAGCAAATATTCCTGTTCAACAGTGTGGGGTTCTTGACATTCTTCAGATAATTGATGAGCCAGTTCAGGTTTTCATTAATGTATTCATTTTATTATTTCATTAAAGGGACGTAGCCATTATTATAACGACAGTAAAATACAAATTTAAATTTAAAAGCAATAGATGCACATAATGGAATATTTGTTCATACTGTTCCTTAAATGTGTCTTGCAAACAAATATTTGAAATCAAAAGTTATGCGATAAATTTCACTGATTTACATCATTCCAAAAAGGTCAGATTCTTTTAAATATGTATTATAAAATAACAATGTGATATAATTATTTTACTATTATTATTACTATTTTATCTCATTTATTATTCTTATTTAAAAAATAAATGAAAACAGAATTTGACTACACATTTACTGGGCAGGTAGCTGGTTAAATAAAACAATAAATAGCAACAATGACATGAAATAGAAAATTGTAAAATAGTATAATTTATTGGACCCTGCTCCCATTAAATTGGATTCAAATGTGCTTTGTCATTTCGGTCAAATGCATCACAAAGGACCTGCATGCACAGAATACGCACCTGGAGTCAAATCATGTTATCAAGACAAGGTTATTCTTTAAGGAAACAGCTCATTTACATAGGAAGTTCTTAAAACTGAACAATCATGTCACTGATATCCCTTGATAAAACGGGAAGCTGAACCATTTTCAGGAAAATCAGCATGAAAATGCAGGCTTCCTGTATAGCATCAATATAGGTCATAGGTCACCTTTGTGCATTGTGTGCGATCTTCATCCACCAAGCTGCATTGCAAAAATGTCTTGTGGTGAATGGCAAAGATATAGCAAAATGGGAAATTACTGTAATTTGCTCAGATGACCCACAGGCTGAGAAATGAAGTGAAAGAGGCATGGAAATCTGCTTACACCAGAAGTATTATACGTCCTGGTGATTACAGTTCAATTATGATGATTTTTTGAGAGTGTTTGCACAGTGGCAGGATCAGCAGAGAGAAATGCATAAGTACCCGAAGGTTGGCCTATATAGCTCCAGTCTACCTTTGACTCACAGTGACATGCACTAATTCTTGGTGCTTATCAGAGGCTAAATAACTGTTTCCCTTCCCTGCCTTGGTCACACCAACCAGAACTCGCCCTCAAAGCTATGGGAAGTGCTTTATCCCACTGAAGGCACCATTAAGACTTAAGTGGAGCTCCCCACATTTTATTGGCTTTTTAGCCTTTTACACAGAAGCCTCCATTAACACTGATGGCACTCCAGAGTCTGTCTCCAAACTCCTTGGTAAGAGTATGGCACAGCGTCATCAACCTATTGGGTCTAAAATGAGTCCTGAGCAATATCAAGCACAGTACACATGCTATAGGAAATGTGCAGAGGAAGGAAACACATAGTCTCACAAAGTGGAAGCTAGGTTGGAGTTAAATACTTCCATTGTACATTTGCAAATACATTGAAGTCAATGGGAACCGAAACTGTTTAGCTACCAACATTCTTGAGCAAATGGTGACAGAATTTTCATTTTTCTTTCCCTTTAAGATTACTGCTATCCAAGTAAACAAGGAAAGGGGATTCAGATATTTAAAATGTGTTTCCTGAATTAGACAGCAGTGCATAAAATGACACACTGAAACACCTGGTTTGAGAAAGGCTCCCAAAATTAAACATTCCTGCAACTGGCAATGCCAGGCCATGACATAAGGAAACAAGAAAACTCACTTCTGCCTTTCTGAATTGTCAGTTGGCTACTGGTGTTGATTTATACAATCAATAATTCAAAAAGTTGCTTATTCATTCTTGCGTTGGCCAGCAGCCTCATCAGCTCCTGCCAGAGAATGTCAGCTGCAGACTGGGTCTGACATGTTGCACATGCAGAAATGTGACATAAATATTTCAGAAATATCTAGCACTAGCCAATGGCACCTGGGCAAAATGGGCCACCACTGGACAAGCCACGGCTTTTATTGGCCATCATCTTGCCTATTATGGAGAGGAAGGCATATATCCCGAGCTCCCTGATTGTTATCTGCTAATAAGCATGGCCGACTGAAATCTTTTCAGAGCAAATTGTTGAGGACATCTGGCAACGCTTTCTCTGTGATGCACAGACCGCTGAATGTCCCTCTCGACAAGGTTGGCATGGCAACATCTGACTGCTATTCAACAGCAGTACAGTTTGAAAGGTTTAGGGCCTAGTTGAAAATCCATTTGGGCCACTACCTGAGTATTTTCCCCTAGCATTCTCATGTTGAAAGTGCAGTAAATCTTACCTTCCCAAAACCCCTTCATATGAATCAATGACAGCTTTGTTCATTCAAACTCAATAATTATTTTCCCTCTGCTGATACTTGTTTGTGAACCCAAATTGCATGACCTTTGGGCTTTTCATGGACTATTTTAAGGCCCATTTTACTGACCCGTCTGTACAAAATGTTTTGAAACACGATTTCAAATCAGCACCATGAAAAGATGAGCAGTGAATCAATAAATGTCCAAAAATGTGGCAGCTGGTGGATAGACATGACACAATAGTGCCCAAAGCAAAGCCAAGGACAGAGCTGCTGTGAGGTCTGAATCTACATAATAGGGTACAATAAAAAAAAAATAACACGCATAAGAAAATACAGTGAAAAAGGAAATATTTTTGTTATAATATTTCGATTTCAAATCACCAGCTTAGGTCAATGAGTCAAAATCACTCATAAAGGTAGAAGCAGTATTCCATGTAAATGTATCTGGCAAATATTTGACAAATGTATACAGTATGGGTATTAAACAAAACATTTTATTTCAATACTTATATGAGCACACAGCCCAGGAAATTAGGTTTCATGAGTTGCAAAAAATGTGTTTTTAACTTTAATGAGGCATTAAATGATGCTACTGTGTTTGAGTATTTAAACACTGAATTTGATTTCACTAATTTGAGGCCATTGCATCATTCATTCCAATAAGGTGAAAAGGGCTGATTTTTTGAGAGACAGCACCGCCTCAGTGCTCAGGTCAGCACTACACATGTAAATGACCCCTGACACTTCAAATGGGAAATTAGACACTCCACTTACAGAATTATCTGAAGTGTGATGCATTTCAAGATATCATCTCATCTACACTAGCCGGAAGGCACCTAGAGCTCACACCCTACACAAAGCTTTGATCACACATATCAAAGCTTCACATACAGTATATAACGCTGTACAAAGATGAGGCAGAACCGATCACTGGCATGAAAAAACTAAAAGTTCAAAACTGGCAAAACACACATTTACAAATGCTTTTTATTTGCTTTTTACACCATGCATCTCATATAAATACATATGTCTAATAACTTCTGCTATAGATTTGAAAAGACTGTAATATATGGCATACTTAATTTCAATGGATTTACTCATGCACTTGAATTAGAATCAGAATGACTTTTCTTCACTTTCTTGTTCTTCCTTATTTTACTCTGGAGAGTCTGCTGTTAATTTATGTTAAGTTAAATGACCTCTAGTTCATTTATTTGAAAATCAGAGGCAAATTACCATTGAAATCAGTTTCAAAATAAAAACGAAACAAACAAATATTGGTAACGTACTTCTCTGTGGTATCTCTTATAATGTTCTAAACTTTGTGTCTTCACGTGGCATTCTTCAACTTTGAGTCCCATCAGGATCCATTAGTCCATTCAAAATTACCGCAATTAATACTTCTGCATTAAACCCTGACAGGAATTATTCTCCTCTAATGAGTTACCAATGTACAAAAGTGTCTCACCATATTATGTGACTAGCAATTATATTTTCAAGACCCCAATTGCCTCCAATGAAAAGAAATTCTGACTTTTTCTGACAAATGCTGTTCAGTCTAAAACATGCAACTTTGACTTGAAATGCCACAGCATGAATCTTAATGCACACTTTAAAATATTAAAAACAAGGAGCAACATGCATGTAGCTACATGTACTATGAGATTTTAAACACGGATACATGCTAATGTCACATTTTGTCTGATTTATGTAACTATCAATGTTACCAAAATGTGTTTCAATCCCCCAAGCTCTTTTTTTCCAGTCCAGTTGCCATGGTAACCTCCATTCAGCCTGTTTATTAAGGAGGAGTCATGTTTAATTGATCCACTAATGCACTGCCGCGCAGTCACTGGCTTGCAGTCTTTTGTTTCCAGGTCATATTCTAGGTCCAGACATTTACATAAAAGCATTACATTTGCTGAAACCAGTCATTATTAGTAATTTTCCTCCTTATCCGCTGGTGATGACTGCAGTATAAACATAGATTTATGAACGGTAAATATTACGTTGTTGAGGAAACATTATATTGTTTTGAGCTTTTTTTCCCTCAATATGTTTAGTCACAGTGGAAACTGAAAACACAACACTGACTGGGATGTTTGTATGACAGCCAGATCTCTGCTAGTCAGTTCTGTTGGAAGGTGCCATTGTGTACCAAACAAATATTCTCACTATGTAGGATACAAATTACCAGATACATTTCGGTTTCACCAAATCCCCAGGCACGAGTAGACTAAACAATATCACAGCATTATTATGCTAATTATGCAGTTCTCAACATGTGAAATGTTCTGTGTGGGTTGTTTGGAACATGAAATGCTGTTTACACACAGCACTGAAATCCTTCTAAAAATAATACACCAATTATAATAGAGATTCTGAGAGTTTATTGGCAATATACACAAATTTCATTTCTACCTGATTCTGTTCTTACTTATATTTATATTTGATTTTGTCAAATATAAATATGTGCTGTTTAAATGAATATAGCTGCTTACTGAATTTTATTTTCTAAAATTTTAATTATGTTTCATATGTTATATGTAGAATGATTACAATAAGGAAGAAAGGGAACGGTTTACACTCTACTGTGTCTGTGTGATCATTTCAATGGATAATTGACAATTTTCTCTTTTTTTCTTTTTGCATCTATAACCAAGATTTTTTTAATGAAATGTGAAAATCTTGTAAGTAAACAAATTATACAAATCTTGATTTCAAGTATCGTGCTCTGCCTTACCAAATTCTGGAAGTGTTTGTAATATTAAAATTCTTGAAATTAATTCTTTTTCTAGCCAAAGAATCTGGCTTCATGAGATAAATACAGAAAAAAATAAATTTATAAGTAAAAACTAAAAAATTGCATTTGGTAAATGTGAAGTAGTGTTCCAGGCAAAATCAATTCAGCACAACTCATTGAGGGATCAAACTATATCATCCTTGCTGATGACAGGTGGTGGTGCATTTAATTCAAGAAGCACCAATCACTGAGTTAGAATGTGATTAGACAATGTGTATGAATTATACATCAAACCCAAGCTTCAAATATCTGATCTGCATAAATTCGGTAATGTCATTTCACATATCAGAGACTCAGAAATGATGGCAGGTGAAAAGTCAGTGTTTATCAATTTCACTTCAGCCCTCCAGCGCAGGACAGTTGTTTATGGCCACACTGGACCAAAGCAACAGATGTGCTTTACACACTGCCAGTCCACATGAGACTCCACTGCTTGGGCCCAGGTGTGCAAATACACAGCAGCCGAGGACAAGACAATCTGTCTCCAAAGTTAGTGGGCACTGGTTAAATAAACTTGTTTCTTGATAAAGACTCATTTATATAGTTTTCACTGCTGTATCTTTTTTTGTGTGTAATAGCACTTTCAAAGTCAGTTCTGACACATCTGGACATTTATTTTCCTCAAGAATGAAATAGGAACTTAAAATAAGTTCAACCATATGCTTTAGTTTCAAAACAATACAAAATGCATCATTATATATTTATAAAATGTAAAATCATGAATAATTCCCAATATTAATGGAGGAAAAAGGCTTCCTCAATTTATCTATCAGGCGATACATGCAGAATTAAAGGGGTCATATGATGCGATTAAAATTTTTCCTTTCTCTTTGGAGTGTTACAAGCTCTTGGTGCATAAAGAAGATCTGTAAAGTTGCAAAGACTAAAGTCTCAAATCCAAAGAGATATTCTTTATAAAAGTTAAGAGTCAACCACACCTACCTAAAACGGCTCATTCTAACACGCCCCCACATATCTACGTCACTGTGTGGGAAGATTTGCATAACGCCGCCCAAATGTTCACGCAAAGAAAGAAGGCTTAACTTTTATTCTCGCTGTAGTATTGTTTCTGCCGCCACCATGTCGTGAAGGCGCTGTGTGTTCCATTGTGAAAGCGACAACGTCATGCCTGGAGCTGATCCGTGCTGGTCGCTGAGGAAATACATCAACTTCGTGCTGTGGATCGCCGGATCGGCTTTCACCGTGGACGAAGCCAGCCCGGGGTCGTCACATGTGGTTGCCACAAGCCCGCCCACAGCCGCTCACTCAAGCCGCCGGCCTCCGTTTCATTTAAAGGATTTGCCACTGATGATTCAAACGTGAGCTTTGAGCAGGTATCCGGCCAATCACAATGCACTGGATAGCTGGCCAATCAGAGCACACCTCGCTTTTCAGACCGATGAGCTTTGTAAAAATCGAAGCGTTTCAGAAAGGCGGGGCATAGAGGAGAAACAATAATGTACAGTATGTGGAAAATAATGTGTTTTTGAACCTTAAACAGCATAAACACATTTCATTACACCAAATACACAAAATAATGTTCTTTTTAGCAACATCATATGACCCTTTTAATGTTCTATACTTTGTTTCTTTCTTCACTCAGCTGCTGCCAGTGTTTTAAGAGATTCCTCAAAAAATTAAAATTGTGTAATTTACTCATGTCGTTCCAAACCTA
This sequence comes from Sinocyclocheilus grahami, assembly GCF_001515645.1. Lineage (NCBI taxonomy): Eukaryota > Metazoa > Chordata > Actinopteri > Cypriniformes > Cyprinidae > Sinocyclocheilus > Sinocyclocheilus grahami. The sequence goes on along the minus strand of NW_015505441.1, from coordinate 97,329 downwards.
TATGACTTCTGTGAAACACTAAGATATTTTGTAGAATGTTTCAATCATTTTGTCCATACAGTGATAGTGGGTCTTTACAGAAGAAATAAGTTATACAGGTTTAGAACAAATTTTCATTTTTGGGTAAACTCTCCCCCACAAAATTTAAAATCACAATGAAAATCTCATTTTGCACACTGAAGGAAACACTATGTTTGAAATATTTGTAACAAATATATTTTCCTTTGTCTGTGACAAACATTTTTTGTGTTCTCTCTTTCCCCAACAATCAGTAAGTGTCTAATGTCTCAATAGTTCTTTTTTCTTTCTGTAAATTATGTTCTTGAGCAATTTAAATAATATTTTAATAATAATCGCAAAAAAAAACTAAATTTGGATATTTGTAACTGTTTGTTGCTGTCAGATGGCACTAGAGCTGAAGGCTTTTCTTCGTTGATTTTGTCTTCCTTACACCCCTTCTTTCAAGCCCAGCACTGTTAGTGAAGCTCTAGATATACAGGTACATGATTACTTTTGTGTCTATGGACGTCTGAGTGACAGAAGGATAAAAGCCATATAGATGTTGCTTTTGTAAATCTTTAAAAAATAAACTATAGGACTCAGAGGCCGGACATCTCACAGCCCTTTAATAGGTGCAATTATTGCTTAACAGCCCATGGTTATACCTATCATGTTTCCTCCTATGTTGACATGTCAGCACTTTATGACAATCTATTGCCAAGCTTAGCAATCAATAAAAAATGGTACATTTAGCGAACAGGGGTATCAGCTGTAAAATCGATACTTTTCAAAGTGTATGGAGTGAATCGGAGTCATTTATAGTCTAGAAGCTTAACTTTTAGCAAAGTCCCACAAGTATTTCAAAGACAATCGCCAGAACAAATTCTGATTAAAATGGAAAGATTGAAGCGTTTAACAAGGTTCAAATGGACCATTGATTGTACATTGGTGAGAAAGTGACAGATGAGAATGAAAGATGTGAACGGCACGTTTCTGATAACTGGACATGGCTGTTTCTTAAGGCCGTTTGAACAATAGGTTAGTCTCAGAGACGCTGATTTACAGAGGATGGTGAATTGAAGAGGGACCCATGGGGACACTGGATGTCCCAAAAAAGAATCTTGGGCTGATTGCAAGAAAGACTGGCCTGATTGTACGAGATTTTTGGGGCCTATGCAGCACTTGCATGATGCTTCTACAATAGGCAGTAAATACACGGGATAAGGTGGCGATCCTTGACCTAATGTGATGACATTTTCTGCACTGTCCTTCAGGACACTGGCTAAAAGCAACAAGGCATCTCTTCAGACTGAGGGGAATCATTTTGCTCCAATAAGTTCTTTGTAATCATATTTCCGTAAAACTATGCTGTATATCCTGCAAATTATTCTGAAAGACAATTTCTCAATTTGCAATTCAATATATGTATTTTATGCTCATGATGTATATCATGATGTACTTAATAACATTTTTATAGAACACTTCTTTAAACCAAGGCAGAAGTTACTTATTAGACAAATGCTTCAGTCACATCAAAGTATTGAGAAAAAAAGGGATTAACAAGAGATTTAGTTATAAAGAATTGCTTAAAGGTGGACTCAAAAATAAAACATCTCCCTAAAGTAATGAATAGCACTTTTGAAAATATGTTTTAAATCATATGCACTCACTCCAAGTTATAGCAAAAAAAAAAATTATACACCGAGCAGGTCTCTTCACAGAAGCCACCATGTTGAGATCACAATGACCAGCTGAATACCATTATTTAATCTCAGTGACCACAATTGGACACAACCTTGGACACAACCAATTCCAACAATTCATTTAATGGAATAAATTAATCATGGCTGACAACAGCATATTTTTACAATAGCATAAGTATCGGCCATTGCAACATAATGGGAAAACATTACTAAATGCACCTTTAAGGAGTTCACCCCAAAATTCTAAAATTCTGTCATATTTTTCCCCCCCATTTATTCAACCTCATGTCAGTTCAAACCTGTATGGCCTTTTTTCTTTTTCTTTCTTTTTTCATGATCACACAAATTTCACATAATTACATGACAAACCTGAAACAAAGTAACCTAAACTAAATCTGAGTCATGTTGCTACCTAAGCCAGTATGTAAGAGAACAACATAATTACATGATTCCTGTTACTTTTCTCAGCTTTGAAAGAAACAGACTTTACACAGTTGATTGTGGTTACAGGATGAGCTGCATATTTTACAACAACAGCTTGAACAGATTTTAGTTTGTGCATCCGGTGTCCAGCAATTATACTTTAATAATTTAAACAATGATACCATTTAAAACACAAATATAAAAGGTGATACAAGTAGATACAAGAAACAGCTACAAGCTAAATTAGCTTCTGTTTTCAGTTCACTGATTCCCTTCAAAACAAATGCAAGGTGCATGTGACGTTTTACATACAGTCTATTTCTGAGCAAGCCACAATTTAGAGCGCTAGGCCAAATTACTGTTATTGAAATGACCCGAGATGTATGATACCTGCCTCCCCACTTTCCAAAACACAAGTTAATTAATTTGTCCAGAAGACTGTGTGGCATCTGTACAATTGCTCGGGCCTGATTTCATCTAGTGCAGCGTCCTGGCTTTGAGAGCACTATTAAACATTCTCATATGGAGAGAAGGGAGGAGAATATAATTACAACCAATGTGTTAGTATCAAGTGGGACCTGAGGAATGTCATTTAGGTCAGACAGCCATTCCTTAATCAGATTTGCTCTTTTCATTTTTAATCAAGGCATACAATCATTGGCCAACGTGTCGGGTTATAATGCAGAACTGTGGCCTAATCTTTCACACTCACATTTTACTGCCTTTTGTGTGTTTAATCTTCAGTGCTGTCAATCACAGCCAGGGTTGATTACTGCAGTATTCGACAGTGTGTTCCTGAGGAATTAAATAGGGACATGACGTGAGAGTGACATTGGAGGTCTGGCAACCGATATGCAGATTTGCATTGATACAGTGTTTCTGGACCCACCCACAGGTTCAAATCATAATTTCGTGCTAAGCCGTGAACTTGTTACCGTGCAACCTACAAGCATCCTTGGTTATCTGACGACACTTGATATAACTGTTAAGTGACACAGACAAGGGCATTGTAAGAACGCATCAAACATCACAATCAAAATCTTTGATTTCTTATATTCTTCTTAGGTAGTGCTTCTGATTACACACGTGTGTTTTGGAAAGTATAAAGAGAGTGTCAACTATACATTTTTTTCATTACATTTCATTTGTATTTTTTTATAAAAAAATTTCATTAGTTTCTTCAAATGTAAAATTTCTAACTAAAATGGTAAAAAATTTGAACAATAATACAAACATCTTAGTTTTTATTAATTAAATTGCCATGGACTCTATATGAAATCATCCCTTCATCACAGCAGTGACTGTTGTTAAAAGCCAAAGAAAGAAGCTAGCGCTTCAGATCAACCATCTTTTCTAGCGATTCAGGAATTTATCGACTAATAAAAGTTAAATGGCTCCTAAACTTTTCATTTTAGAAGTACTGTAGTTATGTTTACCATTTTCAAGAAAACATATGGCTTATTTCCATTTAATGAGCAGTAATCAGATAATATGGTGAATCTCTGTAACATACTTATTATCATGTCTTTCTATGAGCAAACTGATTATCATTCTATGCTTCATTTACTGTACAGTGATTGATTTACCATTCGCTATGATCTATATATACACTTTGTGTCACGAATCACTCGTGGAAAACATATACGATCCAAGTGCAGTTTATTTAATTCCAAAAGCAAAGATCAAAAACAGGGCAAACAGGCACAAAAACAAAGGCAAAAGATAATCCACAGACACAGTGTAACAGAAAACAATACTGAAGCAAACAAGGGCTAACAGAACATGGTATATATAGGGGAACTAATAAGACTAAATGACACACAGCTGGAAACAATGAGAACTAATAATAAGTGCAAGGGGTGATGGGAACTGAAGTCTTGAACAACACAAACAACAGTCCAGAAGAGTGCCCTCTGATGGCTGGTAAGGGCACTCCAGCAGATGGCTGTGACACTTTGCAGCCCTGTCTATGTGTATTCAGGAAATATATATTGGACGAAAGAAACAGTGATACATTTATCTAATCGTCCTCAGAACACCCCATCATGCTGTGTAATCAATAAACTTGTTTTAGGCAAAGCACCTTTTCTAGTGACTCAGACATTAACCCTCCATTAACTATTTCAGAGGCTGTTAAATGCACCTCAGTCAATAATGCTAATTTGAAAAGCTATTGTATTAGCTGTTAAGAAATTTGTATTCATATTATGGTAAAGTGGCCATCTTTATTATGGGCTATTACAAATTGCAAAAAAAGTCAATATGGTGAGAGGAGATATTTCACACCGGGTTGAATTATGGTGGCGGAGTGGAGTTCTAAGAGCTAATTTTAGTGGAAGGACAGCTTTTCTCCTCCTGGTCAATGCATTTTAGGACACTGATATTGAAGTGATGGGGAGACCCTCTGCCAGGCTTTAACCTCAGCCTGTAATTAAGCCAGATGGAAGATAATAAATGTTCTGCATAATTGAACATTACTTTACTGATGGTTTCAAGCACTCATAAGGGGAACCTGCTGGGGTCAACATTAATGTCCATCATGTACAAAGTGTAATCCGTTTTATACATTGATATTCTATAAGGCAAAGGGGGGAAATGAAATAAATTTTTTACAGTACACTATAAAGCATACATGTTCCGATTAGAATTAAAAGAATATTAGTATGCATAATTACAGTTCTGCTCATGGTCAGTAGTGTTGAAATTATGCTTTTAAAAAAAAAAACACAATATAACAGTGATGACGCAAAACACCAGTTAGAGGAACCTTTTTTTATTAACTTATTAAATTATTTTTTAATTATTTTGTAGTGAGAGAGAGAGAGAGAGAGAGAGAGAATATAAATATACTTTACACTTTCAATATTTTGCCTTTAAAGACTAATATTATTCAAAGATCATACAATCCTCACAAAAGTGACATTAAAACACTTTTATGTTTTGACTTATGACTTAATATTAAGAAATATGCATTATGCACAAGTAGTATGCCAAATAAAGTTTAATTATAATTTTTTATATCAGTAAGTCTTGAGTTATCTGTCAGTAAATATGTTAATAAATTTTACTTAGTATGAAATAAATGTATTTTAAATATATTACTTTTTACTAGGGTTATACAACCCAGAAATACACTAAAGAGCCTTTAAGACCTTTTTCAATCTCCTAAAACCATACAGCAAGCTCAAAAACCTTACTCAGGGAAAAATGATTCTGTGAAGGTGCTTTAAAGAAACATTAAAAAACTATTATTTTTTAAGATTACACTATAGGTCACCTAGCTTGGACCTACAGAATCTATATATGGAGTATTCCATATACAGAAATGATAAAACATTGGTGTATTCATAATTTAGCAGGTTGAAAAATCTAGAACTTCTAACATAAAACATAATATTATCCACAAAATAGCATTTTATAACGTGAGAATGACTTGAAGGGAGGGAAAGCCTTTCGTGTGAACAGGCATGACAACATTTTGAGGTAACAACAAGCCAATGTTACGAAATCACAGAACGATTTTAAAGTGCGTTTTAGAAAAGCTATTTGAAAAGTCTTCAAATAAGTTTTTCAGTGGGCCATTTTGTGTCACAAAAACGGCTACATTCCCAAAAGAAATGATTAGTTCATCAAAACTACTACTGACCACGTCTTTGTGTACCAGTACAGCTCTAAAATGTTCTCAGTTTTACAAGCAGTGAAGTTTTAATTAAGAAAAAATAGCTCATTTTAGCCTGTCTGCTGCTCATTGTGAGTTTGAGATTTTCATTACGGTTCAAAGAAGTGCTTGTAAAATGGTCACTGAAAAATTCAAGTCCAATTACAGTGTCAGTCTGTTGGACAAATTGCCCTCACTGAAGGCTCTGTGACAGGTGCATTGTGGAAGAATTGATTCTCACCGAGGGATAAGTGAATTGTCATTACGTGTCTGTTTCTTATGACATCTAGCTGGATGTCCTCTGATTCGTACCAGTGGATTTGAATCACTGAACTGTGTGAATGAAAACTTACGCTAGCGCCGGCATTAGCGAAGGGAGAGATAAAGGCATCCACTTCACAGGTCAAGAGCTAAAGCCTTTGAAAGGTTACAGATCAGAAGAGAGGGTTAACATATTTGTAAAGTAGACCACAAAGGAAAAAACTGAAGAAGTAGTGGAAAGAAACAAACACACCGAAAAGACAGATCTCAGTAGTAGGGAGGCGACCCTAAACCCTGACGCCTGACCCGTTCGAAATGTGGCCATCATTGCGGAAGCCACACGTCGAGGGAGATCAATAGAATACCTGCAGGCTCCATTAGCTTGATTAGAGAGAGGGCTGAGCTCCAGCGCAGGCTCCTCTGAATGCAGACAACTTTATTCTCTGGATTATAGGGGATAAAAGCTGCATGGCTTTCTAGACGGAGGAGAGAAAAGGAGCAGGTGGCAGTAAAGAGAGACTTGGGCCACTGCTGCAGTGGAGACAGGTAATCCGGCGGACTCTTGGCCAGCAGCTCTTTCAGCATAAGGTGTCTCTAATTGAGGTATCAGCAACACGGGTCTTGGCAGAGACCACTAATCAAAGACCACAGATTGAAGCATTTGCTGGCAACTACAAATGTGACAAATGAAAGATGCAGAAAGAGAAATTAAAGCTCAAACTTTCTGTAACGGCTTTAATAGTTTTGATAAAAGGTTTAATAATACTGTCGGATTACTACTGGATTACTAGTCGCTGAAAGTTTCACCATAAAGCTGAGTTATGGCAGTCTGATTAAAAATTATGAGATGAAAACAAAATGTAAAAAAATATTACAAATGCATGGATGAATTGTTCACAATAAGTCAAATAATATGCATTTAGAAAACAAACAGGACGAATTTTCATTTCACACTTAGCCAGAAGACTACTGAGCTGTAAATGCTATGTGACTTGTCATTAGAACACATGCAGACCCCAATCCTGAATCATAGCTGTGAAATCAAGGAATCAAAGATGTGAAAGATTTCACTCATTGGCACTGGAAAAACATATACTTGTCTTCATCTTATAATGATATTTTTTCAATTATATGCTTGCAAGAAATTTAGTCAGAATACTTGGCTACTTTTAACTGGCTGTTAATGGAGAATGATCCTTGTGTAGTTATATTATAGGCATCTATCAGCAGGATCTAATGGTGCCACGCTGGCAAGAGCTGGTCTATTGGGAAACAAAAATATGTTCAAGGCTGCTTCATTGATTGTATCGGAGTATGAGACAATCAATGAACTCACAGGTTTGTAACCCTGCAGGAGTTTATTTAAAAATCGTGAAAAAAGAAATGAAAAAATACATGTACTTTGGATAATGATTCACAAAGATATTTAATGTTTTACGAGCAAATAAACCTAATTCATGGATTGATTTCAAACGTAAAAGAATCTTGTTCTGGTTATGATAACCTTCCTTCAAAAACACTGAGATATTGTGAATTGCCTGCACACTGTTAGAGCTTACATCAGGTAGAAACTCAAGACATTCAAGTCAAATTACATATTATTTGTAGAAGGGTGAAGGACATTAAACCATTACCGAAGGGAATGAACAATCAAACAGCTACACTACGTCTCTGTCCAAACAGAAGCATAAAAAGATGTTACTTTACCTAGCTTATTATCTCTTTTATGCATTTAACACCACAGTGGTTCTGATTTTGAATGGTTCTCAGAATTTCTACATTTATCTTTGAAGAAATGATCAGAAAATACTGACTTTTTTTTCTGCTGTGAAAATTTTTATGACTTTCTTTTGTGAAACATAAAAATATATTTTGAGAAGTGTCTCAGAGTTTTTGTTCATACAATGAATGTCGGTTTGGTTACCAACATTCTTCAAAATAACTTATTTTGTGTTCCACAGAAGAAAGAGAATCATACCAGTTTGGAACAACCAAAGATTCTTCATTTTGGGTGAACTATCCCAATTGTCAACATTTTCAAAGTAAAAGAAAAATACAGTTATGGTTTATACTATTACTCGTCTTTCCACTGCACCAGTAATAATAATGTGTCATTGGAGCTGTTGAAAGATGTCATCAGTATACTTACCTGAAAAATGGATTTTCGAAATTGTAATGAATATAACAAGCCATAACTGAGCTGGTTTTCGAGTAGCTTTTTTTAGCAACCTGTACCAGCATAGTTGATTAAGCGAGCAAACCGTTCATTTAGTTTATCAGTAGTATTTTTAATATAATGCTCCCGAAGAACGCATGTCAGTTTAACTAAATTTATGTTTCCCAAAGTGGCATCGTATTTTATGTGTCAGAGTTACATGATGACATTACGGTTTTAACTCAGACAAACAATTACCAGCCTAAGTGAGTAATCTGAGGCTATGAAATCATAGCTTTTCTTCCTGGGGGGATATGTTAAGGGGAACCTTCAATGTTTTACACTGGCCCTCTGCCAAAACACTGCATCGGATCACTTTTCTGACGTAGCAGGAGGATAAGAACTGGTGTGTGCTATCACTCAGCAAATGTTACAATATTAAGAATCATCCAGCCTGCTATACTCTATACAGAAGACAAAGCTGATTTGATGTTGTTTTAAGTTAGCAGAGTTTGCAGATTTAAAGTATAAGGAATAGAGTGCTACTGTATATTAAAAGCAAGCAAGCAAAAAATATTTAAAAATATAAGTCCAAAAACATATGCTCTAAACGTAAAGTGCACTTGAACTGTTTTAACATAATTTGCATCACTGTGATAATTTCAAAAGCCTGTATCCCAACCGAGGCCCCTGGCGCTCAGGAGCACTCAGGCTCTTTGCTGGCCAAACATTTAGCCATCAATTGTTACATCATTTAAATAGGTCAGAAGTAGCACCGGCCTCTGCCACATAATAAGCTGAAGAGAGATGTGGTTCTTTCAGTCCCTCCACAAAAGTGTTCTGGCTCTTTTTTCTGCCCTGAAATCCGATCAGACAGAGGACAGAAGACTCGTACAATCAAAGATGGTACTGAAGGAACTGCACCTCTGAAGACAGACAGTAACTCACAATTCATGAAGGCAAAAAAAAACATGTGATAACTAGTAAGAGCCACTATATTCATTAATCATACGCATGAGCTCGTCATAGAACATTTCACACCAATAATAGTATAAATTTACTGATATTTAGAGATTTTATTTCAGAATCCCTTACGGTATCTAATACTTAACAACTTTATATTTATCCCTCAAAATAAATAACAAAATTTGAGTAGAAAGATTATTCTGTCTGTGGAACAAAGGCCTCATTTTCATTATTTGTAGCGTGTGTCCTCAATCATTTTAATTAAGCTGTGACAGCTTTGTTATAGACTCCAGAGGAAATGAATAAATAAATTAATTAATAGATCAAATGTGAATGAGTTCAAAAATGAAAGGCTAAGAGAATCACTTGAAATTAAAATAATCGATTGCTTTAGTTCCAGGTAATATGTGACACCTAATAAACGTCAGTTACACCAGAGCCGCATGGCTACATGGCTAACCTAAGCAAAGGAAATGAGGTCCACTTCATTAGAAATACAATAACCCAACGGTGACAAAAGTCCAAGGTCTCCTGCCAAGGGGGTTTAGAGCAGGTGATGATGGGGAAAGAGTTGATCCGCGTTGGTTGGAGACGCTAGTAGCGATGACCATGAGGCCAAGCCAATCTCATGGGTAATGCCAGTGCTCAAAGGAAGCCAACTGTTCAGTGAGCTTGAGAGCTTGTTACTTGTTTCTTAATTAGCCTCCCGCCCCATCATGCGTCACGTATTGCCAAAGTCTTGTCAAGTGACAGACACAATGCAGCTCTTTTCAACCAAGCCCCAGGGATTCCCTCTCAGTGTTTGTTTATGAACCTCAGGCGTCAGGGTTATTTTATCCAAACGGCATGACAAATCCAAGCCGGGATGTCTTTTATGGTTGGGAACCGGCAGTGAGAGACTGCTTAACTTAAAAAAAAAATATCCTCTGACAGCGAAGACAACAATGACAGCACACAGATCACTGCAAGACGTGTTTTTGTGACATTCTCCAATGCAGGACACTAGCTGTCTTTCATATCTGAGATGAACGGGGTAAGTGGTCCTGTTCAGCTGCTCTGACGGAAACAAATAATGAAGAAATGAAAGCATAAATTCATCTAATTTTCAATGCGATTCCAGGTGGCTAAAAAGACACAATGAGCTCCAGAGCCCTCACAGGAGGCACCACTAAATAGTCTGCGGACACAAAAGACCAGCACTTCACGAAGAAACACACAAAAGCTGCTGCAAAGCAAAAACAATCTACAAAGTGCTGATGAACAGGTGGAAATATACTTGGAGGTTCAATAAAACATCTATGGAGCCCAGTGTATAAAAGCAAAGGAAAAGAAGGGGTACATAATCGTAACGTGCCATCCTGACCTAATTTCACCTGGGACGAGACTGATGAAAAGTACTAATCAGTAAGCACAATGTGGCACCCTTTGACCGAATACATCTGCACTTTTGAAAAAGGCTCTAAACCGGAGCAGAAACAAAGAGCTATTGCTGACCTGTGCTTATAGTCCACTCTTTATGGTGTCCTTTGACTATGTGTTCTGTTAAGATTTTAATAATAAGAATTGTGCTACTGTAGTTTAAACATGGTACTGGTAACACCCCAGGTTTGATTTGCTGACTGAACGCTTGTTACTCAGGGTTGTATATATTTCCTTTTTAATATTTTGTGCATTTCTAAAATCTGCTTTTTATCTCCCCTCTAAAAATAGTGCAGCTGATATCCCCTGCATAACAACTTCCAATCAAAACCATAATCATGTGACACATGCTTTTTAAAACTTTGTTCTCCATTCCTTGGGATGAAGCTCGGAAGACCCCAAAAAACAAGATGTTTTTTTGTTTATTGACACTGAGGGTGGAGATTTGATCAGAAAATATGCAAATTAATTTCCCCCTACTTTTAATCTGCTACTAATTTATGATCTACTTATTGGTTGGGAGAACAGGGAAAGGTACTAATTTTCTTTAGGGCAGTATGTCTTAATCCGGGGCCCGGTCCCCACTAGGGGGTCTCAGCAAACTTCTAGGGCCTCAAGAAGAATTCAAATGATTAAAAGTATGAGAAAAGCATTAAAACAACAAAAATCTAAATATTACTTATTTTAACCAACCCCTTAACAGCTTTTTTTTCCATTTGAAGAACCAGTGTTCTACAAGTCTTGGAAAACCTGGATATATGAGGAAATATATAAATATATATTTGTCTAGTTATGCCAAGGTATAATTAAAATATTTAACTGGGTAGAAATTGTGAGTGACAAATATTTTTAAAAATCCTTATCCTTAAATTATTTTTCATTAATTAATGAATGACTGGAAAAATCAAGGGGCCTTCAAATATTGTTGTGGACAATATTGGAGCCTTGGAGTCAAAAAGGTTGCAAACCATAGCATTATGGGTGTATTAGGCGCAAAGGTGCACCCCTCAGTGACAAATTAGAGGTACAATTTTTGCATTTTTTCTCTGAAAGTTTATAAACTGATAATTTACTTTGGTATACTTTGAATACAATGTAAGTCGATTTGGATAAAAGTGTCTTAACAACAAACAGCAATGAAAGAGTGTGGCATTGATGCGTTTAGAGGCCATGACACATTATACCTTGTCAAAAATAAAAACTCCAGTGAAAAGATGAGCTTCTATATCAGCATGCTTAAAGACAGAACAAACAGTAATCATCGCTCAATGCGAGGCATGACTTTGCGTTTGTCCTGCGCAACAAAAGCCAATCTCCTCATGAGGACCGTCCATTGACGCTAAATAGCCAACCTACTTAATTCTCTCCTCTCCCAGCCGAACAGTGTGGCAACGGCAACAGACAGCACTCATTTAAACAACAAAGCACATAGACTTCCATTCAGACTAAAGCTGTCCTCTTTCAAGCGTGTATTCTAAAGCCACTTTCTGTTGCCCCATCTCAGTTCCCCCCTCAGTGGACAGAAACCGAGTCCACACAAAGTTGAGCAGTTCGTGTGAGGGAGTGAATGGGGTGGCCTCTCTCCCAGTGAAAAAAAAAGGAAGAAGCAATCATTGAGCCCAGCACACCTGAGGGGTGCACCTTTCGTATTGTCTATGGTGGGCTGGGTGGAAAAATAGTCAGGCGGAGGAGGAGAAACATCAAACAGGTGCGGAATGGGCATTGTGATGTTTATGAAAGATTCTTTGATAAGGATAAAGGTGCCGCTTGAACTAAAGTGATTTCAGATGAGCTCATTGTTACAGCTCTTCTAAGGTTCACTTTTAGCACCTCGCGGGCAAAGACTTGTGTTTCTTGAGCTGCTCCATTGACAAAACCGTACATGTGTTTGTTGTTAAAGGTAAGCCAAGCTGATTTACTTCTCTGGCTCCAGTGGTGTTCTTGACTTTGCCGTAGGATGATGTGACAGGTGCGTTGGGCTAGTCGCAGACGATATCGCATCAGGCAGATTTCTTGACGTGATTTCTACAGTAGAGGATGGCAGCTTGATTATGACATCTTGGAAACTTGAGAGAAAGATCAAACATAAGCTAATTTCTCCACTAGAAAGTGTTATGTTCTAGATTGTGTCTAAATCTAAACTAGGGTTATATCAAGTTGGGCTAGAAGTCACTTACCATTGTCTCAGGGAATCATTACATGCTTCTTCTATAATCTTGCTTCACATGCAGTTTTAAAGATGCAGCATTTTTTTAAATATATATTACTAATTGAAAAGTCAATGTGGATTGTGCGTGGTGGTTATTAAGGAACTATGTGCACAAAGCTTTGAGGTAAGACAGTGATTTTGTCAGGCACAGGTATTGATATCTGAAATCTAAAATTTGAAAATACGGAAGAGGGACTGGTTTTGTAACACCAAAATAAAGCAATCTTTTGTTTTAAGCTTGTAATAAGTACGGGATATGTACATTTGCTAAGTAAATCTTCTCATAATTTTAAATAGATTCATGTTGAAACAGGCCTAATGAATGATTATAATACACAAACTAGCAGACAGAAACATTGATCATCAGCTTCAGTCTGAAACATTTACACCCTTACAGAAAAAACCTTCTTAAATGCTATCATACTTGTATGCCAATGTACATGGAGGAATGACATCTGTCTTCTTCCCACTTTTAAAACTGCCTTTTTTTAAACTGATGTTTACATTTGTATTTCACTAATTTGATACAGCAAATAGGTGGCAAGAAACTGATTCTGGAGTAAGGGTTGACCTGACTGAATATGACTTGTACAAGCAAGTCAGTTCTGTTATGGAACATTAAAAAAATTAATATGCTGCTATTGTAATTTAAGGATGCCTCAATAGGTATATCACATTTAGGCACTTTAACTTAATTATACTTTTATTATTCACAGAGTGGAAAGAAAATTATCAATATAGAAATTAAAACCTAAATGTCCCATTGCTCACTGAAGGATTAGCTTACAGCATATGACAGTATTTTTTAGAAAATGTATCTAAAAGAATGGAACATTTTAAAGACAAGCCAAACAATATGTGACCCTGGACCACAAAACCAGTCATAAGGGTCAATAAAAAAAAAATGTATCATCTGAAAGCTGAATAAATAAGCTGATGTGTGGTTTGTTAGGATAGTACAATATTTGGCCGAGATACAACTATTTGAAAATCTGGAATCTGAGGGTGCAAAAAATCTAAATACTGAGAAAATCGCCTTTAATGTTATCGAAATGAAGTACTTAGCAATGCATATTACTAATCAAAATTAGGTTTTGATATATTTACAGTAGGAAATGTACAAAATATCTTCATGGAACATGATCTTTGCTTAATATCCTAATGATTTTTGGCATAAAAGAAAAATCGATAATTTTGACCCATAACAATGTTTTTTTGGCTATTGCTAAAAATTTACCCAAGCGACTTTGTGGTCCAGGGTCACATATCACAAAACTTTACAGAATTCATAAAAGACCTTGCTCATGTTTATGCTGTTGTTGTCCCATCAAAAATTATGTCACTTCCTAGAGGATGCTGCCATTATTGAACCAGCTTTTATTTGTTAGATTAATAAACTTACAATTTATTGAGGATACAATAAAATTCTTTAAACTCATTAATTAAAACAATATTCCACAGAAAACATGTTTAGCTTATACTGCAGTTACAGAAATAAAATAAAAAAACATCTTGGCAATATCTTCATAGGGTTAGGGATAATTGTGATAAAAGCAAACTAATATACTTGTGAGTTTAATGTTGTTTTCAATATAATATTAAGAAAACATATAATAAAATGCATAACAAGAATGACAAACTCGAGACCGTAAAAATGATTCAGATTTAAATTAAACACCTTAAATTATTTAGATGCAAACAACACTGTATATATTTGTATTTACACAATATTTGTATTCCTTTTACCATATCCCAGCTTAGTAAAGACAGAGTCCTTATTTGTTATTCATGAGTAAATTATCTATTACAATCCTAATGAGAAATTTACAGACATATAAATTGCTCGGCTGCTGGATGCCAACTGTAATATACTGTACATATACTGTTTTTCAAACCTCCTTGAACTGTACACTTTATTTAGGACCTCTCTGTTATATCATGGATAGCTATATCACTGTCCTGGAATATTCTCTCTTGATTATACCGTCTGCAGTATCCAGCATCTACATGATGCTCTATTTTCTACTACTGTCCTTCATTCCCAGACTGGACAGTAGTCAGTTTTATCACCTCTTTGGAGATAGAGGTGGAGTGATAACCAGTGAGTGGCAGATGATCAGCAGAAGCAGACATTAACCAGATGGCCAAAGGTCAACTGGCCACTATGGGAAAACAGCAAAGGTGATACCACTCAGACAATACATGTAGGTCCCTGATTAAGAAAGGTGAAGGTCGCTGGAGGCGAAACATTTTTCATTCTCACATCGGGGCTATTCTCCTTCTTTCCGCAGTGTATCAGAATACAGGATGTTCCATGGATTGCATCTCTCTCAACTGTCTCGTCCCCAATTCAAACCTCCTGTGGGTTATGAGGCCGATATACGGTTTCTCCCTCAGCCACCTGACCATGAAAAGAGTGTCTGACTATGGTGGGGTGGGGGGTCTCTGACACCAGCCAGGGGCACTAGCTGACAAACTACTATTACCAATGAACCAAAGGCAGAAAAAAAATATTCAGCAAACAGTGGACGACAAGAAAAATGACAGCAGGTGATAGACTTTTACCTGCTCTTCCTCATAAAATCTTCTCCTGTTGACTTTAACAGATCACATCAGACCACAGAACCGAACATATCGTTTCTTGGAATAGCTTTTTGTGCGGTCTCTCTGTGCAAAAGTACCTGAATTGGTGTACAGTACAATGGAATGATGAATGGTAACTTGTAGTGTATTTCGCAACATTTATCAAACACAGTCCATGTCAAGGCTGTATTATTGGATCAGAGGAATTCTCTGTATCCAGTTACATTCACCATTGTTATGACTTCATGAGCCAGGTTTTACAAATGGGCACAAAGGGAAGCTCATTGGAAATTATTGGCTATTTACCACAAACAGTAATTTGCGCAACAATGTAATCCCATTCACTCTATGACTAGCCCAGTATTGTGTATCCATGCTCACAATTAGCACTACGATTGTCAAATTGTCGTAGTGGGAACCTTTTGTGCAGTTTTTTAGTCATTCTATACCTTGATATTTTAATATTTCTAAATTAATTTAATTAAACTACCAAATGTCTTCCAAATAATAATTATTTAAAAATGTTACTATTGTAAAATTGTCTTTGAAGGAACTTAATTTTAGCCATTCTGAAGTTTATTTCTTGATAATTTAATATTCAGATTATACTTTATACATATTACCACAAGTCCAAAATTACCCAACTTGAATTAATGTGTACTCAAATTTATTTGATTGAAATTTCTATTTTATACCTTGAATTACTATATTAATTAATATATATATATATTAGTGCTGCCAAATGATTAATTGCGATTAATCGCATCCAAAATAAAAGCTTTTGTTTTATGTGTGTGTACTGTGTATATTTATCATGTATAAATACGTAATAAATATACACAGTACACACCCATATATTATGTAAACAAAAACTTTTATTTTGGATGCGATTAATCGCAATTAAACTTTTGACAGCACTAAAATATATATATTTTAAATTATCAAAGCGTATTAAAGTCAAGAGAAATCAATCTGTTCTTTTTCCCCACATCAAGGCGTTCCTGTTATTTGAGGGGTATCTAAAGATGCGCAACTGCCTGAATCATGAGATAAATGGAAATGTTTTAATACACTACAAGTCTAAGCCTTGTAAGCTAATATGCTTGTAGTATTAAAGCGCTATGACGATCATTACACTATGAATTCATCACTCAAGCTCTTCTTTCCCACAGAAGAAAAAAAAACCTTTGTGCTCCACCCAACCCTATACTGTACATTGCTTTAAACTTGATATGTTGGAGGTGAACAGAGAGAAATGCGCCCATAAGAACAGATATCAAACAAAAGGCCAGTTCCTCTGAGGCTGATACTCCAATGCAAGACAAAGAGTCCTGCATCGAATACTTTTTTGAAAAAAGAGCATCTAAAAAAAATTAGTACAGCGCGGCCCATATACAGTATACAGTAAAGTCGGCTTCTGAAGCACATCAGTATAGGTTTTGGGTTGCAGAGGAGACTGGTATTGAAATTTCATTTCACCTCTCTGTGCTGCCATTAATTGCTTGAGGAGACACACAGAGGTTTCCCTTACAAATTGGTTACAGATCTTATACCTCTATCCTCTCCATTTTTCATGATGAAGTTTAATCGGGGTAAACTGCTGGACACTTCTCTTTTTTCTTTTGAATTATTTGCCCCATTCTGTGTACTCCATTATATTGATTTATTGTGTATGTCTAAAGGCACTTACGCACCTCTCTTGTACAGTTGCATTTAGATATCAGTATGAATACAGTCTGTATTTCCTAAACAGAATAAACCACAGAATATACAGAGTGTTGAAATAATTTGTAATACTCAAGAATTTATATTTATTGTGGTTAAGGTCATCATTATGTAACATTTTCTGCTATCTGTATTTCAAATTACACATTTTTATATACAAATAATACTATATTGTTCTTTTGATGTTTGTGATAGAGATTAGAGAAATTACAAAAAACCATCAGAAACCCAAACTGCGGCGCAAGCTCGTGATTAATCTAGATTTCGCATTTTTTAATTTCTGTAAGCGGTTTAGGTGAAAATTAATCATGTTTCACACATTCATCTGTTTGATCTGTTGGCTGCGGGTACTGTTCCTCACTGTCATTAACCAAAGTAAAAAAAAAAAAAGAAACTGGCCTAGATTTCCTTATGACCTGAAATCTACTACTGAGTGACTCATGAATTAAGATATATATTTCTGTAACTGATAAGGTCAGTCTACATTACATACAGCTGAGTACTCATTCTTCAAAATATCTTATTTTGTGTTATGCCGAAATAACAATGTTAATTTGGTTTGGAATTGCATAAAGAAGGTTTTCTTTTACAAGAAAAGTCAAATTCAGAAAGTTAGCATAACTGTTATTAAATGTATAGTGAATATATTAGATCAGTGTAAATGTACTCAATTATAAGATTTTACATACTTTCCCCCCATATTTCTTTCCATTTTTATTGACTTTATCATCTAAAATGGTGGAATAACAATCTAATCTCAATACATTTTAATCAACATCAACAACTGTAAAATAATGCAAAATGTTAATTGATAACTATTTGATACATGCTACTATCCTTTACTATCTTCGTGTGTATGAAACAGCATGAGCTTACCTTTACAAACACTGCACAAAATATAAAACTAAAAAGTTTTACAGTATATACTTTTCACTACAATCAGGCAATAACGGATCAGAAAACATAAAACTCTAAGAAAATGCTCACAGGAGAAAATCATCACCTTTTATAAAGACTATTATATATATTACTTCTGTATCATGTTACATCACTCAAATTAAAGAAGCAATGAGCCAATGCTGTGCGTTTCCATAAGGTTTGACTAAAGGCAGATCACATCACACTGGATCTGGTTTAAAGTGCTCAGTCTCTCTCCGGCCTCAGTGATGCCCAGACCCCATCTAATCTAAAGGGGCGAACAACTGCTGTCATGCTGGGTCACTATTAACCTAAGAAAGATCACCTTTCTTCATATAGACTGATTCCCTAGGCACATCAAGAATATTGCAAGAAAATGTTCCTTATAAAATATACATATACAGTACACCTAACCCTGTCATAAAGTAATTGACCTGCAGCTTTTGCAAAGTACATGTGCTTTACGGTAGCGGCTACACTTGGTGCTTGAGGGGTATAAATCCCATTCAATTTTAATTGTTTGTTGATTAAACACGATGCTGTCGATGAGATGAGATAGCATTCTCTCCCCTGCCATTGTATGCAGATGTGTGACAGGGTTTCATCTGCCTAGAAGTCGATCCCATGCCCCCGGCTTATGTGTCTCATCACGGCCGCGAGTATCTCTTTCTTTTATCTGTCACTTTAAGTTGAAGAACGACTGGATATCATTGAGCACTGTGGCTATACTTGCTTCCTTGTGGTCTTGACACACTTTCTCTGGCTTTACAGCATCAGTGAAATCAGTGTGTGACATCTTCTGGAGGCATACTGCATAAAACACACAGCCTCTTTTCACTTTGCCACAGGTAGAAAATTATACAAAACTTAAGTAAAAGAAGCAAACGCAGAACTCTTTCAGTTTACCCCAAATTAAACTGACTGAAGTTTGCTGAAGATCCCAGTTCTCAGAACATTTTTATTGTACGTTTTATTGACACAAATTGACTATCAGTAAATGTTGTCAAAAAGTCAACAAGACAGTTTTTTTGCTTTTAGAACTATGCTCTGTAAATAGAAAAAACCAAGTCATGGGAGTGGTCGATAATTTTTTTTCTTTTTGGTATGTTCGGCATTGCTGAGATCAAGTTTGCTGACATGTCTTAGGAGGATGAAGTTTGAAAAGAAATGTGTGGCTTAAGTGGATATAACGGCAGTCTAATTCAAGTGCAGTGTGTGTGTGTGGAAAAGTTGATCAAAATAGCTCAAGAGCATATTGCAATTTCTGTTTGAATCTGATTAAATGTGTCCTATATGTATTCACATATATGCAATGAAATATGGACATTAATCTAATAGTGTGATTTTTAAAGTTTAAAAAAAAATGCATAAAGGAATATGTAAACTTGTAAGATGTAAAAAAAAAAAATTCATCCTACAACTTACAAACAAACAAATTAATAAACAAACAAATTTCTTGTGATCCCCCTTAATAAACAATCCAGCATGTCAACCCATTACTACGACCAAAAGTTCCTAATATTCCTCTACCAATCTACAAGTTGCACAGAAAGCTATTTGTAAACCAGTGCTTGAGTCTGGTAATATTTCATATACCATTTTCAGCAGACATGTTTCAAGTATCGTCAGAATATATTCGATTAACTTTTTGCGCTTAGCTGAACTCACTCTCTATTCATACAATAAATTGTTGCTTCAATAAAATCTCCTATCTATTTCCATTAAAAAGTAGGCAGTCAAATTTCAGGCAATACACAGTGTAATTGACAGCTATAATAACAAGAATTATTTCAGACCCAAGGGCACGGTGTTGAGGCTGCCTAAGTGAATGCCTACAGTATATGTTAAAAATACAAGTAGCTTAATTTCGTGGCAAGCAGAGGTAAGCGGAGTGGCCACCTGTAAATGCGCTTGGAACAAAGCATTTTGTTCAAGGAGAGATGCAATAAACATGGGGAACACATTGAGTATGTGCATGATTTTTATCACTGCAGGTGCACTTTATAAAAACGATGTCATAACAATTTTCTCTGGAAAACAACTGGTGCACCTATAGGATTTTTTTTTAATCGCCTTCTAAACCCTATGTCGAGTTTTTACGAACTGTCATTTAGTGCAGTGCTTCACCCTTAAATAGCATGGAGCCATTTTCATTTTTTTTCCACTTGTTACATGAATTAAGTACAGTGTGTGGTTTATATATACATATATAAACTTTCAAGAAATGTAGCTTGTACATTGTACATTACATCTTAAATAGACCTAGTTTTTAGCATAATAATTATTTTTACGAATTACATATTTACACTATACATACATAAGTGATGTTTTACACACATGTTAATGCTACTCATCTGATTCAATGATAATGTCATTCACATTCAAAAGAGGGGTTTCATCTTATATGACCAGGGACAATGGAAATGGGAAAGTATCGTTCTTTCTTATAGACTTACAGGTCATGTGCACCCTTGGGTCCACACTTAGGCATCAAACCTAAAGACTCTTTTCTTCTGATTTTTATCAACACCCTGACAGCGCTGAAAGACATGGCTTTTGTGCTCTGTCATCTATTCAAATGTGTCCCTCCCTTCCTGCATAAAACTGTTGAGAGAAAGAAAGAAAATGCCGCTTGTACTAAAATCTGCCATAAGGTTAATGAGAATAATATGTGAATAAAGGTCTTGGTGGACTTTTTGAATGGTAAAAATATTGTTTACGGTAACGTTTGAACTATTATGATGCAGAGTATTTATTAGTGTTAAACTGATATAAAGTCCTCAACCGGTCATATAGACAGTCAAGATGCATTGGATTCAATAGAAAGGGCCTGTGTGGTTTTCCTGAAAGTTGAGCTCGCTACATCAATACAGGAATACAGAAAGAAAGGTAAAGAAAGGATTACCTCAAGAAGAGACAGAAGAGAACAAACACAAGATTTTCTGTGGTCTTCTAACGAGAATGCCACAGTGAAAAGGCAGAGGCTGAAAATAGCATGTTAACAGCTCATGTCAGTCAGTTGTTGACAAGAGTCCTGCAATCTCTCAGTGTAGTGCCTATCAATATTCTAAACACAGCTCCTTCAGTAGAGCAGCTCAAGACAAGACCCTAACATATGTACAAGAGTCCCCTCTCTACAGTAAGTAGACCACCGGCTGTCTACTTCTGAGTGCATGACCTTTAAAACTTTTACAAAGTTAAAGGGATAGTTCACCCAAAAATGAAAATCACCCCATGATTTACTCGCCCTCAAGCCATCATAAAAGTACACTGCATGGCTCCCGGGGGTTAATAAAGCCCCACTGAAGCAAAGCGATGTCTTTGTGTAGGAAAACCATCCATATTTAAAACTTCACAAACCATGATCTATAGCTTCCACTAACTGTGTGGATGACGTAGGACGGAGGCGTAGCATAAACTCTGGTGAGAATATGCTAGTCTCGTGAGAACCAAGTTTTGTTTACAGCAAAGGAAAACATATCTCCTCTTGGCTTATATCAAAATCCTTTTTCTTTGCAAATCCTCATTTTGGACTTCTAATTCATGACCGGTGTTTTGTTTTGCTCTCTCTTTTCCGTGCTTCCGCGTTTGTCCTTCTCATCAGAGAAGTGAGAAGGCCTCTTCAGAAGGCCTTTATTAACCCCGTGTGGAGTACTATTGATGCACTTTTTTGGGCTTTCAAAATCTCAACCCCCATTCACTGCCATTATAAAGCTTGGAAGAGCCAGGACATTTTTAAATATAACTCTGATTGTATTCGTCTGAAAG
The DNA here is from genome assembly GCF_001515645.1 of Sinocyclocheilus grahami. NCBI lineage: Eukaryota > Metazoa > Chordata > Actinopteri > Cypriniformes > Cyprinidae > Sinocyclocheilus > Sinocyclocheilus grahami. Next base: position 75,541 of record NW_015505441.1, on the reverse strand, counting down.
AAGAATCATTAGAAAAAAGTAATATACAACTAGGATGCCTGGAGGGTGAGTAAATCATGTGGTAATTTTAATTTTTGGGTGAACTTTCCTTTTAAGGGACTTCGGTCTACGCTAGTTTAAGATGCAAAAAGTCAATGCTCTGACAAAAACACAACAAAATGATGAAACTTACTTGCAAATCCAACCCAAATAAAGTTTTTTTTTTTTTGTAAGTTGCAATCATAATAATCATACAGACTCTAAATCTTCTTATCCGTAAGTATGCTGTCAAATCCATTACTTTGTTTCTAGCTTTAGACATTTTAATGAAAATGGTAGTTGTGTATTGGCAATTACTGATTGCATCTTTAAATACAGTCTACACATTTTATGACCAGAGAGAGAGAGAGCCATGGTATCCAATTTTACCTCAATTTGAGTCACTGTGCTCCTTAATGTCAGACCAGCGAAGGACGGCATTTATGTCTCAGCAGGCCAGTCTTTATCTCTATTAACACAGCTGCAATTTTTGTCCATTTTGACAGAGCACTGAGAATGTCTGTTGTAGCCCTGTGTCTTGGTAGCCAGTTTACTTTTTGACATTTAGCCTAAATGAAAATCTGCCTCAAATGTTACAGCCATTTCCCTGGTTACACATGAGGCATTGAGATGTTTTTGCTTCAAAATAATCATGCCAAAATAAGATTTGTTGAATGTCATGTTGACAGTGACTGACGTAAGCACAAGGTGTAATTTAGATGTTGACATTTATGACATATAACATATGTAAATGAGGATTCTGATCAGGATTTACCAGTTGTCGTCAATCACAGAATGGAGTATGTATCTTTAAAATGACAGTGCTCATTATCTTGTTCAAACAAAGCCTAAGTTGTTGGGTTTTCTATTACAAACTGGTTATTTAGTGCCGGTTCTCTGTCTTTTTAGCTTTGAGTGATGAGAAACTCTTCAACATTTCATTATCTCTGACAGGGAACATCCAATATCTACCTATTTAGGTGATATCATCTCTACTACTGTCTTCTGAACACCATAATTATCTCAAAGAAGATGGAGGGCTGTCTTCGATGAAAACTGAGTCTACTCACATGTACTTTCATGTCAAAAACCTTCGCTTGTAAAATTCCATCTCAAATAATTTCTACTAATAATGACAAGAGGCACACCATTTTATTGCCATCACTTCATATTTATCGCAAAGAAAAGTCAGGAACAAGCTCATCTGAATTGATCTGACAATGCATGTGATACCCAGGAAAAAACTGAACTCTTGTCTGCTGAGTACAGTTTATATAGTTTAAGTAAACTACTTGAAAATGCAAATGAATAGGTCACAGAACATTTTAAGCTATTCACGAACAATAATGAGCAAAGGTGACAAGGTGAGTGACTGAATAACACTTAACCAACACTGCGTGACAACGAGCCTAATGCAAAAAGTGGGACACCTTCAAATATAGTACTGCCATGTCATATTTCATCTAATCTAATTGCTAATGTTATAAATGTTACTTGTAGACCGTTATTTAAGCCAGTAAGATAACTGTAGATCATTTTGTGACTTTTTATAGAAAGTGAGTCAAGCACAAATGTTTAAATAAAACAGTGAGTTTGTATCATTTATATTCAAAATGTATATAACCATATGCCATCTTAGATTATGGCTGTGAATGACTGTAAATGATAAGTGTATCCTCACACTTGTACTTTATAAAAACATTAGTAGGCTATAATATAACACTGTTAAAAAAACTAAACAAAACAAAACATTGGTCTGTTTGTTTAAGCATCCTAACCTGCCCAAACACAACAGCATTTGCTTCACCGAAATGAGTGAAACCAGTTTGAAAAAGTCATTATACAGCAACAGTATTACACTATCAGAATCTCACAACCTATAATATAATATAATATAATATAATATAATATAATTAGTGCTGTCAAGCAATTAATCGCATCCAAAATAAAAGTTTTTGTTAACATATATGTGTGCATACTGTGTATATTTATTATGTATATATACAAACACATGCATGTATGCAACAAAATATGATGTTTATATATTTATAGATAATATAAAATATAAGAATATAAATGTATATACATGTAAATATTTTCAAAATATATACAGTATGTTTGTGTATTTATATATACATAATACACAGTACACATACATATATTATGTAACAAATCTTTTATTTTGGATGCAATTAATCGCTTGACAGCACTAAATATAATATAATATAATATATGACTCATCCTGCACCACACAGATTTGTATCCAATCAAATGCCCCCCAGAGTGAGAATGCCCCGCCCCTAATGCAACTGACTAAAAATAAGTTCTGACTTTGCTGACTATAGCAAGTCATGGCTGATCAAGCAAAAAACTTTATATATTACATGTAGGCTAATTATTTATATATTTAATGTCTTAATAAAATATCTCATGATTAAATCATTCTAACGGAAACAAAACATGATACATTGCACCGCAACTACTAAAACAAAACATATCCTAGCAAAGTTACTTTTTTGCGTAATGTATTAAGGCAGGTGATAAACACATTCATTGTTAAACACATTCATCATAGCTAACACTATGGAAGAATCCAGTTCAGAAAAGTAGGCTTACAACATCCAAAAAGTTTCTATATGTAAATGTTAATATCGAATATATACAGTAAAGCTGTTTTTGTAACAACTCGACTAGTAGAAACCAAAAATAATTATAACTTTTCACTTTTTCGTACTCTTACCTTTTTATCAACAGACACCTTGAAGCTCTTCACTCGACGCGAGAAAATGGCCGGTTGCGCGGTTACGTAGTGACGCTGCTTCTGCGTAGTTTGATGCGACTGTTGTTAAATCTCTGCTCACGTAGTGCGATATCTTTCTGCAGTTCCTGATACAAGTTTATTAAAATGATTAATCCCTAATGCAGCGCAAACACAACATGTTTGCAGGCTCTTTTCCAGGGTATACATACAATTAACTACATGCGTCATGACGCAAAGGCATCTGTTCCAGGACTACAAAAAAAAGAAGAATAAAATAAATAAATAAAAAAGGTAGGCTATTAGATATTTATGATAACAGTAATCGATTTTTACATACATCTTATAGTAGGCTATTTGGTGTTTTTATCATAAACAAAATATGTAGCTGCTACAATAGTGTACAACTGATGATGGTGGGTTAATGTAATTATACGTTTCTTCTATTAAATAAGAGAAACAAGGCATTGAAAGAGTAATAAAACCGGACCTTATAGGATTAGTAGCACAATTATAGGCCTATATTTATATTTTCATGCTTGTGCATGATTATGAATCTGTAGGCTACTGCGTGGATAGTTTTAAAATTTAATAAAACAATAATGTAAAGAATATTAATATTGGCTGGAATTTACTCACGAATTTGGGGCATTATGAAATGTAAGCAAGTAAGGAAGCTTTTCTGAATTGTCCTTCACTGTTAAAAACAACAATTGTGTGTTATACTGGATAACTTGACTTTTTTTTATCATGAATTGCAGCTTATTCTGGCCCAGATCCACTGGCCAAGAGTTCGACCTTACTCCTTAATGCCGCAAGCATTTGACCAGTATTCTACAGTCTTTAAACTTTCCTCTAGAGCACTTGCTTTATCAGCACAGTTTCTTGTAAACAGATCTTCGTTTCCAGGTGCACTGGAGAACCCTGGCTGCCGGAAATTGCTTTATAGCCTGCCAATAAGAATGGGATGGCCAATTTTTGGAGGCTGAGACTACAACATACTAAAGAGCTAAAAGGTATGAAGAATATCCACCGTCATTCTGTTATTTTGTTAAGGAAAATTTGAAAATGTTTTGCTACTGTATGTTTTTGTAAGTAAATAATTATATGTAAAAGAGATTTGCGTTTATGTGGATAATATAAAAAAAGTAATATACCACATAAACATATAGCTCTTTGTGCAAAACAAAACAAAACATGTTTGTTGTAGCACAGGAGCTTGGCTTGACTATGTGCATCATACTCTGATTAGTGCTCCGGTACTACGGCTCAGACCGACAGCTCTTCAGTATCCCAGGAGAGCCTCACCTAGTTAAGGAGGCTTATTAGATTTGTCCTATGAGAGGAACGGAGAGTAGCTGAAGAGAAACATGGCATATGGACATAGACTTGTGTCCCGCCTAATTACAGGCATTATCTCATTTGCTATTGTAAGGTACTGTTGTGCCTTCTTCCATTTATTTAATTATGCTTTTCACATATTGGCATAGGGGCCATTTGGACAAAATTTCCACACGGAGGGGGTTTTACACAGTTTAAAAAAAAAATTTGCCTTTTCAGGAGTGTTCTGCAATTTGTCAAGCAATTAGCCACACTAATTAAATTTCTGTACCTCTAATCAAACGAATATGCTAAAACATTCTTGCTGCTGCCAGTCCGATGTCTGTTCACATTTAACTTGATGGTTTAAAAGAGGCTCCTACTCTGCCTCCCCTCTCCACTTAATCACCTCATTTGCATTTTATATTGGTAAATCAAATTAAGCACCCGTAGCTTTTAACTTGATTGACTGTGGCCAGGTCCACTCAGATGGGACTTTTTGCAGAAAATTAGACCAATTTTAATGTGTGCAGAACCTAGTTCCCCGCATTCAGCAAATCACATTCACTCAGCTAATTAAAATGATTTTACCCCCTTTATGTGCGTACCCTCGCATGTGTGTATGCCGGGGGTTTTGATAGATTTGCCCACCTGGTGTTGTCCATATCCTTTTCATGATTTTATAACAGAGAGTTTTCGTTTCATCTCCAGAGGAGTGGGCCCAGGCATCAAACGCAAAAAGAGAAATAATAAGTCATGGCACTCCAGCTGCTTGCTTTTGACTGCATTTCTGTTTTTCTCTTTTAGGAATCAACAGGGAATGATCTGATCACCGCTGGGAATTTTTATTCAGATAGAACATGATGTTGCTTTAGAACATCAGTCTATTCAAAGGCACAAAACAGATGAAAATGTAGTCCATTTTACATTTAATTCAATTGAATTGAATTAAAAGCTTTTTTACGCATATAAATAATGCATATAGTTTTTTTAAAAACATGACATTAACTAAAAAAAAAAACACCACATATATGTGCATGGCCACTACAAAAATCTAGATGAAGGCTGTAATAAAAGAACAGGGAAAGCGAGGAGAAAAGGAGAGGGGGGTTGGAAAAATTATGTGTTGAGGGAATTTTCCTGGGCAGGCGCAATGGATGCAGCTCTCGAGGACAAGACCTTGTGCTGCTGCTCGCGTGCTCCCCGGGATGTGACAGTCAGCTTAATTGCAGCTTTTAGGATCATTACTGCTAGAATGTGAATGTCAAAATGGACAAGGCTCTCGGCCCCTTTGGCAAACAAGTGCCTTCCATTTTGCAGCATGAGCAAACAAAGACATGGAATAAGAAAAACAAAAAAAATCAGAATTCAATTATATTTCTAGCCTAAGCAAGCTAAAAATTAATATTTTGTTCAAGCATAAAAACACATTGACCAGACTGACGGAAGTAATATTTTTCATTGAATGGATGAAGACAAAAAATAGACTGGATGTTTAGGCTCATCCACTAGCCTTTTGTTTGTACATTTTTGTTTTATTTTGTTGATGCATGAGGTTTTTGATATTACTGACTTTAGAGAATTTTAAGATTTTGTTCATATGGGTCAAATAGGAATATTTTACCCATATGCAGTTGTCTAGCAAAATCATCTTGAATTGCTTTTTAATAGTTTTAAAAATAATTATAGATTTTTATTTTTTTTATTGCCAGTATACTATTACAATAACAGAGGAATCATTTGCCCTGATTATTATTGCTTTAGAAGAAGCACCAATGTAGTCCTGTCAAACTAAAGCCACTGAAATAATTTATAGCCCATGTATGTGCAACATATAGGTTGCAGTGTGTGTATATATATATGTAATTATATATTTTTTTTGGCTTGGTTTATTTAAATTCAGATGTTGCGAACATATTTGAGTGAATGATTCTGTGTTTTTCCCATGCTTATCAGAGAACCCACTGCCCTCTACCCATCACATAAACTGAAGAGGACCGGAATCAGTGTCTCTGGGTAATATGCATAATCGCTGAGGTGCCTATTCAGTGGTTTTCAGTCAAGCTTGTTTTTGTTTTTTGCATGTTTGCAGAGTGTTTTGACAGCAACTCTGACCGAAAACTCGCTGATCGCACATGACAAAGGTCAATGTTCTCTAGATTTCTACAAGCAGGAGAGCACTGAGGCCAAGTGTGTTTTTGTATTGTTGTATGAGAGCAACCATGATAGTCATAAACAAATAAAAAATGAATGTGTGGATGAGGTGGCACATTGTTTTGTGTGTGCGTGTGTTTGTATGAAGTTTGACTGTTCAGAAGTAGATATTGCCCTCTAAACAGATACATTATCACCAATAGCCCTTTTTTTGTTTTTTTTTTACAGTTTTTTACTTGAGGCTAGAATACAATACATGACTTTTAAAAATGGAACCGATTTTAAAACACTAGGCATCATACACTTCCCAAAAGTTATTCTGAACACAACAAACTCACACAGAAATATATGTCTTATTGCTTGGAGACACATGACAAACAATATTTGTTCTAAAATATCAAGCTTCATATCCTCCAGCTTGATGGATTCATGGTATGAAGCTAAAATATCAGTCTTTGCCCATCATACAGCATGCCATTTTCTGTGAAATCTGTCAACTCCACCTTTCCAAATTCTGCAGACTGGCTCTGACTTTCAGCAACTATCACTGATCCATCCAGATAGCAAATCGGGGCAAAAATCTGTACAAATGTATAGTAGTGTATTGCAGCCTTTAGAATTGTCAGACTATGTATTGCTATAGAGGCCCTTCAGCCCTTCATATCAAGAGCATTTTTCCAAACCTTTCACAACACTTTCTTCTTAGTCAAATCAGGAAGTAGTCTTATAAAATGTGGGCTTAATCTTTTTCAGTGCGCTATCAAGGAACTGAACTGCTCAATTCCCCAAGCAGGGCTTCTGGAGTGCAACGGTGCAATGATTCAGAGGCAATGTGCTGCTGAAGGGGTGTAGGTTAAAAGGAGGTGCCTTACGGTTCGGTCTAAATGGTCCATATGTAAAGCTGTTTGCGATGTTAAGTTGCCCTTTGTGTGGGCATCTGCAAAGCAAGTAAATAACGTCCCATAATTTGCAGCAATGCAACACATCGCGCGGGGAATGCGCAGGTGAATCATTTGCATTCTAGATGCCCGTCCGACGTAGTCGTTAATCTCTTTCATGTGCACTCATAAAAGTGCCAGTGTGATGGAGTCAAGGCAAAGTGGCTTATTGGTGGACAGGTTAAATACTAGGACACCCATGACATGCCTGCTTTCCCACATGGGACCTTGAACCAGGCCGTCTTGCAGATTCCCCACATCATTATTAGGTAGCACATAATCATGTCACAGGGAAAGCGGTTTGTCCTATTAGTGCCTTAATTAGTTGTGGCATCTCTGTTTAGATGTCTGAAATGAGTAGCTCTAAATTAGTTTAGTTTCACCCGCAATGGTTTGAGTTTACTGATTGAATTAACCCCCGCTGTGTTAAACAAGCAGGACTGCTATTCATTATGATGGTTGTGTTATTGTTGATTATTGTTATTGGTAAACAAAGATGTTTATTCAAATAATGCCTCTTTTGTGTCTTGACACAGTAACACTTTTTTGACACGTCCTCTGGCATTGTTTAGCTCTAAATGCTTCTCTTGTGACATTGTCCTTGTTGTCGAACAGAAATATTGATGGGATGATTATTTGAGATCATTTATATGGATCCTCCAGGAAGATGAGGGATTGTATTCTGTTATCGAGTAACATTTTCTGTATCATTGTACAATTATCCTTCATTGAAAAATCTGTCTCTGCACTTTTGCCTTGAAGCCTAATATTTTTGGTCCTTTTCCTCCTGGGAGAATCAGTATTAGATTCAATATAAACACTCATAATGGGGGTAGTAGAGGATAGAGACAGCCATGCTAGGTGTGATTGTTCTGCCTGCAATCTCCAATATAATGCTGGTGTGCGAGACCCCTCACAATCTGACAGCCTGAGCAGCCTCATGGAAATATTTCTTTTGAAGATAAATTACGGCATAGGTCAAATACCTCCAAAATATTTCACATCTGAACCACATGCTCTTCACAACCTCATACTTCTCTTAGTCTCTTAAAGATATTGGAAAATGTGGTGTATCAGGTCAGTTTGCACACAAAAATTGATTTATAAAATGTTGCACTATTGTCTTAGGTTTCAATTTCAATTTTATGGAGTAGCGATATGAAGCTCATGGGAATCAGTTTAGAAGAAACATTCCATATTTAACACAGACACAGCAGGAACTAACTATTCATACCTGCGGGTTTGTGAGTTGATAAAAGCTAACAATAAAATGATCAAAACGTTAAAAAAAAAACATGACAAGAAAAGTTTTGGAATCCTTGGAATGAGTGTTATATAAAGTTCTATGAGGTGAGACAGAAATTCAACCAGTGTTGTATAAAGTACCTGAAAGCCATACTCAAGTAAAAGTACATATATCTTACCAGAATGTGACAAGTATGTGATATTTATTGTACTTAAGTACGAAAAGTATTTTTAAATCTTAAACGTACTTAAGTATTGAAAGTAAAAGTACAAGTAAATGCAAAATGGAAAAGACGCAAATAAATATATATATAAAAATGTTAAAACAGCTTGAGTAGCAAGATTGTGTTCAGTTTTAACTCTTTCTTCCATTTGGTATTTTTGGGTAAGAATAAGAAGCACTTCATCTAGTACTTAGTGTCTTTCAACTCTTTGTGTGATATAGATTAAGTTAACTATATTAAATTATATAAATATAAAACGCATACAGAAGCATTTTTGCCGTCTACAATTTAGAATGCCTGGAATTTTGAGTTTTAATAGACTAATAAACCTATGTGCGTGCCCTCTGTGTGTGATTTGGTGATATAGCCTACTTGATAATGTCAGATCGCTCATCACAACACTTACCATATTATCGCAGACGATGTATATATCGCAGACACCAGCCTCGACTTGAATGGGAAATGAATCATCGAAGATGCATCATTCGTTACATTACACCACTGAAATGTTGATAGATATAGACAGATAGGATGATTGATGGATTGAAGGATTTTCTCCTAGATGAGAAATGATGCATCAGTGCTTATGAAAGCAAAAGACAGCAAATTATATATGCAGTATTTTAATTAGTTGTCTTAAAAGAAAGACAACAATGCTGCTTTTGTAAAGAAGTGAGTCATTAAATATACATTGCGTCTGTATATAAATTATGCTCTCGCTGGAAAGATTGTAAGGTTAGAAGACACGGTTATTTCAGTTTTAAAACGGCACCCTCCAGGCGGCCGCATGGACTGCTCCTCCACGAGACACTGTCGTCCTGAATCATATTCTGATTATTCTCAAGCGGGTGATACAGGATAGCAATTGACGGAACTGATAGTACAAGAAGGCATCAGACAGCATGTGAAGAGATAAGACTGATTGTGTGTTCAGACATCCTCACCTGTGAGGCCCAGGGGCCCCTCTCTTCTATTGAGAGTCACTCATAGACCTCTATCTTCTCTTGGGGCCTCCTGATCTGTATAAGCATAATAATCAGACTCAAATTGGCTGTTAGGGGAAAAAAGGTAGACTATTGAGTCACAAAGCATTAGTGCATGGCTGTCCCAGTCGACTGCTTCCATGAACAAATGATTAAGGTGTACTCTTTATACATTTTTTATAAGTGCTATCTCTGTTGGATATCAGCCAAGCAGGTCCAAGTAGAATTGGGTCTTTCCACTGCTTTTAAAACAGACGTTATATAGTCGACTTATAGGCTTCCAATTACTCATGTGATTTTTTTTTTCCGAAGAGCCATCCCATTGGATTTCTAAGGAAGCATAGTGTTTTGTCTCCTGTTAAAGAGACTGACACCGGAGCAACGTGACTCTTGTCATTGTGGGCTTTATCAGTGATCTTTCTCTGGATGTGAAGGGCTTTGCCCTGCCACCTGTTCAGGCCTTCGACTTCTACCGAGATGCATATCATAATTTCTCATCAAAACTGCTTCCAAACGTGAGATTTATAATGACGTGGAATAATTTCACCTAATGATAAATATGACTTTATATGTAGAATTCAAGTAAAATATTAAGATTAAGTTCCTGTTCCTGTTCCTGTTGTTCTTCCTGTAAGTTTGTGTTGATTTGTTTTTTGTGCGTTTTATTGAAAGTTAATGTACTACTGTATGTGTATTTTTTGTCTACAAATAACTCCTCTTCATTTCCTTAGCTTCAGAAAAAGTATAAATATTGTCTATAAATTCTGAAAACTACATAGAAACCCATGTTACTGTCATTCAAGAGGAGCGCCAGGATTTATTTAAAGAGATGGTTCACCCAGAAATAAAAAATTCTGTCATCATTTACTCACCTGGTGTTGTTCCAAACCCGTGTCACTTTTTTTTCTTCTGTGGAACACAAAAGAAGATATTTTGAGTATTGTTTGTAACCACACAACTTTGGAGACTGTTGTCTATATTACACAGTATAAAAAAAATAATTCTGTTCTGTAGATAAAAGTCACTCATACAGTCTTGAAATGACATGAGGTTGAGTAAATGATGACAGAATTTTCATTTTTGGGTGAACTATCTCTTTAATATTCCAGCACGTTAAATGAAAAATAATTTATTACATTCCAAATGTAAACATAGAATCAGTAATCAGGGTAGTATTTATTGTCACAATTTTGCAATTCTATGCTATTCATTGGTAGCACACAAAACACACACAGTTCATTTAGTCTGATAACTGCTAAACAAGAGTCAGGTGTTTTTTACAGCTATTTGATGATTTAGTTGATGCCTAGAGAGGATTTGCGTTGCCTTGGTTTCCAAGATGGTATCGTAGGGTGGCTTGTGGGCTGTTTAATACATGTCGTAAGCTAACCAGTCACCCTCCTCAATCAGCATATGAGTTGCCATGACAAGAGTTACATGTACGTAAATTTATAATAAGGGTATAAGTCTGTGTAATCTCCTTTCTGATAAGAAGTGTATAATGGTTACTCTGCACTGCAGAAACTAATATGTGGTTTGAATAAAGTAAAATTAAGTGTAAAATGATAACTATACATATATAGTTTCATATGAAATAGATTTTGTATATTAATGATTTGTCATTTGAGTATATGACACTTGCTGGGTCATCACATACTAATGTATCTTACATTAATATATTAATGTAATATATAGACAGTAGTGCATTGCTTTTTAAATTTATTCATTCTTTGACTAATCATTATATAATTGTGACCATGGACCACAAAGCCAGTCATATGGGTCAATTTTTTTAAATTGAGATTTATACATCGAAAGCTGAATAAATAAGCTTTCCATTGATGTATGGTTTGTTAGAATAGGACGATATTTGGCCAAGATAAAACTATTTGAAGATCTGGAATCTGAGGGTGCAAAAAAAAATAAATATTGAGAAAATCGCCTTTAAAGTTGTCCAAATTAAGATCTTAGCAATGCATAGTACTAATCAAAAATTATGTTTTGATACATTTATGGTAGGAAATTTACAAAATATCTTCATGGAACATGATTTTTAGTTAATATCCTAATAATTTTTGGCATAAAAGAAAAATCGATAATTTTGACCCATACAATGTTTTTTTTGGCTATTGCTACAAATATAACCAAGCGACTTAAGACTGGTTTTGTGGTCCAGGGTCACAATTAGTGATTAAAATATAGTCAACTAACAAGGAACAGCAATGATATATTGTTTTGTCTCTTAACCACTTGGCATTTTAAGTTTTTGCTATGCATAAAAGATACCTATCAATCACTGATACAAATGCACAAAAACAATATTGCCATGCTATGAAAATTCACAATAGTAGATTTTTTTTGTTTCAGTTTGTGATAACAGCAAAAATAAACACATTTTTGTTATTATGTGACCTGGTATGTTTTTTTTTCTTCGTTAGTCACTCTAAACCCAGCATCGATGAGTTCCCATCCAGGCAAGACAATTACAGTGATCCTGTAAAGATTTTTAAGCAGGAACATATAAAAATCTCAAGGTGTCCTTATAAACTGTAGCTGTGGGGCTTGTAGTTCTTTGTTTTTGTCAGCAAAAATAAACACATTTTTGTTATTATGTGACCTGGTATGTTTTTTTTTCTTCGTTAGTCACTCTAAACCCAGCATCGATGAGTTCCCATCCAGGCAAGACAATTACAGTGATCCTGTAAAGATTTTTAAGCAGGAACATATACAAATCTCAAGGTGTCCTTATAAACTGTAGCTGTGGGGCTTGTAGTTCTTTGTTTTTGAAGATTGATCATGTGCTCTTTGACCTATGATACTTCCTCTAAGTCTTTTATTATTTTAAATAGTCTTAGTAAAAATCAGGGAACCTCGTTCTCCTGTCATCACTCTTGCCTCTGCCTTCAGTACTACTGTAAAAAGCCTACTTCCTAGTGTGTGTCATATCCCTATATAACGTTTGATATACCATGAGCAGATGTAGAGCTGAAAATAGGAGTGGGGGAATTGTAATTTATATTTGAGTACAAACTAAAATTTCAGACCTGAAATTAATGTTATCTGTTTACATTACAAACAAAAACCTGTGATGGTTACAAATTGATTGAGTTGGATTAATTATGAAAGTCTTGTACTGATGTATCTTTGCTTTATTCTCTATTAGAAGTCGTTTAACCCTGTACACCCAGTAAAGCCTAATAGTCAAAAATTCAGTTTAGTCATTTGATTAGTCGTTTGAAGTTGTGTATGTGAATATCGTATTTGATGCATCAGGGTTTGTGGCTCATATATTATGTTATAGGAGAATATGGAGAAGGAAAAACACATTGACACATAGACAATTTAGATGCCTTAAAATTTCACTTATCAAATATGATACAGTAGACTTAGGGTTAAGGTTTTCATAAATTATTCATTTGTGAGGTTTAGTTTAGTTCATATTGCCAACTGACTTGCTTTATGGAATGCTCAAAAATGTAAACTCTGTTAATCAGAAGAATTTTGTTTTGGTTACCAAATACCCTGCATGAACACTGCACCACACTTGGCCTGAAAGCTTTTGCTGTTCTCACAAAACGCAAACCAAGCTTGTCACCCACAAGTCCCCTTCTCTGTATGTGTGTATCAGTTTATGCCATCATACTCCCAATGAGACCGTTTTGACGGCATTGGCCCCTGCAAGAATGAAAAGTCGGCCCAGGGGGCTGTTGTGAAGAGACCCAGGCTTTTCTGGGGCTGAGAAGTTGGAGTGTGCTCTTTCCAGCCCCGAGCGTGATTCCCCCGTGGATCCGTAAGGCTCGACTCACAGGACGCCATAGCTCTTAGTGTTCTTTTTTCACACGTGTTGTGCTGACAGCTAACACTTGGAGTGTCCTCTTCATCGACACATTCCAAAGAGGATCAGGCTTGACCAGCACCTCTCTCTGTAAATCTACTGACAGACTCTGGAAGTCTCCAGAAGAGCCGATGTTGACAATGCCAGCTTTCCTCAGACATTCTGTCCATTCAAACTCTTAAAGGGATAGTTCACCCAAAAATGCAAACTCTTTCATTTTCATTTTCATTCACCCTTATGTTGTTCCAAAACTGTATTGACTGACTTTCTTCAGTGAAACATAGAGGTATTTTAAGTCTCATTGTTATGTCTCTTTGTTTTTTTTCTTCAATGCAATGGAAGTCAATGGTAACCAAAACTGTTTGGTTATCAACATTCTTCAAAATATCTTCTTATGTGTTTGTACAGGTTGAGGGTGGGTAAACAATGACAGAATTTGTATTTTGGGGTGGACTATCAATTTAAACACAAACTCAAGTCGATGGTGCAGCTCTTCAAAAAACTGATCAATGGTTCATTCATAGATAATTTTCCAATCTGTTGTGTCAGGTTAGGAATTCATAAATGTTATCATCTCTAAAACTATTCTTGTATGGAATTGTAAATGTTCACAGTACTGTTGGCAAGTAGCACAGCCTACTTGATTAACACTTGAGCAAGAGGCAAAAAAAGACTGACCTCATGCAGGATTTGACACATGAAATTAGTAAAGCAGTTAAAAGGATGGTTTACTCAAAAATTTCTCAAGGTGTCCTTATAAACTGTAGCTGTGGGGCTTGTAGTTCTTTGTTTTTGTAGATTGATCATGTGCTCTTTGACCTATGATACTTCCTCTAAGTCTTTTATTATTTTAAATAGTCTTAGTAAAAATCAGGGAACCTCGTTCTCCTGTCATCACTCTTGCCTCTGCCTTCAGTACTACTGTAAAAAGCCTACTTCCTAGTGTGTGTCATATCCCTATATAACGTTTGATATACCATGAGCAGATGTAGAGCTGAAAATAGGAGTGGGGGAATTGTAATTTATATTTGAGTACAAACTAAAATTTCAGACCTGAAATTAATGTTATCTGTTTACATTACAAACAAAAACCTGTGATGGTTACAAATTGATTGAGTTGGATTAATTATGAAAGTCTTGTACTGATGTATCTTTGCTTTATTCTCTATTAGAAGTCGTTTAACCCTGTACACCCAGTAAAGCCTAATAGTCAAAAATTCAGTTTAGTCATTTGATTAGTCGTTTGAAGTTGTGTATGTGAATATCGTATTTGATGCATCAGGGTTTGTGGCTCATATATTATGTTATAGGAGAATATGGAGAAGGAAAAACACATTGACACATAGACAATTTAGATGCCTTAAAATTTCACTTATCAAATATGATACAGTAGACTTAGGGTTAAGGTTTTCATAAATTATTCATTTGTGAGGTTTAGTTTAGTTCATATTGCCAACTGACTTGCTTTATGGAATGCTCAAAAATGTAAACTCTGTTAATCAGAAGAATTTTGTTTTGGTTACCAAATACCCTGCATGAACACTGCACCACACTTGGCCTGAAAGCTTTTGCTGTTCTCACAAAACGCAAACCAAGCTTGTCACCCACAAGTCCCCTTCTCTGTATGTGTGTATCAGTTTATGCCATCATACTCCCAATGAGACCGTTTTGACGGCATTGGCCCCTGCAAGAATGAAAAGTCGGCCCAGGGGGCTGTTGTGAAGAGACCCAGGCTTTTCTGGGGCTGAGAAGTTGGAGTGTGCTCTTTCCAGCCCCGAGCGTGATTCCCCCGTGGATCCGTAAGGCTCGACTCACAGGACGCCATAGCTCTTAGTGTTCTTTTTTCACACGTGTTGTGCTGACAGCTAACACTTGGAGTGTCCTCTTCATCGACACATTCCAAAGAGGATCAGGCTTGACCAGCACCTCTCTCTGTAAATCTACTGACAGACTCTGGAAGTCTCCAGAAGAGCCGATGTTGACAATGCCAGCTTTCCTCAGACATTCTGTCCATTCAAACTCTTAAAGGGATAGTTCACCCAAAAATGCAAACTCTTTCATTTTCATTTTCATTCACCCTTATGTTGTTCCAAAACTGTATTGACTGACTTTCTTCAGTGAAACATAGAGGTATTTTAAGTCTCATTGTTATGTCTCTTTGTTTTTTTTCTTCAATGCAATGGAAGTCAATGGTAACCAAAACTGTTTGGTTATCAACATTCTTCAAAATATCTTCTTATGTGTTTGTACAGGTTGAGGGTGGGTAAACAATGACAGAATTTGTATTTTGGGGTGGACTATCAATTTAAACACAAACTCAAGTCGATGGTGCAGCTCTTCAAAAAACTGATCAACGGTTCATTCATAGATAATTTTCCAATCTGTTGTGTCAGGTTAGGAATTCATAAATGTTATCATCTCTAAAACTATTCTTGTATGGAATTGTAAATGTTCACAGTACTGTTGGCAAGTAGCACAGCCTACTTGATTAACACTTGAGCAAGAGGTAAAAAAAGACTGACCTCATGCAGGATTTGACACATGAAATTAGTAAAGCAGTTAAAAGGATGGTTTACTCAAAAATGAAAATTCTGAATTCTGTCATAATTTACTTGACTCTGTGAAACACAAAAGAAGATTTTTTTTTTAAGGTCAAGTGTTGTTTGTCCCTCAGTGTTCTTCAAAATATCTTCCTTTGTGTAACGGAAAAGAAAAAGTCATACAGGTTGGGAACAACATAAGGGAGAGTGAATGAATTTTCATTTTTTGTTCTCTTTAATTTTACATGTCTCATTCTTCTAAATATACAGTAATGTTCTCACAAAATTACAGATACACAGTAAAGTTCCATCAACCATCTGCCATTGCTTGCCACCGCTGAACAATTGTGGGTTGAGCTCACCAACCTCCCTGGTGTTGTGACTCTGTGGTCAGGCTTTGGACCTTGGGGAGGGATTGCTTGCCCGGTTCACAATGCAATCGGGTCTCATCCAGGAGACTGTGATTGTTCCATGGAGCCTCCTCCAGGTACAGTGCTGCTTTTGTTCTAGTAAGTCAGCAAAGCTGAATGCAATCCGGGAGGCTCGACCAGCTTTGGGAACTATTCTATCAGGAGTCTTTGTGCAACCCAACGGTCTTCTTCTAGCAGTAGAGGACTAGAGAAAAGAGCTGACATTTTAAACGGGATCCTTACTTCATAGAAGTTTGATGCCACTAAATGCATTGCTCAACAAATGACCTTACAGTGACACTTTACAAGTTTTGGTTCTTTTTTGTTTTGTTTTTGCCAAATATTACTATTTCATATTTGCTTACAAGTGTTGTTATTCAGTCATGGTCAAATTCACAGCACTTCTGACTCACCAACATGTGACCCAATGATTCCAAATGTGCAGTGAGCCATAGTTCCAGCTGAATAGACCTGACTGTCATCATACTATGGGTGTTGTGCTGTAAAAGAAAGACTACATTTATTGCCAACAACTAACATTAACATAAAATAATTTATTATCATTATCAAAATAATACATTAGAAATGTGCATATGTGTGTGTGTGTGTGTGTGTGTACTTGTTTATGCTACATTGTGGGGACCAAATTGTACCCACAAGGATAGTAAAACCTGAAATTTTTGACCGGCCTGCGGTCCCCATGAGGGTAAAAAATAATTAAAATAGTAAATGATGTTTATCTGAAAGTGTAACAGTGCAAACAGGTTTTCTGTAAGGGGTAGGGTTAGGGTTAGAGTTGGGTTAGGTGATAGAAAATATAGTTTGGTCAGTATAAAAGTAATAGAAGTCTATGGAAATTCCCCACTATTCACAGAAAAAGGTGTGTGTGTGTGTGTGTGTGTGTGTGCGCGCATGTTTTTTTGACATATGAGGACACAAATTTGTATAATGACATGGGTATGACATAGGTATTACAACGAAAAGGTGATTTATGAGGACATTGCCCCATGTCCCTATTTTTTTTAAACGCTTATAAATCATACAGAGTGAGTTTTTTTGAGAAAGTAAAAATGCACAAAGTTTCCTGTAAGGGGTAGGTTTAGGTGTAGGGTTGGTGTAGGGCAATAGCACATACAGTTTGTACAGTATAAAAACCATTATGCCTATGGAATGTCCCCACAATTCACAAAAACCAAGTGTGTGTGTGTGTGTGTGTGTGTGTGTGTGTGAAAGAGAAGTGTCCATTTTTATTTTTTTTTACTTTTTTGAAAACCAGTTAAGAAGTCAATTAAAAGGCTACTTGCATAATGTACAAATGGTAATCGTTCTTGTTTTATATTGAGAAGCAGACAAAATTATTTGTTGATATGTTTGAAGCCTGAATTAAATCTATACATCAATTTTAGTGAGTGGAACCACTAGTACAATAAAAACAGTTTGCTTGCTTGACATGACAAACAACTTTTGTAAAGTACTGTAATATTAAGAACTTTAGACATTAACAAAAGAGTAAATATTTGCAGTTCAATTGTGTCTTATATGTACTACCATCTCGTGGCTGGTATATTGCTATGTCTTCAGTAATTCCTAATGTGATGTTGACAGGTTGTCATAGTCTTGTACGTTTTGGTCTTAATTCAGTTTGCCTTAATTTACTTTTAATTGGAATACAAATAGAAAAAGCAAAAATAGCTATACTTTACCCCATGGTAGGTAGAGTATAAAATAATCAAATATTTCTCATTCTAAATAAGATAATTTATAGTATTGAATAGGTCTACCATATTCATGATGAGTATCTAAATTATCTCATTTTGCACCAACTGTTTGCACAAAGGAAGCATGAAAGCTGAGAAGAATAATGCCCATAGTGATCGGTCATGTAAAGAGGAATAGTCAAGGTCATTGTACCAGCACCAGACATAATTTCCTGAAAGTCTGCAGTGTTTGAGATTGAGGTTTAATTCTGTTACTTAACTGTTTGTACTTTAGCAAGCTCACTGCAGATCAGTGTGCAAATGAGTCACTGATGTCAGCTGAGGTTGATGCCAACTGTTTGCACAAAGGAAGCATGAAAGCTGAGAAGAATAATGCCCATAGTGATCGGTCATGTAAAGAGGAATAGTCAAGGTCATTGTACCAGCACCAGACATAATTTCCTGAAAGTCTGCAGTGTTTGAGATTGAGGTTTAATTCTGTTACTTAACTGTTTGTACTTTAGCAAGCTCACTGCAGATCAGTGTGCAAATGAGTCACTGATGTCAGCTGAGGTTAATTTTAAAATTCTTGATTTTCTCTTCTTTCTCAATCACACAGTGATTCAATACGCAGTATAAATACTTTCTTAGTATATAAAAAGTAAATATGTTAATGTTGTCATTTTTGGGTGAACTGTCCCTTTAAGAGTGCGTTGGCCTGCAGTGCCGTTAACCACATTATTTGATCAAACCAGAACTGATTTGTTGTCTCTTACCTAATCTCCTTATTTTCGCGTGATATATTACAATGACTAACACTCAAACTGTCATGCGAGAAACATAAAAGCTACAAAAATGGTAACATTTAAGAAAGCCCCGCGTGTCCGAGCGTTTACTTACAGTACACGTCAAATGTTTATTGATCAAATATTCCTGAAGATAAGTCTACATATGGCGTTGTTCTTACAGCAGTCTTGATCAAACGACAGGACACGTCAATTATGATCGATCATTCGGAGTCGACAATATTCTTTTCCTCCTTTTTACTTCTTCAGCAAGTAGCCTAAAAGTACACAACAGTGGCATGTCTTTCGACAATAAATAATAAAATATTCTGTAATACATGAACAAAACGAAACCTCCAGAGCTAATCAGTCATATTAACTTAACTTAAACCTATACACATCTTTGGGAAAGAAAAAAGTTCTTGGACGGACACGAACACATGAAATTCCCACACAGCTTGTGGCAAAATAGAGGTATACCTTGTTGCAATGCTTTAGTACTTGGGCTTGATGTTTGAAACGAGACCATTTGTGATATAACAAAACGGTAATCGCAGTAGACCTCGGCTGCCATACCCTCTTTCAGTTTTCTAGTCCATTTCGATCTTTTATAGAAACAGAATAAACAGTCATGGTTTCATTATAGGCTACTCACGTTGCGCACAAAAGTAGGCTATATGAATGTATATTAGATTAAGTTCTCTTATATCCGTATAGAGGTCCAATGATTTGTCATAAAAGTTGAAAAAAAACATGGAGGGGTATTTGGCAAAAGTGTCAACGACCAGGTCCACTCGGCCGCGGAGCACTGCAATCATCATGTCAGGTTCGGTGTGTGAATATGTGCGCCGGCTGGGTCCACTTTCGCAGGATTTTGCAACTTTAAATGGTCTTTTCGCAACACTCGTTGGACTCGCTCGGTTGGAGTGTGTTTAAATCCCATGATTGTCATCACAGTGTATAAATACAACCAAGGGTTGTTTCGATATAGAGGCCTCGTGCAGTTTTGGATTTTATTCAGGAGCGGCCCTAAACGAAATAGGGATGGAAGAAACTTCACGAGCCTCTCTCTGAGATTGGTTCCCGGCACGTCCTTTGCCAAACTTCAGGTGCAGGAGATAATCCACTCGCCTAGGCCTCTATAGGACTCGCTACCATGCTGTTTGGTGTATCAGGCAGTTGCGAGGACATTGAGGCGACCTCGCTCCCCGTGGAGTTCGAGCCTGGCCCTCCTTCAGAAAAATTCACCTAAAACATGCAAAATGTATGCTGTTACTTTTTATAATTGTTATTATTAATTATACAATTATTAATAATAGTATTAGCGGTGGTTTTAATGCGGCGGTTGCTGCTATTATGTCGTTTACGCACGGTTGTGCGCACTCACCAGTTGCTGGAAAGCAGGCTGGTCGATGTCACTCTGCAGTGCGAAGTCACTCAGGACTTTCCAAGGCGGTTGGTAACTCTGCACCTCCACTTGGTTTGCCTGCAAACCACCGTCGTGTCTCTCTGGACTGGTCGCCACCATTGGAGTCCCTGTCATCCCCTGGATGTTCTGCAGATGCAGAAAAATTTATTTGCACTCAAAAATAGAGTTCAGAGGCCGCATTACAGAAACGTCCCATCTCAAGTCTTACGATCCAAGAAGTTGGATGTTCTAAATGAGACCATAACTTAAATCGCCATGGTTATTTTAAGATTAAATAATATTTTTAAGTTCTGAATATACATACAAACTTTATTTTTAGAAAGCCTATATGCTTTAAGATATCGGCAACGCGTCTACATGCTTTAAGATATTTACAGTAGCCCATCAAACTGCAAACGCGTAAAGCTTACGACTGGCTCTTCTTGATAAATAAAAGAACTACGGAGTTGAATGTTTTTTGGTTTATCGACTGAAGCGCCACTATAGTCTTACCGTTTTGTCGTTGGGTTGCTGCAGCTGGAGTTGTTTCATCAGTATGCTCCTCTTTTTGTCCTTGCAGCGCTTGTTTTGAAACCAAACCCTGATGACTCTCGGGCTGAGACCCGTCATCTCAACGAGCTGCTCTTTCATGAGGGCGTCGGGTCGAGGGTTGGCATTGTAACAAGTCCTCAAGGTATGGAGCTGTTTTTCGTTGAGGACTGTCCGGACGCGGGTTGTTTTCTCAGGTTGCTTGTGCACATGAGGTCGAAGCGCAGGCTGACGTGCCGAAATGGGCTCTGCTGCAAGAAAGACGAAACAGAAAAGCATAATTGTTAAATGCAAAGAGATCTTATATAATGCTCGGAATGCGTGAAGACTATATATCCTGTCACATAATTTAATTGGATAAGTCGGAGGTACCCGAGGCGAGGCCCGTCTAAGGTGGAGGTAACCTACTTATGGAAAATAATAATAGGCCAATTAAATAATAATAACAGCAATTATAAAAACAATACTTTAAAAATAATCACTTTTGAGAACGGAGTGTTATTTTTCCCATACTCTATGAATATATTTGATGGTCTGCTAACGAAACCGGGGTCGAGATTAGAGGAAATCTCTCCATATGCGTAAAAATATTATCTTTAGATATTTCTTTCCATGGAAATCTGCTGCTTCAAATATGAAATTCTTAATTCTGTATTATGGCGAAGAGAGTAGCCTATCCTTTTAACAAACTTGAAATGCAGCCATGGTTGCAATCCCTTTTCTGGCAATTATAAGTTCCTGCAAGATGCAGTAAATTTGGAGGGCGAGTATGACCCAGATAGGTTTACGACACTTAATTAAAGCAATCTGTGCATACCTCTGAATTTTAAATAATAAGGTGCGCGCGGTGTGCTGCCCATGACATTACTTAAAAGCAGCTGGTTATTAATAAACCTGCAATAACAACTGATTTTGTAATGGTTTATATTATTAAATTTATTATTTTATGGGAAAATAAGATGCCTTAATGTAAATGCAGAATAGCAGTTTGGGTGATTTATAAGTTAAACACTCGAAGCTCATTTTACTTAAAGGGCATTTAAATGTAGAGTATCAACACGTGCTTCAATATGACATTTTAATTGAATTAAAATCCATTAAAAAAAATTAATCAGTCAAATGATGGTACCGCAATCGCACACATAGCTAATACATTTTCGCATATTTCGAATTCTATAATATTGCATTCTATAATACATTTTCTTTGTATTTATTTGTGAAAGGATCTAATTTCTTTCTTAAGTACATGTACAAGCTGACATTGTCGCGTGGTTGGCCTCTAATCAGCAGAGAATATCTATTTCATGCATGAATAGCTGAATTCAATAACAGACAAATAGGGGAAAAAACGAGTTATGCTGTCAAAGCACCACAAACTGGTTAGCGTGTTAATAACATCATTCACGCCTTATCACACCACATTTATTCATATAAGTCTCAATCTCGTAATGTATGATGTCATCATAAAGCTATTTTTTTTATTGAAAAAAGCTTTGTGTCTTTTGGAATCCCCCAAGACAAATAATCCCCGAGTCCTTGAGCAAACAGCGCTTTGTAAGTTGTAGTAGAATGCTATGCCTACCTGCCATTTGTAAAGGTCTCGCCGGATGTAATGGGCTTAATGGGTCACCAGCACCCATTGTTGCCCGCTCCACCACGTCATGGTCGGCCCTGCAGAAGAGCCCGTCTTCCCGCAGAGCGAACTCATCTCCTGGGATGAGCTGCCGACTACACGCCACACATCTGAAACACTCAATGTGATAAACCTTCGAGCGTGCTCTCATCACGAAGTCATTCTTGCTGAAACCGATGTTGCATTTAGCACATTTGATCCCGTATAACCTGAAACACCAAAAGTAGCCTACATTATAGGCTAATGTGTAATGTTTGAGTAAAAAAAATTAAGAGCGTAGCTAATACGTTTTAACAGCTAGTCGATATGACAGCAATATAAAATATATTAAATAAAAATTATATATATATATAGTATATAATAGCCTATACAAATATTAAATAGTATATGGCGAAATGAAATGCACATAATTAAATAAAAAACAAATGCTATGATAAAATAAAATATATTTAAAGACAACCATAATATAATTTATTTACAAATAATGAACCGACTTTATAATTATCAAAATTATAGCGTTAGCTTTATTATTATTATTATTATTAGGCTATTATTATATAACAAATATAATAATGATAATAGCGACATTTCAACGTATTATGGATATTATTTTTGCACAGTGGTGTTTGTCTTTCACAAAAACGTGTCCTATTAAAATAATGATAATAATCATTACTGTCAAAAAATAAATAAATAAATATTGCGATGAAATTTCGCTACATGGGACATTGCCATAGGCTACATATGAACAAAGCTCCACAATAATTGTGGAGTAATTGCGCTGCAGACTCATTTAAGACAGGAGATTAGCATATAGGTGCTGTCCAGTACAAAAAATAAAACCATGAATGACAGTAATGCACCAGTGAATAATGAGAGGTTACTGTCATTCAGTCATCCACACTCGAAAACTAAAACATTACCTAATTGTTCTGCGTTACCTGATGTAATCCCGTTTACAGTAAGTTTTTCCGTCTCGCACAAAACACGTACAGGACTCGTCCAGATACTGGTTACATTCTGCACATTTCAAACACGCCGCGTGCCACTCCAGGTCCGGGGACACGCGCAGAATATACTGGTCATGGATTTGATTCCCACAGCCGACACACAACGAGATTAGACGCTTTTCTGATTGAAAGAGAAAGCATATGATGTTTCAAACTATGTGAATATATATATATTAATTTAACTATAACACTACACAACCTAAACGTCTTGCAATGCCCTAATTTCCCAATTTTATACAATAACTCGTGTGTAGGATTAAACATATATTTAAACCCGTTTGACATGTTTAAAAACAATACTGGATGCTGATAATAACGGTGTATAACTGACAAATTGAATATAATTAGAATCGACAGAGCCTAATTATTATTAGCCTATTATTATTAATAGCCTATAATAATAGCAATAGCATAATAATAATAATGAATAATAAACTAACAAAAATTAAATGGTCAGGAATGGGTCCTATTTGTAGTGATTTAAAGTGAGGAAAAGCGGTGTCAGCCCTATAACACCGGCTTGTCACGATCCCTCCGGTCTCTTCAGAACTTTAAAACTTTTGCAGAACGCGAAACAAACTACTAAATTCATATAAAATGATCGGCATACAGGCACATAAATCGCCAATATTAGCAGTAAGTGTCATTAGACACACATATAGACATTAAAGCATAACTTACTTTTTGGCGGATCCCCCATGTCTCCCATGTCAATAAAGTAAGGCGGTGTTAGGTCCACTTTAAACCCGGACAGAAGGCCCTTAGTGCCCTTGTTTTGATCTGAGAAGGTGGGAACTGGCCGAGGGTTCGAGGTGTTGCAGGACTTCCCGGAATCGAGATGCTTGCGATTAGAGTTAGGGGTGTGTGTTGAGCTCCTGTGCTTGGTCACAGTATTGATGGGCCACTCTTGTCCCTCTCTCTCTCTCTCTCTCTCTCTCTCTCTCTCTCTCTCTCTCTCTCTCGCTCTCTCTCCTTCTCTCAAACTCCGTCGGCTTCAGCTCTTCTCTCTCTCTCTATTGGTCTGACGTAGGACACTCATACGTCACCTTTATGAGAAGCTGATTGGTTCTGGAAAAAAGAGCAGCTGTTCGGAGACCAGGCCGACGAGTCTCTGCATTTACTTTTCTTATTTCATTCAAACATTTTTTTCCTCTAATATCTGCAGCTTCGAATTAAATAGACTTGATCCGAGATATGTTAAAATTAAAAGTAATAACGATGATGATTAAACAGAAAAAAACAGGAAAAAACTATATTATTGCTTATTTAATATCTACGCTTTAATGTTTATTTAAAAGGAATCGGTCTCAATTTTGATGCCCTTTTTAAGACCTGTTTTAAAATAACACAGTTATAACAGGCTACCTATTATTTCAATAATAGGCTATTTAAGCAAATGAAATATTATATAAACAATCGAGCAAACTGAAAATTGTTGTAGGAAATTTTATAGGCTACCAAGTCGTTATGATAAATCTTGCTTTGGGCTATGTGAAGTAAAAGTGGTAAAATCATCTCTGTTTGCACCGATGGGCATGTGAACTGAATGTCCCTCGGCCAGTGTACAGATTTTTACAGCGAAAGGCGCACATCCCTATTTAGGCAGTTGCACACAGGGGTGCATAACACGATTGAAATCGATGGCACATTTCAGGGTTGTCGCTATTCAAACTAAAACGCAATTACAGCACATAATTGCAGATAATGACCGTTTTAAACTGCGCAAGGCACGTGGTAATATAATCTCAATGTAAGGGATGGATTGGTTGAACAAACAGGCAGAACATAGCACAGAGTTGCTGAATTTCCTGACCCTTTTACAAATTTTACTGATAATGAGAAATAAACTCTGCGCTGTCACTTCAACCCAAATCATTGCGATTAGCACTGTATTCCAACCCTTCAAAATAAAAACTGAATCGCAATAGATGCATTTTAAATTGGTGAAGAAAAAAAATGTAAAATGCATTTTAACGAATTTGTATGTCTCCCATTGACATTGATGGTCAAGTCAAAACAAGTGGCCGGAATATGACAGCAGGTTTGAAGACAGCAGAGCGTCGCTATAACAGACACAAACACGCCCTCTTGTGTTAGCAGCACGACCCAAAGCACAACCACCGAACAAAGACATGAAACCATGAGCGAGAGAGCTGGCATTCTTAACTCTTCATTCTGCTAAAATTTTCAATAACACGTTAATGACCAGTAATTATTAAGTATTTGAGAATTTAAAAGCCATTTGATAAATAATAAACATGTCAAATAAGGTGTTGTTTCTGCAACAACTGGTCTATCATGCTTCTGTCTGGTGTTTCTCAGCTAGCCAAAAATAAGATCACAGTTCAGATCACTCAGCTTATGATAAATTGCAGTTATTTGGGGGACATCATTTGCGCTATGGTCCTTGGTAATGACAACGCTGAGATATTTTTAAAACCCAAGCACGTTATGCTCCACTTTTTGAACAAATTTCATGCAATACTGAATCAGCATTTGTAGTCTAACTATGTCCAAGAACCTCTACAAATACATCATGAATATGTTACATGAAACATGGTGATACTAAAGTGTGTGTGTGTGTGTTTAATAGTGATAGATTGATAGATGATTCACAGCAGCATTTGTATGGGCATGCAATACAATGTGACCATAATTCCTGAAATCCATAAAACATTGTTTTGAAATCCAGCAGAAAACTAAAGAGATATTTGGAGAGAATGATGCCTGATATGCATTGTGTATTCAGTTCAACACGTGCATCAAAAGGAATTACATAACAAGAGAATAAAATATATTGTGGAGGTATACTTCAACAACATTCATTCATGATGTTGACAATTAAAAATTTTCTGTAAGCAAGAATTGTAGTATTTTGCTACAAACTGTGGTGTACATATTTATTTAAAGGCCTATGCTTCATCAAGAGTAATGACCACATTTTATAATGCTTTTCATCCCCACTTGTTTGGCAGTATAATTTATTCATTATTCATGGTAAGTTTATTCATAAGATTTCCAAAATGCTGGACATTTTACACATGCTTGAATGTAGGCCTATGTGTGTGTATGTGTGAATATAAGTATTGGATTTTTTTTCCACCCTTATGATCAGTTAATATAAGAGAGGGACAATGGATTCATTATGTCAGTAAAAACATGATAATAAATATATCCTCATAAGAGAGATTTAATGTTATGTTTTCAAAATAAAATTTTAATGAAATTTAATGAAATGTTCACACAATTCATACATTTTTACAATGCTGTATCTCTGAAAGCATGATTCTTGATTTGTTAACATTTGTGCAATTATATTATCATTGAAATTTTTTTGATATGCTGTTTTCCTGTATGCAATGCTCCACCCAAATCATCATATTTCAAATGCATAAATACAAAAATAGTCTCATCCCAACCTAAACTTATAGTCAGTTTTATTTTCTCAAAACAAATGCTCAGATGAAGTGCTTAGGACTTAAAATCCAACAATGTAATGTCTCAGATCATAATATGACAACTTTACTTGCACATGTAAATACTGCGAAGATCCATCACTCATCTCAGAACAATGATTGTTTGCTTTTAGGCTTAAAGAAGTCATCTTACTCTTGTGTTATGCTCTTAACAAGAATACCTGCAATCCTTACTGTATGATAATCACTGGATAACAGGCAGCTCAGAGATGAGCCGAACAAGAAAACAAGACACATGCACGCACATTAACAGTACAGCCTTAATCCTTTGTATAATTTCTCTTTAAGTTTAAGTATGCTAATAATATCAAGAAAAGATAAATTATGATAATGTTAGAGTTCACTTAAATATAATCATTCAGGAGCTTATCCTGTTGTTTGCTGTCTGAATATAAGTACGACCCTCATCCTGACCTCTCATTAACCTCTGGTTTCATTGATCATCTTCACCAGCCTGACTGAATTTGGAAATGCCTCTGAGAGGTAATGGAGGATAAAGCACAACCTGAAGGACGGTTTATGTAATGTCATTCAGTTCAATAGCATGCATTAGTTCCCTCGGTAAGGAGAGAGAAAGAAAGAGAAGGAGCAAATCTATTTTGTGATATGTTGCTTTGAGCAACCTCTCGACCTCACAGACTGAAGACCTTGGATGCATGTTTATACTTGTGTCTGTATATGTCTATACATATGGCGTGACTATAGGATACCGGTTATACATTGATTTCTTTAATGAATTGTTTATATGGTTGCAGCAATTTGTTCTCAAAGACCACAGCAGCGTGTGCTCTTAGCCATTTTCAGGAGCAGAAGACTCAATGGGCTTGTAAATTTAGGTTGTTAGATTCGATGCAAAAGTTTCCCTCAGCCACAGTAGCCGGTTCTTACAGCTCAGCAGGAGTCCTTCTAGATGAATGGCAGGAGCAGCATTTCAGCTGCTTTGCGTGCGTATGTGCAAGCGTGTGGGTATGTGCGTGTCATCATTTCTTTAGACCTAATGCTTTCTTTTCTAGCTAAGATCTCTTCACACTAAGCAACTGTGTTTGTGTTTCGGCGGGTGCATGTGTCCACGTTAGATTCAGAGCTTTAAAAAGAGGCTTCTCACAATGACAGGGACATCAGTGATTTTTTTTTCATTGTTAGGTGCCATATCCAGTGTCTTCGGATCACATTTTCTTTCCATTTATGTAATTTTTCAGAAGGCCACCATGAAGACAGCTGCTGGATTATACATCCTTTCAAAAGCATGTTGAATTGACTTGCAGTTGACCATTGTGTTTTGTATTTTGATTATTAAAATAAGTATACTACTACATGTGGATACAATAAGATCTAACAAGGAAAAATCTAAGGATCTAATAAGATTTACATCCTTTTCAGACCTATCTAGCCAATAAATATCACAAAAGTTTCGTCATTTTTAGACTTCTGCTTTTGTTTATTTGTCGATCATGCATCACTACAGAAAAAATTATAGACTTTTCTTCTCTAATTAACCTCCTCACCCAGATGAGACATACGGGTATCAGATTGTTCATGATCTTTGGCTGATACTAATAATTTTGCTATAATTAACTCAAACAGCTACAGGCTGGAGTCTCTTACTGTTTTGTTTATATTATTCAATCAAATGCACAAGACAGTATTTTTTTTTCACATAAAAATGAAAGGTTCTTTATTGCCTTGTATGGCATGAAGAACATTTAATATAATTTCCATGGTGCTTTATAGTGGAAAAAAAGATTCTTTAAAAAAAGTTCATTAAAATGTTCTTTAAACTAAAGAAAAAAATAACTTTTCAGTAAAATAACCCAAAATGGTTCTTCTATGGCATCACTGCAAAAATCCCATTTTGGACATTTTATTTTTCGGTCTGTTCCTGTTAAAGCAGCCGTTTTTATTTTACATATGCATCAGAAGCTTCTGCTCTTTGTGGATAGCACTAACAATCAAATAATCTCCGAGTAGCTTATATTGTTGCTTTCAGCTGAAATGTACTGGCTGGCAGCCATATTTATGTCTGAGCCAGAATGAAACGAAAGCTGTATCACTCACTGCCCACCATGAAGACCTTGGCTTTAGATCATTTTTATTTGTAACTCAAGGCAATAATGTTTTCGTGAATGTAATTAAGATCAGGCAAACTCTTTAGGCAGAAATGTGTCTGTGTCCTGCGAAATGGCCATTTGACTGCAAATAACTAATTAGTATCATTACCAGAAGTGCTTTTGATGCACTTTTTGTACCACTAAAAACCTCTCAGCTTTGAATACAGTGTCAGTGATACTTTTCTTGAAGTCAAGGACTTGATCTACTCCTCTTTTGCTAAAGACATCTCCAGAAGGCCTTATCAAGGTCTTTTGTTTCCATTTAATCTTGCCTGAATTTTCGTTAGCCGTCAGAATTAACGCCACACACACGAGTCTGTCCACTCCATGTCATCACTGAGACGCCGGAGGGGTGAAGATCTCATCTGGGCCACTGTGGTCACACAGAGCCACAGACCATATGGTTGCCTTAGTCATGGCCTACCTGAAGCAGCAATGCTAATCATTGAAGACAAGTGCCACTTGACACCAGAGTGACAGATGGTGTTCCTGGGTCTGTGTACAGGACTACTGCCTAAACTCGGCACCAGCACTGCAAACCTTTTCGCCTTGGCTTCGGTCGGACTGAGAGGCACAATGAAGGTGATGATGTGTCAGGGACCATTATATGAGATGCTTCCCACCTCCTCTTGTTTTGTCCCTTGGGTGGATCCTTGCCCACGGCTATGGCTGATGGCAAATTTCAACACTCTTAAAGGCATTTCATACACAACAGCATGGAAGAGCAAGATGCACCAACAACAGATAGGATGTTCGAATGGCTGCAATAAGTTCATTGTTTGAACAATGTTGTGATTCATACATCTAATAATTATAATCAGATTTAAGTCATTGATATGCTGAAGCTTTTTTTTTTTTGGCCAAGTGGTTTTGAATTTTGTACTGACACCTATGGGTGTAGATGCATAAAGTGTATTTATACTGAAGCTGTTTATCTTTTTGTTTCTTTTTTTGTGTTTTGTCTCAATGAACACTGGAGAAACACTATATAAAGTAAAGCTTGTAATGAGTAGTTGAGTAGTAGTGAGGATGAGTAATGACATTAGTATTAGTATCAGTATTAGTATTGTTAGTAACACTGTGGAGTTATAAGACAAGTCTAGTCATGTGATCTTAACATGGCAGCTACCATGAGGGATGTAGAATAAAATATTTTATAATTATTAGTGCTGGGCAATGAGTAATCACGATTAATCGCATCCAAAATAAATGTTTTGTTTATATAATTTATGTGTGTGTACTGTGTTTATTTATTATGTATATATAAAGACACACACATACAGTATATATTTAAAAATATTTACATGTATTTCCATGAATATATTGATATTCATATCATTTGTATTATATATAAATATATTTAATATATAATCATAATATATTTTTCTTAAATATATGCATGCATGTATGTATTTATATATACATAATAAATATACGTATACACACACATATATAAACTTTATTTTGGATGCAAATAACCGTGATTAATCGTTGCCCAGCACTAATAATTATATAGAATAATTACATAGAATAAAACAGCTCTGTCTAGGCTGCTGAGTCTCATGATTTTAGTTAAATTACTAGGTAAACCAATAACATGATTCATAAAAAGAAAAAAGTCTGGAATACCTGCTTCAAGGTGCATTCATATATACATGTACAATCAATTCTGATGTAAAGAATTAATTAATTTAGCCCTTAAATCTTACAGCACTGATGTTGTCACATCATGCATGCAGAAAAATGACACAAAATGAATATTCGCAAAATATTATCAATGCAATTTTCAGCAGCATTAATAAAACCATTAAATTATGTTCTTAATACATATTCATATCTCCATTTAATGATTTCTGAATATTCAGTTATCATCCAGACCACTGGTTTGTCTGTCACTTTCTTGTTTTTTCATTGACATAAACATGACACGTTCATCCGACTTTCTCAGGGCCGTCTCTAATTGTGTACCGAATGCTGAATCAAACTTATATGTTACATCAAATGGAAAGCAAATCTGCTTTCTTCATCAACTTAGCAGGGATTTGTGGGTGTAGTAAATGGGGTTTTTGCTGTCCTCTGACAGACAGGGAGGAGTAGTAAGAGCGCAGCCCGCTGATGCATCAGGCTGAGGGAGTGGTTTGTTTGTCTACTGGCGCCGAGAGCTTCTCAAAAGCTCTCTCAGTTTGAGTGGCTGTCTAGGCATTACAGGATGATCCCTCCAGCATCATGATCATTCTCCTCTAAATGCTGAGGAGACCACCCCTCATTGTCCAGCCTAAAATTGAAATGTGAAAGTTATTTATTTTGTTTTACTTTGGGATGTACTGATGTTTTAAAATGTAATGGTATCAGCCAATAATGGATATATATATATATATATATATATACTGGAGAATATCGGTATTCAGTGTATCCCTCTTGTCAACCTTTGTCCACCATTGTCCATAACAATATTCGAAGGCTTTTACAGTTGTATGTGATTTACTGTATAATAATATATAAAATTGTATAAAATCCCAGTTTCTACCTGACACAATATATATTTTAGAGCTTGGCAAAAGTAGAAAAATGTATTGCATAAAATGTATGAAAAATGTCCATGGATTGATAGGATAGCAAATTATATGACTTGTCCATGTCTAGAAATCACAATTTAAAATTAGAAATATCTTGACTTAGTTGTTGTTTCAGTTTATATTAGTGCTTGTTTTATCTTTATTTGAATAATTTTATGTCATCTTGACGCCCCCTTGCTGAAGCCCCATGTGGGCCCCGGCCCCTTGGTTGAAAACCACTTACTAGATAAACAAACAAAAAAATTTGGGGGGGGAAAAATTCCACCTTTAAGAGGCCCTTAAAGTGACAACAGTGAAAAAGATTTTTCCAGGGCATTTTCCCCCCTCTCATTTCCTTGCCTACCACAGAGTGCATACCTGCAGGTGATCTGAAGGCCTGTAGAGTGGCGGGGCATCTAGGAGGAACTTCAAGCTGAGAAATGGAAACATTTAGCTACGTGACAGCCCAGAGCAGTACATTAACATGACAGGCCATCTCTTGTCACGTGTCAGGAAAAGTCAGGCTGGCATCCCAGTCTCCCATGGAGGTGAGCAAGTGAGTGTATTAGGGAGCTGGAGAAGAATTAGAAAAAGCTAATCCCTCCCAGCGTTTCTCCCAGGCAACAACAAGCCTCTTTCATGCTCCATGTAACCTTGGTGAAACTGACACCTCTTTTCGTCCTACCTGCCCCAGGCAGGGGCTATCTTGTCTTCTTTTCTTTTATGTAGCCAAAGCAAAAGATACTGGCAGAGGGTTTGTGCTAAAGCGATAGTTCAACCAAAAATGACAATTTTGTCATGATTTGCTCACCCTTATGTCATTCAACACCTATAGGACTGACTTTCTTCTGATGAACACAAAAGAAGATATTCTAAAGAATGTTGGTAGCCAAACTGTTGCTGGTAGCCATGGACTTTTATAGTATTTTTTTGTATTCTATTGAAGTCAATGGCTACCAGCAACTGTTTGGTTGCCAACAAAATATCTTCTTTTGTGCTAAACAGAAGAAGGAACTCATGGAGCAACATGAGGGAGAGTAAATGATGACAGAATGTTCAATTTTGGGTGAACTATCACTTTAAATCCATATAGCTAAAGTGTTCAATTTCACAGTGTGAATAAGACTAAAACCTCATTGACTGGTTTTCATAACCCACACAGAGAACAATTCTGTAATGAGTGTCATGTTTCATGCTAAATACACATCAGACAAAACTGTAACCCAATAGTTAGATTTGGGCTTACTCCTTGGCGACAGCAGGCCCATAGCAAACAACAAAAAAGACATACCTGGCATTCCAGCCTTGTCTTCACTCTTCCTAAGTGGATTGGAGTATATCCTATCCCAACATTCTGCCATTGTAGCCAGTGAGGGAAACCTCATCGACTAGCAATCCAAGTGTGAAGTTGGAACTGCAATGCCCAATTACATCCATGTGAGTCCTCCATGAAGTTTTGCCGTAACCTTCGTCATGGTACAGTGGTGGTACAAAGGAAATCTTAAAGAAGGATCTGACCATGCTGGGGATGTCAGCAGCATGAGAGATGAGATCTATGAGAACTCTTCCACCACCTCCTCAGGAGTGGTTACCTATCCTTATTTGAAAAACACAAGAGGCCAAAGATCAAGCAAACGTATTGAAAAGCACAAAGTGATGCACAATAGCCATACACTCTTAGAAGAGCTGTGAAACTTGAAAGCATGTTCTGTACTAGTACAACTACCGTTCAAAAGATTGAAAGTTCAAGTCTCTTATGCTCACCAAGGCTGCATTTATTTGATCAAAAATATGGTAAAAACAGTAGCATTGTGAAATATTAGTGCAATCTAAAATAGGTGTCCTCTACTTAAATACATTTTGTATGTAATTCATTCATGTGATGGCAAAGCTGAATTTTCAATTGTGAGTGTCACATGATCCTTCAGAAATGATTCTAATATGCTGATTTGGTGCTCAAGAATCAGTTCTTATTATTATCAATGTTGAAAACAGTTGTGCTGCTTCATTTTTTTAACATTTAAACATTTTTCAGGATTTTTTTTTATCAAAAGAATGTTCAAAAGAACAGCATTTCTTTGAAATTAAAAAATATATATATACATACATAGCCTATATATATATATATATATATATACAGTATATACAGTGGGTACGGAAAGTATTCAGACCCTCCTTCAGAAATGATTCTAATATGCTGATTTGGTGCTCAAGAATCAGTTCTTATTATTATCAATGTTGAAAACAGTTGTGCTGCTTCATTTTTTTAACATTTAAACATTTTTCAGGATTTGTTTTTATCAAAAGAATGTTCAAAAGAACAGCATTTCTTTGAAATTAAAAAATATATATATACATACATAGCCTATATATATATATACAGTATATACTGTATATATATATATATTTTTTTTTTTTGTGCGTCCTTGCCGAAACAAAATAATTAATTTATTATAATAAAAAAAAGCTTGTTGAAACATTTTACTGACCCACAACATTTACTCTAGAACTGTAGAAGATAAAGGAAAAGCTCACTCAAAAATAAATATTCTGTCATCATTTATTTACCTTTTTGTTCTTTCTAAATTCACAATTTTTTCTTCCATGGAAAACCAAAAATTCATTTTCAGAGAATATTATGGCAAGTGAATGAGGGCTAGCTGAAAAAAGACTACATGTGACTCATGCAGTCTATTTCAAGTAGTCAGCAGTCTATGCTGGCTTTTTATGAGAAATGGACCATCATTTGTGCCATTATTCACTGATAATTGATGTGAGTAAACGGTAACAGAATTGGGGATGAACTATTTACTTTAATGAAACGTAATGGTTTTGGTTATTTGTGTTGGTTAACCAGTTTTTTTTTTTTTTTTTTTAATTCTTTCCATGCCATAGCACATAAAATTCTTTCCATGCCATGTTGTGTCATAAGTGTGCCATATACACATCAGATATATAGTTGTAAAGCCACTGTAAATTGCCCTTTAAATAAAGTGTTCGTGACAATTATGAAGAATCAAGCAGTGGAAATTACTCTTATGAGTGGAAAGGTAGATGTGAGCACTGCAGTACTCCATAGGGAGGCAGGCAGAATGATCCTGTTTTCATATGCCGGAGTCATTCCCCTGCAATTATCTTAGTGAATGGGGCCCACGGAAGGTAATTGCTTTGTTTTTCAATTATTTGCTGAGGCTCTGGTAATTTACTTCATTCTATGAAATATGCCAATTAGACATTTTAATTACAGTTTTCACTGTATCACTTCTCCCTGTCTCTGAAAGGATGTAATACTGCTATTAGCTAGACACAGAGGAGAAAAAAATGACTCACATTTCTCAAGCAGATTCAAATTGGAGAGATTGGCTTTTTGCAGAGCTTTTTGCCCCCATCTTTCCAGCTCAGACAGACAACAGAATTCTAGACAAAAGAATTCTAATTGACCTTTATTTTTATTAGAACCCGACAGTATTAATGGTTTAGTGCATCCGCAGAGCTGCAGACTATAATGATAAGAAGCGAAATGCAGGTTTGTGTTTGATGTATGTGCATTTTATTGATGTAT
Source organism: Sinocyclocheilus grahami (assembly GCF_001515645.1). Classification (NCBI taxonomy): domain Eukaryota; kingdom Metazoa; phylum Chordata; class Actinopteri; order Cypriniformes; family Cyprinidae; genus Sinocyclocheilus; species Sinocyclocheilus grahami. The sequence goes on along the minus strand of NW_015505441.1, from coordinate 40,333 downwards.
TTTATAAAACGTTGAAGTATGGATGCTGAAGATTGTTATATACAGGTTAGCTGCATATTTATAGATCTTTATTGCAAATAATATTATTTATGTGTGCACAGAATATAGGAAGCATTTTCTCTTATTTTGTCTGACTAGCTTAAGGTGTGTCCGTAAACCCTTCACATTTGTCCCTCTTCATTTGAGTACATGAAATCTTCCACTCATTACTGTGTCTTCATTTGTCCTTGGGACTGCAATTTGATTTAATTTCAAATATAAGTCCACAATTCTGTTCCCCATCACCCCCTGCCACTTACTCTCCCACCAGCTGGATTGTGTGTGTATTTTTTTTTAGTTTTTTGTACTTGTATTTTTTATTTTTTTGTCGTCCCTAGGAGCACTTAGGCGTCTAAGAAACAGGCATCTGTCTTGAATATGGCCATCTCTGCCAACCCGCAAGGGCAGTAGAGAGCAACATATGTCTTGAGGAAGGTCTACAGAACCCTTTGTCTATACCTTCGGTAACACGGACTGATGAATGATTCTGATCGCTGGCTCTGAGTAATATATAAAGTCATCCTACAATGTACCTTTGCACTAAATTACGCTCACTCAATAAGGTTTGACAGGTGCGGATACTTCACCAGGCTCTTTTATATCTCTCAAGCATCAGACGGCCTCCATTTATCAGTAGCCAACCAGCCAGAGATTTCTTTCTCTCTTGTTTCCTCCTTTTGTATATCCTTCGTCTACACAAAATGCTGGTGTCACGGATTTGTGAGTCGTAGATGTCTTTGCCAATGTAATAAATAAAGGATATTTGAATGAACACTGATTTTCTGCTAGCATGGCAAGCTAACGGGGAAGGATGTTATTGTGTGTCCATTTGTAGCTGTTTGGCACTGAGCTGAAGGGCTTTGCTGGTGGGGGTGTAATGTTATTGTCAGTGATCCATTAGCAGAAATTCGGGATTGATGAACATGTAAACATTTTAGTAATCTTTGGACTGAGGTGATAGGCTGGATAAATGTAGACCTTGCGAGGAGCCTTTTAGAGCCCCACTTTCTGATAACATCTCCGAAAGGAGTATGAAACCCAGTTGAGTTAAGACAATTTGACTTACTTACAGCTACAAGTGTTACAGTATGGAAACACTTCTAAGCATGCAATGCATTTTCTTTTGTTTGATAGATGTAGCTAATCTTCTAAAGAGACATTTTCGGCAAGTAAATATAATGTGTCTTCCAGACAAATTCCAAACTTTTTTCCTGTTAAACTAAGGGATTTCATGTTGATGCAACTACATAAACAACAGGTTTCCATTTCAATTAGTCAAGATAAAAGTAAGGAACTGCTTTCTTTCTTTCTTTCTTTCTTTTTACTTGTATGTGATTACATGCGAACTTGTATGTGATTACTACCACACCTTAACCCACACACATTCTTTATTAATATTCTTCCTCTAAATATCTGTAAAATATTTAGAGGTAAATACAGATAAATATCTGTAAGATATTTCAAGATGTAAAAATGTCTGTAAGGTATTTTTTTTATGTTTTTAAAGAAGTATATTATGCTCTACAAGGCTACATTTATTAGATCAAAAATACAGCAGCCATTACTCCAGTCTTCAGTGTCAAATGATCCCTCAGAAATCATTCTAATATGCTGATATGGTGATCAAGAAACATTTCTTATCATTACCAATGATGAAAACAATTGTGCTGTTTGATATTATTATGGAAACCATGATATATTTTTCATGATCCTTCAAGAGAACAGCATAACCTTATCTCTAACCATATCTCCACTTTATGTTGCAATTATTCTGCTTATTTTACATACAAATACAAGAAGTTTATATCAGTAGTAGTCCCATATTCACAATTGTGACCACAAAGTCTGTTTACAATGTCTACCATTGTAACTTGGTTACATCTGCCAATTTCTGTATATAGTGTGTGCATATACTGTATATACATAGCGAGAGAGTGTATCTTGTAATATATATACATAAACATACATCATACTTTATACTCTGCTCAACTCTGGGTACATTGGATTGATTTTAATAACTTAAATGTACTTGTAGTGTGCACCAAACATACATAGGAATATACAAGTATCGGATTGGGACTCAGTATCAATATTTAATGACTCGGATCGGGGGCACAAAAAAACCTGATCAGGACATCCCTATTTCAAACAGAAATCTTTTGTAACACTATCACGATCTCTGTCACTTTTGATCGATTTAAACCTTCCTTGCTGAATTAGTGTTCTTTTATTTCAATAAAATTTTTTACAAATAATAATTAACATTAGTGCTGTCAAACGATTAATCACAATTAATCGCATCCAAAATAAAAGTTTTTGTTTACATAATACATATGTGTGTGCTGTGTATATTTATTATGTATATACAAATACAAACGCATACATATATATATTTAAGAAAAATAGGTTATGTTTATATATTAAATATATTTATATATAATATAAAAAATATGAATATAAATATATAAATGCATATGCACGTAAATATTTCCAAAATATATACTGTATGTGTGTATATTTATACATACATAATAAATATGCACACTACACATACATATATTATGTAAACAAAAACTTTTATTTTGGATGCGATTAATCGCGATTAATCGTTTGACAGCACTAATAAAAAAAAATTATATATATATATCACATATAACATGTATTGATATTTTTGTGTTATATTTCTAAATTCTAGAATTCTATAAAAGCTATCAGCAGTGCCTCTGAGAAAAAAATTACAGTTCATCGACTTGCTTCTGGTTGTGTGATGGGTGAGAACCTGCAGGTTAGACTCATGGGCCCCTTCTTGAAAAAACTGTCCTTAGGGCTTCAATTAATCATCATAGTCATTAGACTTGCCTGTCAAGCTGTGAGGCCCTGTGTGCTCAGTCAAAGGGATTTGCTTTTAAGCTATACAAATGTTAGCAGTATGTATTGAGCTAACAAACTGTCTAAGAAAATAAATGTAGCTACAGCTTTTCAATTTTAGTACAGATATTACACTTACTTAAGGCGAGCGGACAAATTGTGTAAGATATCTGTCAGTGCAGCTGTGAACAAAGCTAAATAGATTTGCTGCTTTTTATTCTCTGCATATTAGTTACAGAATGCCAAACCTACACCGCAAATACTATGATGTCATCTTAAAAAAATGACATAATTGCTTGTGTTTATTTTTTAAAAGATTTAAGAACACAGCACTTAATTTATAATAGTATTCATTCATTCAAACGTACATTCATGTGAAAGACAAACATCATATGTGTCCTGGGACAATGTTCCTGCTCTAGGTGAAGGTACAGTAGTTGTTGTGTAAAAGCCACTCAAGGCCCTTTGGGGAGATTCACTTCAGGAGGTTGTAAAGGTCTTAACACACATTCTGCCCTTTACTTTTCCCTTGGCCTTGCACTAATGTCTTGTAGTAACCAGGCCAATTGGCCTAGAAAGATTTTTTTTTTTACCTCTGCTGACACCTTAGCTTGTTGCTGTGATGAGAATTATTTGTCTAATGAAGAGGTTTTGAGACAAAACCACAGAGCTGTACTTGTGCTGCTGCATACTGCATACAGGGTTAGTCTTAAAAGTCTCTATTTCTATTTTCTAAATATTATATTATTCATATATTATGTTTATTTAATTTCCTATAATATGTATTATTATTATTATTATTATTATTATTATATTTTCACGTATCATATGATCTATTTCTCAGTGATGTTGGTACATTTTAAACTCATCAACCCATTACAGGAGTAAAAGTTATGTCTGCTTGATTTAGACATTTTTAATTTTATGATTAAATTGTACAAATTCCCAGAATGTATCTTTGAATATGAATATAAATGTCTGTGAATGAGGGTAAATGGTTTGGCCTGGAATTCAGTTTTCAGGTGGGTTAAAGGTTTTGATATTAATTTGTGAATATGAGTCAGCAGATGTCAATCAGCTTACATTGCTTGGTATTAAAAATAACAATGAACAAAGAAAACATTCCTTAATGAATATCTCCATTCAACACGTAGTCTGGCCACCTCTTCTCTAGTAATGTACGTACAGATAGCATAAACCTGTCTATAGTCTTGTATTCTTGTTGTCTGTTTCTCATTTCCCCTCACTGCTGCTGTGTGCATTTGTTTTTATTCCAAATCTGATACAGCAGGCAAAAGTCTGCATGGTTGTGGATTCTTGCCCTTCCACAAATTTCTTTGAATGGCAACATGTTCATTTACATACACACATGTAACACCATTTGAATTTGGGGTCAGCAAGATTTTTAGTGTTTTTAAAAAATGTCTCTTATGCTTACCAAGGCTGCATTTATTTGATCAAAAATACAGTAAAATAGTAATATTGTGAATATTATTACAATTTAAAATAGCTTTTATTATTTTACTATACAGTATTTTACTTTTTATTTATTATTAAAAAATTTAATTTTTTGCCTTTAATGTGATCAATTGAAAAATAGTAGATAAGACAAAGTACAGTAGACAAGACAAAGTACAGAAAAATGAACAAACAACACCAGCAACAACAAAAAAGGAATGTACCGAAGCCATAATACATTTTCCACGGCCTTTCAATAGCCTATATGATAGGGAGAGAGAAAAAAGTAGCAATAATATTAACAAACAGTTGGGATGTATACTAATAATGATAATAATAATATACAGTTGTGTATACAATGTATTTGGATATAGTGTAGACACATTTCTTGTAACACTGATGATTAGAGAGGGACAAATTATAGAAGGTGAGGCATTATTGGTAATAAAATGTATTACCAATAATTTTTATTTTTAAGCCGCCATTACTCCAGTCTTCAGTGTTACATGATCCTTTAGAAATCATTCTGTGCTCAAGAAATAGTTCTTATTTCACAATGTTAAAAACAGCTGTGCTGCTTAATAATCTTGTGGAAACACTTTTTCATGATTATTTGATGAATAAAAGAACAGAATTTAAAAAAGAAACAACATTATGTTAGCAACTTGAAGTGTAGTTTTTAACAGTAGCTTTAAATGTAGTTGTAGTTGACAAAAATGCTAATTTTTGACATTGTAAATTAAGCCACTAAACACCTCATCCATTCCGATATGTGTACAAAGACAGGATGTATGCGGATAAAACAGACAACAAGCCACTAAGTACCTTAAATTAAGTCAGGGGTTATGCCCCATATCTAATTGAGTGTTGTAAAACAAAGTCCAGGCTGGCAGAGTGGTAGAGTGCTGTAGGCCGCAGGCGGACATTTGCAGCAGTGTATGTAGCCGAGGTGCAGCCCTATAACTTACTGACTGGGAGGCACTTACTATATAATGCAATATTCCTGCGCTGCAGTGTGCCATTTGTCATTTGAAGCGGGACACAGATTATGGCTTAGGGCTGTGCATCTGTCCTGCAAGTAGCTAAAAGCCTCCCCAGCTGAGCCTGCTGATTTAGCCGCTGGAGCAGAGGTCAACGCCCCCCCATTACTCCTCTCCACCTACTTTCTCTCTCTCTCTTTATCTCCCACCTACTTCCACACCCTAACCCACTGCTAGTCTGTATCTACATTCAAAGTGCTGCTCTGTTTGCTAATGCACACTCCCTAGCTTAGCACCCACTTAGCAGTGTCTCCTGATTTCCTGTGACAGTCCCTGCTAGCTAAGCCCTGCATCTTAGCGGGTGACTAAATGAAACATATTGACTTCCCACTGGGCTCAGCCCTTGTTGTTTTGACAAATCCTCCTTTGGTGCTGATCAATCAGGGCTTCTCAATGGGGAGTGGAACGCTCCCAATATTTCATTCCCTAGTGTGTTCGTACGCGGGGCTGCGGGGCAAGCGGGCGTATTCAATTTGGGCTCGAGCTGCCCGTTCAGTCCGTCCCCGTAATTTACCTGCCGTGCACGCACGACTCGGATGAAAAGGAAAGGGAAGATCATCAGCCCCCCTCCCACAATGCTGACATAAGTTACAAGCAAAAATTTTAATTAGTGAGGCGGCGCACTGCGATAATTCACTGCCTCTTCTGTCTGTTTGCTTGTTTGTCATTGTGAGCTTCTATTCATTGCATCTGGCATCTGCATGCCCTGGGAGGAGAGAGAGATGGCAACAAAACCAGCATTTAAACTCTGGGGAAAAGAGGAACTTATCTTGACGTTGTTCAGTGATTCAGGATTACATACCTGCAGCAATAAACAGCAGACTACTAATATAGACACTTCCTTTAATAGTTAATAGTTTACAGTGTTTATTTGTTTCTGCTTTCAGACATTTTAGACTGTTTCTTTTTTGTTTTGTGTCATTAAACCTATTTTCAGTTTTTAAGAGTGTGTTAATTGTGCAGACAAAAATAAACATATACTGTAAGGTCAATGATTAAAAAAAGGTTTGTTTGGTGTTTGTTTAAAGTGATACTTCACCAAAAAAATGAAAATTTTCTCATTAGTTACTCATTCTCATTCCATTCCAAATGTATATGACTTGGTATGGTAAATGATGGTAAACGATTTTTAAAAGTCGGTGGGACCCCCATCATTGCAGCTTCAAAAAACAAGAAAAACGAACATGACGGGAATCCATACAACCCCAGTTGATGATTCAATGTCTTCTAAAGCATTTTAGAAGCATTTTGTTGTTTGTGGAACAAAAATACGAATATTTTAAACTTTTTTAACTATAAATCATCTGTTCCCTGCTTGAAACTTGAAAGTCCACGCTTGAAACTCCAGATTTCTTATCGCACAAGCTTCATAATGTACTTACATCACGCTTCACAATGTTCTAATTTTTACATCAGGCGTGAACTCATGAACCCACTTATGACCATTGGCCCAAAGTGATGGTTTATAGTTAACGTTTGTTTTTAAATATTCATATTTTGTAGTAATTTCAAAATGATACATTTTTTTCATTGAGGATTCCTGTCATTCACTTAAGTTTTTTTGAAGCATCAAGTTTGGTCGTCCAGTACACTTGCATTATATGGATTTCTGAAAATCTTTGTTTGTGTTCAGTGAAAGAAAGTAATAAACATCTGGGACAGCGTGAAGCATGAATTTTCATTTTTGAGTGAACTATTCCTTTAAGCCTTTCAGGTGCTTGCTTTCTATCCTAGCTAGCCTGACTGAATTTGATGCAAATTCATAGTGGAATTTAATTAAGTAGACATATGTCTGTCGGCGAACAGCAGCAAATAAAAAGACGTGTGGTTCACATTTAAGTCTTGAGTCAAATCCTTTGTTATGAAACATAAAAACTCTGGCTATTTGCAGAGAACTGTTTCTCACCGTTCAGCAAAATTTCGTGTTTTATATCTTATTACCAAGTTGGCCCTTAGACGATTGTGGAAAAATTTGCAGGAGCTGGTGTCATGTCAACAGGAAGTGATCAAGACCATAAATATTTCACCTGGAAGAGTGTGTAATCACTGTGTTGCCTGAACTAGACTACTGTTCTGTGCATCCTCTGCTACTGTTCATCATTTATTTACCTCACAGTCTGTTTGCAAGAGCCTCATAGTTCTGCAGCACTTGAAAGCACGAGACTAAGAAACAGTTGCAGGGGGCTGTAATCAAAGACACACGACCACCCCTATCGTTCCCTCCCAGAATGTTAATAATGTCAGTCTCCACCTCCCAATCTGGTCTATATACCACCGGAGTCTGAGCGATGGCTTGTGCCTTGTCCCAGACCACCTCAGGCCCCTTGCTGGCCTTTGCCCTCTCTCATTGTCCTCCTCCATGTTAGGCGGGTATGCAGTGACATGCCGTCTAGCTTGTTAGCAACCCATGAGTTCAAACTGTTGCCATCTGCCCTGCTGGCTCTTACCCTGAGTGCTTTATCTTGTGTTAGTCTCTGCTGGATGTTCAGATTTTTCAAAAGACTGCGGGTGGAGCTCACACAGAGAGATGCTTGGAAAGGATTTGGTTTGGTGGGACTCTCAAAACTTTTTGATACTATTTGTATTTCCATAAAACCTTTTTACACAGTGTTCTGAATAGTCAGTGAATGACAACATCGTGTTTTTGCCGTTTTTAAATATGCATTAAGCATTGGGCAAGCAATTTTATCTGTTACTGTTGCTTTACTAAACTGTTTTCTCTGCGGTTTAGCATATGTGCTCTGACACATTGATGTCACATGGGCATCCTTCTTTGGTCGTAATTTTGCGGCTAATATTTGCAGCATATGCAAGTTCAGTCCAAACCATTGCATCAACAGTATTTCCATAAATTTGCGTAATGCAACAATTTTCCGTGAACAAAAGATAATTTAGAAGTCATATTGTTGTGTTTCTAGCTTTCATCATGCTCTGCTGATTTTCATATAAATGTCTTTTCTAAGGCACTCAGGTTTGTGCCGAGCATTATGTTAGCACAGAGAGAGCGAGAGAGAGAGAGAGAGAAGAGCTTTAGTGGATATTCATTTATGGCTTGCATTTTAGGGGGGAGCTTGGAAAACAATGAAATATTTATCATGGAAAGATGAATGGCACAGACAGGGAGAGGGCACTAAATTATAAAGGAAAGGTTAGGATCTAATTGAATTAGGATGTGTGGAGAGCACGAGCTAGCCAACTGCTGGGGTTCACAGTGGCTGCCACAAGTCTCCCCATCACTCTTGGTTTCACTCATCTGCCTCACTGACTCTTCTCTCTAATAAGGGTTAATGCATAGTAATAAATCACATTACAAATTATTAAACATTTATTTGTTACAAATGAAAAGATTTTAGCAGGGATCATTGCAGCTTACATTAATTTAAAAGGTGCTGCAATTAAAAAAACAGATTTTATGCTCAGATTATGTATATATAGTTATATCTGTATAGAGAGAGAGATTAAAACATCCTAACAGTTAACATTAAAACATTTTTTAACTAAAATTATAACAAATTTCTTGGGAATTTGGTATACCTGGTTTGAGCTAAAGTCAATAAGATTTAGTTGAATGCAATAACATTTTAGCATTTTCAGGAAGAAAAAACTCTGGATCGAAATGAATGATACAACATGAGGGTTAAGTAAAAAACGATAGCTATATGCTTCATCACTAGTTTTGTTTAATTGTCATATGAAGTGTATGAATGATGCAGAATAAAGGGAGAGAGAAAAAATAATAGAAATAAAAACTGTTCTAAGTTGTCTGTTTTTTAAAATCTATTGTAAGTTTTTTTTTTTAAATGCACTTTAAAAATAGAAATTAAGCAAGTTAGACCTTGAGGTAGATGCCATATTAAACTGTACAAACAAGGCTGTGAGAGATTGTAATGAAAATAAGGTTGTGAGGAATAGACATATAGTCTATATGCTTTATAAAGGCAAATTTTTCACCACTTATAAATCAAACTGGAATTTTTTGTCTAGTTAAAGTTTTGTAGAAAGATGTTTCATCAGCTGAACAATTGGCAAAAGTCTAAGGTCCTGACTAAGGTCTGTTGGCATTGGTATTAGATAACTATGGAGCCCTGCACATGACATGCAAGAAAAAATAAATAAATCGTGTGCACCATTTACTAATTCGTTCACTCAATGTAGTAAAACGTGCACATGATTACTATTTCGTTCCCTCGATTTGCTAAATCGTGCACACAATTTACTAATTCGTTCTCTCGATTTATAAATTGTGTGCACGATTTAGCAAATCAAGTGAGCAAATTAGTAAATCGTGCACACAATTTATAATCGAGGGAACGAAATAGTAAATCGTGCACACATTTTAGCCTACTATTTTTTTTCCTGCATGCCATGTGCGGGGCTCCGTAGATAACTGATAATTCCAAAAAGCAACTATTGGAGCAGATTAATCAGTAAAACTCTCACATCAGCAAGTATCCAAGTTATTTTTTCAAATTTTTTTTCAGCAGAGGATAGTCTTCTTGCAAATTTGCCTGCATTATGTTGTTTTCATTCAAAAAGGATTATAGAATTTGGGACAAAAGTGACATTATTCATAATTAGTCATTTTAATACATCAACAAATCTTCATTTATAGATTTATCAGAACAAAGTACCTGCTTAGGGGCCCCCTGGGGTCCATGTTCCCCTTATTGGGAATCAGTGATTTAGAATATTGCATTTTCCAATAGAATTTTCAGGCTCTGTAAATAGAGGCAGACAAAACAAGATGGCACCGCTTTGTACTTTTTAAAAGAACATATTTTCATTTCTGTCCATCCCACCCTCCCTTCCTCAGGAATAACCTCATTAGAATTGAGGGAATCTGATTGTGTATTCCCGTGAGATTAACATTTTACTGCTTAATTTAATTTGAGGGGCTGGCAGAGCAGGGTAGCGTTCAGAGTGGAAAGAAAGAAAGAGAACCGTGTATCCATCTAACAGGTGGCTGAATCGACCTCAGCTGGTGCCACCTCGGCCTTTGACACTGACCTTGCTCAGAACAAGCTTAGCTTAGTCTCTCTCTCTCTCCTCCTCTCCTTTCCTGTCTTTCTCTCACTCCACTCCTCTCTCTCTAAACAAATAACACTTCTGCTTTCAAGGGGGAGAAGATAGAAAGACACTAAAGGGGAAATATGTTACAGTACTTGCGGTGGCGGAAAGCATTTGAGGATGAATAATTTCTGGCTGTCTCTGGAGAGTTGTCACTGTATTTCTTTCTTTTTTTCTTTTAAGGAGAGGGCGGATTTACATAAAAGGAGCAGCAACCACAGCGCACTGAAAGAGCCTCTAACTGGTGGGAGGATTAAGTGTATCACTGAATGGAATTATGTTGTAAATGACAGGGAGGGGTAAGGACCCCCCTGGCCCCCTTGCTCCCCTCCTCAGTGTCGTGGTCCCATCTGGTCCTTTAAAGAATACCTAGCGGTAATTACCCCCAGATGGCTTAGGGGCTTTGCACAGGCCGCCCAACCAGGTGCCAGCAAGTCCTGCTGGGTCGCTGTATTCGCTGCCAGCCCCCAGCAGCACCACAAAGTGGACCAAAGCTCACTGAGTTCATTATTTTTACAGGCATTTAAGCAAATAGAAGCCCAAAAAAATCGGATAGGACAGGACATCAGAGAGGGAAGGGAAAGTTGGTAGACTGGACAATGATGTTATATTCATGTTTCTTTTTCCTTGGAACTGTTTCTTTCACAAGGGCAAAATGCTACACAGAAGGGTTTTTTTCTTTGAGCAGCAGAAGTGTATGAATTTTATCAGTTCTCATCTACATGCGTTTTCACTGCAGATACAGTCATTTGTAAAGCAAAGTGGGTTTTAATACTGAAAAGCTGCCATATTGCATTGATCTGTTTTGACTGACCAAAAACTAAGATAAAGAGAGGCAAGCAAACTGAAACCTGTATTGATCACTCTGCTATTTTCTCTCAGGCCTCAATACTGTACCTGAAGGCATCTGTCTGTGTTTGGCAACAAGTCTGTTTGGATGGTCTCAAGTCACCATAACACAACAGAAAAAGTACAACGTAAGCAGCTATAATGCCTATGCTGAAACAGGAGCTTCACTTATTTTATTATTTTTACACACTTTTGGTAAAGCAATAGCTCTCAAGCCGCCTTGCGATATAGTGATTTTCCCATAAATAATGAGTGATATTAGGCTCCGCTTTGAATTAAACCCTTAAAATCACTGTAACGTATGGGCGTATTGTTTTATTTATAAAATAAAGACACTATGATAATAAAAAACCAAAAGCGTTTGATGAAGAATTATAAAATTATATAAAATGTATTGTAACAATATATGAAATATGTTATATAAATCTAATAAATATGATTAATTTCATTATTTAAGCCATTTATTAATAATGTTTATCAGCAAAAACTATTTCCATGTAGTAATATTCTTTATACTAACACAGGATTTTTTACAGTTGCCAAGCAACAAATTAACTTGGTGCATTAGTATGGAATGTGCCATCACATGTATGTGTTTATAATCAAAGCCTTTAAATGCAGCTCATCCGATCAGA
>NW_015505441.1:0-25830 GCF_001515645.1 Sinocyclocheilus grahami | reverse complement strand
TGTGGAGGTGTGGAGGGTGTCAATGATTGTCTTCTGGACCATTGCCAAGTCAGCAGTCTTCCCCATTATTGTGGTTTCAGAGATACCCGGAATTTATACTGTAGGGATGGTCCTTAAATGACACTCAAATGTAAATATTGTAATATTTTGAGATACTGGATTTTTGACTTTCATGAGCTGTAAGCTTTAATCTCTAATCATCAAAATCAAAACAAAAGAATATTAGAAATGTTTTACTTTACATGTAATGAATCTAAAATATATGAAAGTTTCACTTTATGAAATGTTACAAAAGAAAATTAACTTTTTCATGATATTCTAATTTTTTTAGATGCACCTGTATATATTTGAAGAGAAAAAGAGCAAGAAAAATAGAAAGTAGTACTGTCCCTTTAAAGGAAAAGAGTGCAATGTTTTTCCCCTATAAACTATGATAGATGCCCTAATACCATAATACCTTGGCATGCTGTTGTTATACTTCTAAATATTTTGCAGCACCAGAGGTAGATGGAGGTAATCTCATGTTAGAAACAAGGGATTTCAGGAATTAAAAGCCGATCAAAACAAAAAAATACACATGTATTTTTACTATTACTCTATCACTCAAGCAAATACTCTTAAAGGTGTAGGCCTAATACTTTACAAGGATTAACCTTATCGTATAATACATGAAGGAACTAAGCAATTCATGGCCTTGCTGCTGTATTACAAGTTCGAGAAAAGGTCAAGAGAAAACACTTTTTGTATTGTGCCTCATAGCTTCTGGAACTGTAAGGGTTTCTAAGTGTATTCAACCAGACTGATTAACTTAGATTGCAGAGTGTGGTGTCATCTGGAACATCGTAGTCAAGACTCACCCACCCTCACACTCAGAGGCTGCTGAACCTCTGACTGGTCCTGTGGTGTCTGACATATGCTAGACCAGACACCAGCAGACGTCTCCAATGGCCTTGCCCTGATTATTGAATATTGGAGGATTTTTCTCCCTGCTTTGAAATAGTAGATGACAGTATGGGAGGAGCGACATGTCATAAAACATGTGTGTCCTCTGCGTACATGTTATTGTGCTTCTGAAACAAGCTCTCAGTGTTAATTTCTTGATTTTTGTTTTCTCTTTTCCATATATACACAGGGGAAAAAATTGGTTTTGAAACCTTCACTCAGAAATTGCTAGTAAATTTCACAAATAATTACAATTACAGGCTGAAATAATTTTTTCACTAAATTCACAATAATTTATGACACTAAATCATTTAATACAGTGTATTCTGTGCACACATATATTGTAGTTAGTATAGAGTATATTTACCCATATTTTTTATTACGCATTGCCTAGTGTTTTAGGGTTGAAGAAAATGTCTGTAAATTTAACAGAAAATGTAATGGTAATTTTCTGCTAGGACATTATATGTTTTTCTTCTGATTTTTTTCTTATAGTGTGTGTGTGTGTGTGTGTGTGTGTGTGTGCACATAATTAAAAAATAAAATATAACATTCTTAAGATCTGCAGTGGAAACTTTGCTGTTGTCAGTGTGATGGGGGCATTTTAAATATGTGGGTTAATTAGTCTTGAAACGTTTTCCCTGCTGCAACAGCTGTGGCATAATTGATAGAGTGCTATTTACTTCACAGAGTAAAATTATGCATGCAACACACTTAAAAATATACAATTATAGCTGTTTAGTAATGTTGAAAAGGTTGTGTCAGTTACATTTGCGTGATGTAATTAATGCTACCTAGACTTGGGAGGGGTTCAGCTTGGCATGACCATGGCACAATAGATGGGAGTGGAGAAAAGGGGATAAGCAGACACACAATTAACGCTGGAAATGGACCGCTATGATTTTGGAGGGTTATTCTGGCCATAAAAAATGTAAATGCTTTGGATGTGTGCTTGTTTCAGGTGAAGCTGTTCAGCATTTTCAGCGAGCTTTTGTTTTGGATGTGCTAGTCATCTCTACTGCAATGAGTGACACTGATATCTTTTATTTTTTATTTTTGGGGGGGGTTTGTTATCTCACGGTTTCGCTGCTAACGAATTGTGTCACTGGCACTCTGTGTTCTAATAAAAATAAATAAAAGAGCTATGCTTTAATTTCAGGAGTTAATTTGAGTTTATTTGGCACAAGTTGCCATTCTACAGTTCTAGAAATAGAAATGCTAGGTTTCGAAAACATTTTCTTGCATTTAAGAGTAGACAGTTACAGCAGATATCAGATATATATTAGGCTGCAAAAAAAAACGTGCACACAAATAATGTGCTATGATCGTGTTTTCTTTTTTTCTTTTTTGAGTGATCAAAACATCAAAAAATCCTACATTTAGTCTTGCATTCCCTGAACACAGTTTTTTTTATCCTGTGTCTATCCATTAACAAACCTCTCACTCCCTTAACATCTAAGGCACAGAAGACCCTTTTTTACTTGCAACAGTTTTCCCCTTACAGTTTCAATTTTGCTTTAATTTGAACTTCATGCCAGAGGTTCAGTAAGGTGAAAGCAAGGTGGGAGTCTTACAAACGCAAGGTGCAAGCAAGAAAAAGGGAAGAAGAGAAAGAAAACCACACACGCCATCCATTGGTCTTTGTATTGATTCACAGGGGTGTTGAAAAGGTCTTTGGTCATGCCCTTACCAAAGCATACTAATTTGCTCGATCAAGTCTGTCAGAATATCGACTGGGAGGAGGTACAGCGCCCGCCATTGTGTTTTCTTCAGCGGGGAGCCGGTCTGTGAAACAGGATTACCAGAGGTCATGCAGGCAGTGAAAGGATGTCCATCACTTTCTGTCTGCTAATACAAAGGGGCGGGAACTGGGACGTGATTGAGATGTTGAAGACAAGAGGAATGGCAGTCTCAAAAAAACATCTCTTGCATGCAAATGTCTCACTGTTAATGTATTCATAGCCACCTCACAGAGTTTTAATCACAGTAGATGACAGGCTTACAGTTTCCTGTTGTATTTAAGGCTCAGGTTGAAATTTATCTGTAACACAGTTACAGCCTTTGCTGTACCAGTAGATACACAAAGACAGAAAAAAGAGTTCATTATTTCAGCTTTATTGTAACATTTCATAAATTTGACCTTGACTGTGCCAATGAGTCAGTTTTACAAAATGATTAATTTCTTAAAATCGTCAAATGCATAATGCAATTTAATGCAGTCTAAATGTTTTAAATTACAGGATAACAGAAAACCTCATGTCAACATTGTGAAATGTTCATGAATACTTGTCTATTAAGAGCAACAAGATTAATAATTTCTCATTATAAATGAAAGCAAAAATCTACCGTGAAAGACACTCTAAAAAATGCTGGGTTAAATATAACCCAGCGCTGGGTTAAAAAGGGACAAACCCAGAGGTTGGGTTGCTTTTACCCAGCGGTTGGGTTGTTTTAACCCAGCATTTTTTAGAGTGCATACTAGATGTAAAAGTTCTCTTAATTTGAGTGTAGTAAAAATTTGATGCATCAAAGTTCTTAATTTTGACAACAAAAAAAGAGTAAAATTAATTTAATTTCTTTTCATTTCATTTCATTTCTCCGCTATGAGTTACTTAATTGCATTCATTTTGAATTGGTTTGTGCAGTTGTATAAAAAAAGTTGTACATGTGACGGTTGGGAAAAACTGTCAGAACTGTGAAGACGCTCCTTCAAAAACGCCTTCAGGTGGTAAGGGTTATGGGTTTTAATTTTGTAAATTTTATGTAAATGTTTGTCTTGCTTTAAAAATTCAGTTTTTCTTCTTAATTTAAAATAATAATTAATTAATTCTCCCTATGTGTGAGGTCCAAATTTGATGTTTATATTATAGATAAATGTTTCAGAGTCCCTCTGTCTAACTGTACGTTCCCCGTGACCATCGGTCGGGCTCTATAAATAAGCCATTGTGTCTGGACTCCTAATGTTTCCTAATCTCTGCACACTGCTGAAATTCTACGCCACATCATCCAACAAACCTCTTTGCTCAACAATGGTTTTTATTATACCCATTATTACAACAAACATCCAATTATCTATTATCTTGTAGATCTGATTGTATACCTCTTTGTGGCGGTAAGGTCAAATACTCTTACCTCTCTATACGTGGGACATCTGCCTGTGCTTCCTGTCTCATCTGCAGCCCTCGTGGCCAGCAGCCCCTTTAACCTGATCACATAGGTATTTTGCTTTCATTCGCCCCCTGCGTTTTGTTTGTTTGATTGGCTGAGCAGGTGTTTTATAACCATTAGAGACTCCATTGCGACTCTATCTCTGAGTAGTAAGCAAATAGAACAAGCAGACAGCCAAGTCATGCAAGTGATTTTTTCTCTCTCAATGGAACCATCTGGTGACTGAGCGAAAGAAAAAAAGGAAACATAAGGTCGTTGTGGTTGTTTACCTTTGGCTACATAATTGTGTTTCGAGGAAAGCATGCTGCCTGTCGGTTCGGCAGGTTTTAAGGGCTTCATTGGTGTTCTTGTTTGCATTCAGGAATATAAAATATAATATATATATTTCTATATTATTTTTATGCCTTATTCCAAGTATCTGAAAATTATGTCTTTCTGTTCTTTGTTTATTTATTAATGTGCTCTCTTTTTTCCTTTATTTGTCGGTCGTCCATCAGTCAATTAATGTTGTCCCTCAAGAGTCATCACAGCTCATTTTTGTAACTAAAGCAAGTGTGACTCCAGCTTCCTGCTCTCAGTGCTGATAGTGGAAAGACTGAAATGTTTGTTTTGTGTTTTTGCATGGTGTCAATAAACATTCAGAGTAGACATTCATCCCTCCTCGTACTGGGCAGACCATTACGCCACACTACTACGTGTAATTATGAAATTGATGATAATTACTGAGTGACTCATTAATCTCGCATTAGACCATTGTGTATAAACTCAATGACATGCAAATCAGCAAAAGGAGAACAGAAGAAGAGGATAAATACTCGAAAAAGAACCGTGAAGAGCAAGTTATTAGCTAATGCAAAATGCCATTTGCAAACAAATGATGCTAGAGATGTTCTCAGAACTTACTTCACTTTTCTTTTCATTTTTTCTTTTTATTTGTAACTGGTGTCAAAGGTGTTTTTTAGGAGATGTATGAAATCAGATCCCCTCAAGTCGAATGTAGCCTAGTTCATCACATGGACATGACCCACTGACCTTTGACAATCACAAACTATTTAAATATGTCATTTGAAAGAGTATGTAGATTGTTTTATCAATTAAAACCCAACAAACTGTGAAATGTTTTGCTTGAAAAGTCTGCTTGTGGGTCCAAGAACCCAATTTGCCCCCCAAAATTATTATTCATAGAATCCCTGATGTCGGCTCTGCTGCAATTGGAGAGCTTAGCCAAGTGCTAAATTCCCCTTAACGTGTTTTTGCAGCGTTGATCAATGTGATCAATCTCCCGATGAACGAAGATGAGGGACGCTTTTTAGTGATAAAGGGAGCTGAGCTTTGCGCACTTTCTAGGGTATAATACATTCAGAATTTGTATTCTGCAAAGTTTCGGGAATGACATCCTGAAGAGCAAGTTATTAGCTAATGCAAAATGCCATTTGCAAACAAATGATGCTAGAGATGTTCTCAGAACTTACTTCACTTTTCTTTTCATTTTTTCTTTTTATTTGTAACTGGTGTCAAAGGTGTTTTTTAGGAGATGTATGAAATCAGATCCCCTCAAGTCGAATGTAGCCTAGTTCATCACATGGACATGACCCACTGACCTTTGACAATCACAAACTATTTAAATATGTCATTTGAAAGAGTATGTAGATTGTTTTATCAATTAAAACCCAACAAACTGTGAAATGTTTTGCTTGAAAAGTCTGCTTGTGGGTCCAAGAACCCAATTTGCCCCCCAAAATTATTAGTCATAGAATCCCTGATGTCGGCTCTGCTGCAATTGGAGCGCTTAGCCAAGTGCTAAATTCCCCTTAACGTGTTTTTGCAGCGTTGATCAATGTGATCAATCTCCCGATGAACGAAGATGAGTGACGCTTTTTAGTGATAAAGGGAGCTGAGCTTTGCGCACTTTCTAGGGTATAATACATTCAGAATTTGTATTCTGCAAAGTTTCGGGAATGACATCCGCATATTTATGCTGGATTCACTCTCGAAATAGCAGTGATTGGCAATGGACGGAACATAAAATATGTTGATTTAATTCTGGAACCGGTCCTGGCCAAACCTCCACAGACAGTGCACGTCCCGAGCGAGATCTAATTCACAGACCAAAAGGGTGTGTAAAACTTTATTGAGCTTGGAACATATCAACCAGTAATTTCATTTCATTTCCAGTAAAGGACGGTAGAAAGTTCAACAACGAATGGTATGCGATTTATGACAGAATATAGTACCACAACTAATCGTTTATTTTTTCCTCACGTGTCTCGCCTATGGTAACAACGATTCAAAACGGAAACATTTCAAGTGACACGGGGAAAAGACACAGAAAACTTCAGTGAACATCAGAAAAGCAGCGTGCACATTTCTGGTTAATGAAAGGCCATCAACTAACAAACGGGAAGCATCACCATTCAAGTCAACAGAAAGAGCCAAAGCTAGTCCACAGTTTACTAAACGGTGGCAACCTCTTTAAGTTATTCTTGACTGTGTTGGATTGATTGCTTTGATGCGTTGCAATAAGGTAGGGCATTTTGATGCTTACATCCGAAAAAAAAAATGTGTGTTTTTATTTATTTATTTCATTCATATATAGAGTACCATCTTAATAGTGAGTGAAGCACATTTTATTCATGCGTGTCATTTGATGATTGAAAGATTGAGCAATGAACCCAGCATTATGCTTTTTTAGATGTATTATATGTGTTGAGTTGCATCTGAGCGGGAATGTTTACCTGAACACTGCTAGCCTGAATCTATAAGCCCTCAAATGTGTATGTGACAACAATTCTGATAAAAGCTTGACTCTCATGGCCTAATTGATTTATTTACAGTGATCTGGTCGTAGTGGGAAGCCCCTTTCATGTTGATTGATCACCGCAACATGCTGCAGATTTAACAGCACAACAAACCTTTTTGTACTAATGACCCAGGAGCATTAAAGCTCTGGGGCAATGTCTCCATTCACGCAAAAGTGTGGATTTGCAGCTCAAGTGAGAGAGAGGACTTGGTTTATGTGTTCCTAAGAAGCTGCCCATAATGAACAATTTCTCCTAATGGCAAATTATCCCTGTTTCTCTTTCCTGAAGCCGAGGCCCCTGTAAATTGATGTATCTGTCCTCTGAGGGTTTCACCGTCACATTACGGCATTTTAAAATATTAATATGAGAGTGCATTTAGCCAGGAGTGGCGAGGCACAGCTACGCTCCCGTTGCTTTCATGTAGGTCACAAGAGACTGACTCCCTCTCCCTCGGTCTGTTTTTGTCTGTCTGTTTCATTTTGTCTCTCTCTCCATTCCTCACACACTCTCTTTTTTCATCCAGCTAATTCAAAAGTCTAAATGTCTAAACTAAATCTCCAAATGCAACCTATACATATAGGCCTATATATTTTTGCATTATTATTTAGATTTTCAGAAAGTGGAAGAAAGTTCAAATTTCTTCCATTGGCATTCAGTAAGCAATGGTGGAGGTCCCCTTTTCCCAGCCGTGGCCATCTTGCCAGCTCAAACGCTGATTAAAGCAGACTACGTGTCACATCCTGTTACAATATGAGCCAGAATGTGGAATCCTGGGAGATCTGAATAAAGAATACGCTCTGTTTTTTTCTCTCCACTGGAGTCTGAGTGGATAAATGTTTTACATGCTAGTGTTGACCGTCGCCATTGTAATGAGAGCTGTGAAGGACACAGGGATTCACATCTAATGTAACAATTAATGATGTTATGCTTCAGAAGTGTTGTCATTTTAATTGTTATCTAATGCTCTATTGGCAGTGTTTATTATTTTATGAACTGGGGTTTTCAATGTAAAACTGCAACATACGCTGCAAAAAGTGGCAATGCGAGTAGCTGCTTAAACCTACAGAATGTTTGTTTGTGTAACCTCAAGTAGTCAGATCAATTTAGTCATATGAAATATTTTTGTCTTGAATAAAACCAGTTATTTAACTTTCTTTTTTTTTTCTTCACACGCAACATTTTTTTTTCCAAGTATGTTTTAAGAATTTGTATGAACGTAAAAAAAATATTTTTTTAATGCATAGAGATATTTTGACATGTTTGATATTTATGTCAAGGTCAAGAAACTACATATACTAGGAAAAGGATCAGAGATGTCATAAAGAGAGAATGTGTTTGTTGTGAATCCCTGTTGACAGAATTGCTTGGGCAGCGTGATTAAAAATTGATAAGGAAACAACCATGTGCTGTGATCTGCCCTCACCATTTTAAGGCGGTTAGAAATACAGCACATATGGTGCTTTATCTCTCAATAGCTCAAGCACAAGTGAAATGAAACTATGCTTTTGATAAACACACGTAACGTTTGCTAGCTTTGAAACTAACTTAAACTTGAAACTTAAACTTTGAAACTAAGGCAGAGGAGTATTTTTACCGCCGTGAACTCAACTGCGGCACAAACACACCAGTGGTGTCATAATCATAAGTATATCCTGTGAAAGCTACCGTTCTAAATCTGAAAGAAAGAACTTACAAATTACTTTGAACTATATTTTTACTTTTAGAAAGTAAAGCTTGAGGTTCTAAATTAGCTTTTTTACATTTGCTAAATTGTTTAAGTTTAATTAAAAACAAGAAAAGCATAAATATAAAGTTTAAAAAAATGTATGTGGGTGTATAAATACCAATAAATGTATAATATACAATAAACACGAACCAGGTTAACACACTTGCTGAACAAAACCCAACAACCGTTGTGAGTTTGTGTGTTGGGCCAGTTTGAACTAGCCTTACAACAAAAACCACATATGTAAACAGTGAAATAAATCATTCCCTTTTGCTTTCTGTTCTGATTCAATACTACTAGTAGTCCATTGTGTACAATGCTGTGTTGTTTGTCTGTCATGTAAAGGCAGTTTAGTGTTTGCTTTTATGAGGTACACATGGCAAAGTGCATGCAAACAGAAGAGTGTAATATGGTAATCAAATTAGCACAACACATCAAAGGTCCTGGCTTTTTACAGTGCCAATCTCAGATCACAATTCACAACGGCAAGAGCCAATACAATAAAGGGCTTGGCAGCGTGAGCGATGATCCTGGCAGAGGACTTTAGAGTGGAGCAGTGTTCAGTGAAAAACACCATATCACTCTAAATCCACTTTCAAATTAAGAACATCTTCTGAATATTTATTTGGGAATGCTGATGAGGTCAAAAGCAACCATAACACCTTTGCTGATAATGTGGGTTTTATATTAAGATGCAAATTCAACTTGATCGTGTGACATTCGCAAAGGTTCAAAGGTTTGGAAGGATTGTTAGTGAACAATGAGATTATTTAAAATTGCTACAGATGTCCGTAACACATCAGTAACTTTTAATAATAAAATTTACAAAAAATACAAATATAAGACTGGTTAAAAGATAAGTAAGTACACATTTGAATAGACTGATATTTCATATATTCATATTGGTTAAAAAAATAGTGCTGTCAAACGATTAATCGTGATTAATCGCATCCAAAATAAAAGTTTTTGTTTACATAATATATGTGTGTATACTGTGCATATTTATTATGTATATATAAATACAAACACATGCATGTATATATTTAAGAAAAATATATGTTTATATATTAAATAAATCTATATATAATTTAAAATATGTGACCCTGGACCACAAAACCAGTCATAAGGGTCAATTTTCTGAAATTGAGATTTATACATCGACTGAAAGCAGAATAAATAAGCTTTCCATTGATGTATGGTTTGTTAGGATAGTACAATATTTGGCAGAGATACAACTATTTGAATATCTGGAATCTGAGGGTGCAAAAAAATCAAAATACTGAGAAAATCGCCTTTAAAGTTGTCCAAATGAAGTTCTTAGCAATGCACATTACTAATCAAAAATTAAGTTTTCATATATTTACGGTAAGAAATTTACAAAATATCTTCATGGAACATGATCTTTACTTAATATCCTAATGATTTTTGGCATAAAAGAAAAATCGATCATTTTGACCCAAACAATGTTTTTTTGGCTATTGCTAAAAATATACACTTAAGACTGGTTTTGTGGTCCAGGGTCATATATAAGAATATAAATGTAGAAACATGTAAATATTTTCAAAATATATACTGTATGTGTATATATATATATATATATATATAATGTAAACAAAAACTTTTATTTTGGATGCGATTAATCACGATCCAAAATAAACAGCACTAGAATATGTACATAAACAGCATGTACAGAGCATTGTATAATGCTTTCTAACTTATAAATGAAAGTTATTTATTGATCACTATATTTATAATAAAGCTTGTTAGAATATTTTAAAAAGTGTTTTACAGCTACATTATTTTTATTTAAATTGATCAAAACTGACAGTACAGATGTTTTTAATGTTGCAAAAGATTTCTGTTTCAAATAAAGACTGCTCTTTTCAACTTTCTATTCATCAAAGAATTATGAAAAAAAGTGTAACAGTTTCCACAAAACTGCTAAAAATTCAGCTTTGCCATCACATGAATAACAGTTTAAGCTACCTTAAAATGTAAAAAAAAAAACATTATTTCAAGTTGTAATAATATTACGCAATATTATTTACATATTTATATATTCATGTTTGCATGCATCTGAACTACTCAGCATCTGTTTAATGTTGTTAATGAATTGTAAAATGTAACTGTCTTTGCAGCTCATCTAAGATGACAGGAAAAAGATGGATGAAGACAATCAGTAAGTTCTACTGAACAGTCGAATGACTTGAGGATGGGAGATTTTATTGCTGTTTTATTAGGATTTCTAAGTATACATATGTTGTAGCTATGATAATATATGATACAATAGTTACCCAACGTATTACAAATAGAATGAGAGACCGTAAGAGAAATCAGTTTTATTTTTGTTGTTTACATGTACATTTTATCTATATCGATCACTGAATTGCTAGGCAATACTTTACCATATACTATATTTCCTCAGAATTAACAACAATTCATAGACATTGAAAGAAATGATCAGCACAGGCTGTAATTTGTAAACCAAGAATATTTTGGATCCATTTGGTTTAAATCACTTTGGTGGATTCCAATATGTTCATTTTTGTAATGTAACAGTGTGAAAATCATCCTTGAAAGTTCTCGGTGAGATGGAGATGGACATGGAAGCGTGGATGTGGATCTGACAGCAGCCCCGCTGTACTAAATAATTGATTGGGCACTCAGCTGGCTGGGAAAACTTATTAACAGGGGAAAGGAAGCAGATGGTATGAAACTTGTCATCTGGCAAAACAATACCAAAAAAAGTAAGAGAAATTAACTCAAGCAGTCATCGCTCCCTACGTTCTGCCACGCATCCCTGCTAACGCATGCACACATACTCCGACGCTCCTGAGTGTCTCGTAAAACACTCACAGGAGGTGGGATTGCTGTCCGTATCACGGAGGTATTCCCTGTTCACATCTAGACGACTCGTTCCTCGTGTCACCATTAAAGTTTCAGGCGGTGCGTGGCTGAAGATTCCGGACGGTTGTTCCAGCTCCTGTTCTACATGCTCGGATCCCTGAAGAAGCACTGCTGGAAGGCAGCCATGGGCAACAGCGTGTCACAAACGCTGGACACGGAGTCTCCAGGTGCTGCCCTGGAAAAGACTCGTGTTCAGTTAGCACCTTGAGGGACTCTGAGCATGTTCACTGTCTTACTGCATGAAACAAATTGATTGTGTTACAAGAAGATTCATGTTTCTGTGAAGCACTTCTAATAGCCGAGGGAACTTCATAATGATATTCTAATACATTTTACGCATAATAGCACAACTATTGCATAGCTGTTGTGCCAGTGGAGGAATTAAAACACTGTACCACTGGTGCATTGTGATTTAAGGCCTTCCTTTTAATTGCAATTCAGATCATGGCAACCGTTCATCTAAAGTGCTGGTCTGAAAAGAAAGCCCGCCATGATGCTGACCCCCCTGTGCTACACCTAACCTTCACAGTAATTGCAATGCGCTCGCTCAAGCACAGTTTGGTTTACACCCATCCACAATGGTGCTTATGGAGATATCTCAATGTGTGGCACACATAATATCTCTTAATTAAGGAATAATTTCCAATGCCCACAATGCTGCTTTTCATGCAGATATGAAATGGCTCTTCTTGTCCCGAGAGACTTGAAGTGGTGTTTTTATCTGACTCTGGCAAAAGTGAGCGTGTGTTTTCATTATGTAGTGGGCCACGAGGTTGCTAATGGATTTAGAATTTTTGATTGGCATGAGTGTTTGCTGCATGTATACGGTTTTTGTTCGATGTTGTTCACCTGCTTCGGGTATGCTGCTGTTAATTCAAATATTATAAATTAAAAACCATGATCTTTCGTGAGGTTATTCTATCATATGCTCTGGTGAGGTTTTTTTTTCATCTTCATGTAAAATATAACTTAAAAAGGTATGCATTTTTTCTTTCTGTTAATAGGAATTTAAAGGGGTCATGAACTGAGAAACCAAAATGTCCTTGATCTTTTGACATATAAGAGGTCATTGTGCTATACAAACATCCTATAAGTTTCAGAACTCAAAACTTTGTCATGAGTCTAAAAACAGCTTATGTTGAAGGCAGTTTTTGGAATGTTCTACTCTTTGATGTAATAGTGTTGCTAAACACCGCCTCCGCAGAAGAAGATCAACGCCTGCTTCTACAGCACTGCCTGTTTAGCCTCGCCCACCAATTTGCATGTGTAGTGTTTACGAGAGAGGCGACGCTTGGAGACGCTTGCAGTGCCAAGTTGTGGAAAAACAGTGTTTGCGTTGTCTTCCTTCTGATCCCAATGTTAGGAAAGAGTGAATGAACTTTATTTGTAATGAAGATCCAGACTGCGTCAGTAAGAACTTGGTCCCTTGTTCACTTCATTTTACCGCTGATTCATTAAGGCACAATTCGACGCGGGATTTTCAAAAAGACTGAAACTAAAAGATGATGCTGTGCTGACTAAATTGGATCCGACAGTAATGTCGCAAAACAAATGTGAGTAAATGTTTTCATTACATGGTCACTATTACTTTGTCTCTTCTTAAAGCTCGTTTGTTATTTATGCCTTTTTGACCTAAATCACAGCAGCGTCAATTTATGAGGAATGCACACTGTCAAACATACACAACTATTAGCCAATCATAGCAGTAGGCGTTTACTTCTGAGTCTTCAATCTGCCACGCCTATTCAGACGGAGCGTTCTGATGAGGAGGGTTAAAACAGAACAAAATAGCTTATTACTTCTAAATTCTGATGTTTTTTGATGCAAAAAAATGAATGGTGCACCTCAGATATCAGTACAAATAAAAAAGGCAGTTCATGACCTTTAACCAGGCTGATTTCCAGTCACCGAAATAAAATGACTTCATCAATCCATATATACATGCTCCTGAAAATGAACACAAAAACACTACAATTTTTAGGTATTTATATAGCTGAATGAGTGGTCAGGGACATGTCAGTCTCTTTCTGAGTTTGTGTTGATGAGACGTGACAGACAACCAAGGGTCTCTGCATGGCAGGAAGCCTTTTAGCCCACTTATGAAAAAAACTAAACAAAAAAAACATCAGCTGCAGTAGGCTATTAGTAACTCTCTTCGGCTGCACCTTGAATCTTCTGGCAGAACTAAGTTTTTTTTTCAAGGTAATATATTCATCACTGCATTTGTACAGTAAATATGTCAGTTTTTTAATACCAAAAAACAATTGCAATTGTTAGAAAATATTTCATGTAACATGCATACAATATCCCTGATTTAATGCCTCATGCATCACACACAGAAGACATTCTTCTTACAGTAATAATCGACTATAAGATAACTGTGAAAGGAATCATATAACGCTGTTTGGTGAAAAGCTGCTTTTCTTCCATCTTTCTACAGTATTTCTATGAACAATTTGTAATGTGTAATAATTCAGTAGCAAAAAGGTAGTTAAGAACAAGCATATTGTGGTGGAGGAGCAGGAAATATTTGATATATGCTGTTTCTATTAAAAAAACTAATCAAATGCAAATGTAAGCAGCAAGCATGTGCGTTACTTTCAAGAAATGTTCAATCTGCCACGAAAAGGGGAAAATAACAACTGTAGACTGTCAGAAATGTGGTATTTTTATATGCACACTACAATTAGATTTTAATATTATTGATTAGTATCATTCAGGTCACCCACAAAAGACGAAACCATGAAATATAAACAAATATAAAAAGTTTTTTGGGTTTATTTTTTTATGTAACTCGCCATGGTTCCATATTTTTCAGTCCATGCTGTTCAGTCCTGCAGGCAGGCAGTCTTAAACACACTGGCATCCTAGATGTTCTGATAAACCATGTTATAAACCACTGCAGAGAGAAAAGGGACAAGTTTCCCAAGACTTCCTGTGCAGGCTGTCATTAATTTAATTCACTTCAGAAGCAGAATGAGAGGAAGAGGCCCCAGTAATCTTTCACTATTTTCAGGTGTTTAATTTGTGGAAGTTACTATAGAGACTATCTGCAGTCTTTCTGATGTAGCCTTTACTTAAAAGCTGTCATCGGGGAAAAGTCCATTAGTAAATTTAGTCTCCAGCATACTCAGAGGGACATGCACAGCTCCCCTTACAGACGGTCTTAACTATTAGTCTAAACATAACATTTGTCAGCATGTCATTTCAGCACCTTCAAGCAATTGCTTCAAGTTTTTCTAACATGGCGTTAGAGGCCAAGGGTGAGGAGCAAGTCCTTTTTTCCTAACAGGAGGATGTCTGTTCTTTATCAGGCTTTACCAGGCACCAAGTTACTAGACATAGATTAAACTTTGACTAATATATTAGGATTTCATTGTCTCTTAAAGAGATTTCTGTCAAAAATGAACGTTCTGTTATTATTTGTTTATTCGCCCTATTATTTATTCACCCTTACCTTCACCCCAACCCCATATCCTGGTGATATTTAAGCTTTAAAAAAAATGAAAATAACAAGTATTACAAAGGTTTCATATTGCTTTAGAAGACTTGGAATAAAAAGGCGCATTCAAAGCATTTCTTTTTGTGTTCCTTAAAAATAAATAAAACGTGTGGAACAGCATGAGGGTAAGTAAATAATGACACAATTTCAATTTCAAGGTTTTTTAACTATTCTGAAAGAGTTTGAAGTAAGCTGAAAGAATTTGTTTATGGTGTTGTTTAAAAAATACACCAGTAATAGAACCTTATTTGCAAATAAATGCAGTAAATGTATTTAAAGGTTTCTAAATCGAGAAGGACTGTCCAGCTGTAGACCACCTTCAAACCCTCACAAGCCATATAGGATCAAGACAATGTTCATTCCCAACACTCCTCTTATAGTTGTTATGTCTCACATCCAGCTGTTGCTTTCATCTGCTGGTTGACATGGCTTTGAGAATAGACAGCAGCATACTCGCCTGACTTAATGTATTGCCACCCATTAGTCTAATATAACCTTAATACGGTTGTTTGTTATGGATATGTAAGACATATAAAGCATACTGTACATATGTTATTTAGTAAATAAATTACCTTTGCCACAGGGTGACATTTCTGTAATGCGGTCCATTTCTAAAAGAGCAATGCAAAATGTTTCATTCATTTAATTAAATGAACGTTTAAAATGTAGCTCATATAAAATAACATAATAATGTAAAATATTCCATATAAATTGTGCCTTTATCTTCAGAAACAGTCACTTTTATTGATGTGATGATATAGATATAAAAGACAGATGTCCACAGTTGTGAGTAGAAGTGCAAGATATTAAGAACCTATCAGTAAAAGCCCAGCACACTCAGGGTTCCCTTTGACATTTCAGATGCAACAGTCCTGTGCACATATACATAATTACCCCAGCAGTAATAGCGCTTCTGCATTAACCAAACACCATTTCCAACTGCATCAGCCATTTTCACTTTGAATTTTCTACTTAGTCTGATGGTCTGATTTTGAATCAAATGGGAGAAACACTCTCGACAAATGCAAATGCATAAGATTAAGGCACACCGGACACTCAAGGACCATAACCTTTTAGTGTTATTCTCATATTTTGACTTTCGAATGAGCTCATTTGAACTAAATTTAAAAGAAACTGCACAACTTTGTTGAACTTTGAGATTTACATTTGAGATCATTTCCATTTAACGCATATTTGAATTGCAGATTTGTACGTATCTGTTTATGTATATGCATCTATTTAATAAAGATTAATAACAAGTTTTAACTCTCTATTGCAGAATCAGAGAGCCATAATCTCTAATTAACACAGAGCTTTCATAAAAGTATAAACAGTCATGCCCCAAATCATTTAGTCAACTAAACAATAAGTTATAAAGTCTAATGTTATTTATTTATCCTCAGCCTCAAGTGCAATCAATTAATCTGCATGAATAATCATCAAGTCAACTAATTATCCAGAGGAGAAGGATTAGCCTTTCTCTGACACTTAGGAGACATGTTCGATCAAGTCTGCTTTGTCAGACATAATTGATATCCAAATTTCCTGAGATGAATTGGTCATCAAGCAGTGTCTCCTTTTTGTTTATAATAGTGTATTATTTTATTTATACTGAGGTAAAAAATGTTTGGTTGTCAAAAACTCTATACATTTGTACAGAGGTCCTCCCTTTCACAATATAATTCAATGTGCTATGTCTCATTCAGTTTCTTTTTTATTATCAACAATAATATTTTTGAATATATTTTGGATGTTTGTGTGTGTGTGTGTGTGTGACTGCATCATTCAGTGATGACCATATTTTGTTAAGGCCCATTGTGTGAGATGCTTTTCTGTATAGATGGAAGCAAGTAACCACATGTAAGGTTCTCTGAAGACCAAGTGCTCTGAGAGGTGTGTGTGGGGATATTGTACACAAAACAGACTCAGGGGTCATTCTCAGGTTAGCAACGTTCAAATCCACTGCAATTTTTTCTCTCTTTCCCAGTCACACGCATCTTCTATTCATCTTATCGGCTTTAAGAAACTGTCACTATTTGCATTGTAATTTGACACATAAAGGAAGGGGTTGAAAATGTAAGATTCTTATACAAGGTGTTTCAAGTATGGAAATCATAGGAATCTACCGTATTTCATCTTTGGGGATCAAATTATATAGACACTCTAAGATAGAGAGATAGCAATGCTAAGCCTGACAGTCACATTACAGGCTGACAGTGAAAATGGTTCCTACGTGGTACGTCTCCTGTCACTGAACAATGTTTCAGACCATTCCCAAGTAACAATCATATAGATGCATTCACCTAAACTCAAGGCTACTTCTCTTAGATTTAATAGGCTTTGGATCTCTTCTTTAGTTTACTAAAGTATCCATCTCAGTTTAATATATGGTATTCATATGAGTCTTAGATGTTTGCCTCGTTTGTATTTACATTAGGCAGCTCTTAAAGCGTACACATGTGGAGTCCTCGTCGGCTTAAAAATGTACAGCATAATCTATAAATTCCTCACGGCTGTGATCTGAACATGAAGAACGTTTGGACAAATGGCACATTCAAATTTAAAAAGCAAAACGCATATCTCAGATGCTAATGATAATAGTGATGGTATTCTGTAATGCAAAATAGTGAGTGGTTTATTATGATTTCTTACGAAAAAAGGAAAACAAATATAATGTAAGCGAGCATGTGTTTCATACGTTTCTATGAGCTATTGGTCACAACTCTAGCAGGAATCTGGTGCTTCAAAAACAGTTTTCTTTACATTACTGAATTGTTAAGTGTTTGTGATCATTCAGAACATGTTCAAAAGATGCCCAATGACAAAAAACTCCAACTAAGCAAGCCCTTGTAGCTTATAACATTGTCCAAAACATGACAATGAATGCATTGTTGGTCAAAATAGGAGCAACAATAGCATCTTTAATAATAGAGTGTGTGCATGGGGGGTATTTGACTGACTTCAGAATGAAAACCCAAAACATAAATATGTATAATGATCTCTATTATTCTCATGGACCTCTTTTTCATATAAAGGGTTTTAACAACAACAACAACAAAAAACAGCAATGCAAAACAACAACATAATTAAGCCCCCCTACACCCCCACCCAACCCCATCCCATCACTGCCCCTGTCATATTTAGATCAGATTAGCTGTCCCTTTTTGCTGTCTGTTGTCTATCCTGCTTATAGTGTCCATTGTCTGACACATTTAGTCTGCTTTGAGGTCTATGGCATCAGGAGGTCATTGTGGACGTTCTGTAGGAAGAAAATCATTTCCAACGGCAACTTTAGTTTCAGTGTCGCTATTTATTTAATATTCTGGTGCAATAAATACAATACATAAGTAGACTAATAAATACACGT
This sequence comes from Sinocyclocheilus grahami, assembly GCF_001515645.1. Classification (NCBI taxonomy): domain Eukaryota; kingdom Metazoa; phylum Chordata; class Actinopteri; order Cypriniformes; family Cyprinidae; genus Sinocyclocheilus; species Sinocyclocheilus grahami. The sequence goes on along the minus strand of NW_015505441.1, from coordinate 7,417 downwards.
TTTTCGTTTGTAAAAAATATTAGTGTTGAGAATAATACAAAACTTACATTTTTCAATAAAGTGTTCTTTTGAAAAGAGCATTGCACTATGCATGCATGAAAAGTACTAACGTTAATTTTAGCCTGCGAAATTTCCGAACAGAAAATGGTTGAAGGAACTAGGCGACAGTCTGATAGGCTAGTCCGTGGTAACATTTAGGCTGGATTGTGAATCTAACGCAGAAGGGCATCTTGATCTGTGCCCCTTTTGTCATATGCATTGTGGCCGCCTGGATGCTTTCAAGCAGCAGACTTTTCGTGATCAGATTATGAATTGTAGCCTACTTAATCCTCCCCGATCTGCCGACGTCTTTCTTGGTTCAGTATTACTAATGTACATTCTATTGGCTGCTTTTGACAGATGTCTAGTTCTCCCTCAATCCGATTCCACATAATACTTTCACTGCCATTAAATCCACACTGGTGGCCTCTTTGGGATCCGTGCTATCTGAGGACTGGCAGTGATACTTGTTCTGTCCGGGCTTGATATTTTCCGCTGAGAGACATGCGTTTGCAGACTCAGCGTCTTGCTTTTAGCAACGCAGTGATTTCCAGCATTTTGCGCAAATCGATAGGAGGGAAACATAAATCTGTCAGCGTGTCAAGACGAATGTAAATAATGGTTCAACTGGAACAGAACATGTAGGCCTACACCTTCCTTTTCTTATGCGAACAGTCGTAGAATAGCTATATACCCAAAAACAATTCTGAATATTCTAAACCCGCTAAACATAGCCTAAATGTAGTCTATAAATTGTATCCTATTGGTGTTGTTAGACAGCTAATATTATTTCTTAAGATTATTATTAAGCTACTATTATTATGTTAAGTTTATTATTTAATAGTATTTAACTAACAAAAGTTAGGCTATTAGAAGGCTAGGCTAGCATATAGCCTTCTCCAAGATTCTAACTCAAATGAGCGGTACAAAATAGTAGGCTACTATAATTGGCGATATAGGCTAATGCACATTTTAGGCTACATGTTATTCATTTAATAGCCATTCTGACAGTATCAACCTTAATATTAATTGTCCTTTAAGTGTCCTGCTAACTTAATATTAAAAATATTATAATTTATCACTCACAACTCTATTCCAAGCTGTTATAGCCTAAGTCTATTTACGCGCGCTCAATAAAGCCGTGCCTGCTAAATTTATTATGTTCAGAAAATAACTGAATTAAATATTTTCAAAAAACGATTAAAAAGTGTTTTTTTTTTCTTTCTGGAAATTCTAAAGGAAAAAAAGACTCATATGATTAAATCTGTTATGTTTAAATGAGACGCGTGCCCTGTCAATATATAGGCTTCCTATCTTACAGTTAATTGCTATCACTATTTTAGAGTGCGGAGAAAATCGTGATCTATCTTCTTTTTTTTTCTTCCTTACAACATACCCTATTCAAACATTTTTGCAATAATATCAAAACAAATGAAGCACTCTGGTAAAGTCATTTTAATTAAAGTTTCGTGCGTAGCCTAACATTGTGAATAAGAAAGAAAAAAAACTAAAAGCGCGTCTTAACTAGAATTTTTTTTTTATAAACTAACAAAATCTCGAAGAACAATGCAAGTTGAAGAAACGAAGAGGTCCCCAGCTCAGATTACAATCTCTACTTTCTCTAGGCAGGCATACATACTGTGATAAACGGTAGTCGGTTTGGCTGGCTGTCCTCCTGTTTTCACAAATGTCCCAAAGAGTCGTTGACAAGTCGTCTTGTACGGACACATAATTTGTGTCATGTGCAGGTGGCCGATTGTGTGATATCCGACAGGAGCATCTCAATGGTGAAGTCTCACTCCAATTAGGGTCCCCTTTAAGAATGTCATGTTAGCCAGACGTGCAAAGCCACCAACCGCCAACATAAAAACAAAAAATGTAACGCATAGAAATAAATATATACATATATATTCCCGCCCATTTACAGCCTTAAGTTTAATGTAAACGAACGCAAACAGCAATGACTCAGTGCAGAAGAAATGTGGGTTTTGGGTGACAGTTGTGTCTGCGTGTGAGCAGCCTGTGTCATGTAGGCTAGTAAGTGCTATATTTCCCCCTGGTCAGAAAGGCAAAACATTAAGAGAAGGTGTTGTAACAATCGATTTTGGCATGAATTTGCTTGATGTGTGTTGTCGAAATGAAAGTCTAACTGCAACCTTATTACTAAAAAGCAGATTGTGTGTTATTAGTTTGTCACAAGCGTGAACTCTTCTGCCATCTAGCGACCAAGCGAACAGAGGATGCCTTGCTAAGTTATTGTAAAGTACTCTACTGCCATCTAGTGTACTTATGTTGAACATCGTCTGAAAATGTGCGTTAGTCTGCTAGTATGAACAAGTCTCTGGACGGTATCATCTACTGTATAGCCCTCGAGAAAATTTACATTTAGCTGATTTGGAAAAGAAGTGACTAAAAACGCCATGATTTTTAAGACTGGAGTTTTGTAGCTTTTACCATATTCTTGGAAACATTACATTCGTGGAGATAATTTTGTCATTTGGATTTTTTTTTTTTAAACATCGGTTTAATGCTGGGTTTTAGTCTTTATATTTAAAAGGACTGATTATTTAGGTATGGGGGTCTTTGGTGGTGTTAAGGGTTTGGTGGTATTCTTGTGCAGGCAGGTGGTTTCCAGTGATGCCTTGATGCTAGCTGGTGGGCCTCTCTAAAGATGTTTTGCTGCAGACTAGGGTCCCTAATGATATATCTTTGAGGGGGAGGGGTTTACGGCAATGTGTTAGTGGGCTTCTGGTGGGTGTGTGGTGGTAATGCTGTTGAAAGGCTTAATGATGTCCTATTTCCAATATTATGTATCTGCATTCTGCACCATGCTCAAGTACATCTTGTATTTACAACAGCTCTGACTAAGTGTTTGTTTGTGGATGTGAGCCAAGTTCACATTTAGCTGGTTTGCACAACCCGAAGAGATATGATGACAAATATTTTCACATCCTGTTATTCACTGACAGAACTGATCCTCAAATTCAGCAGTTCTCTTTTTAAATTTTTTGCTTCTGCCCAAGAAAGGGTATTTATTTACAGCACCAAATAATAAATTACCTATGAGTTATTGCGCTTAAACTTTATAGACACATTCTGGCGACACCTGAGACTTATTTTACATCTTGTCAAAAGGGCAATAATAGGACCCTTTTAAAATAAAATGTGAATGGGCTTAGGGTGGGAGTGATGATGGATGGTGGTGATCCAGCCATCCATCTATTCTCCAGACTGCTTGTCCTCCACAGGGTCGCAGGACACCCAAGCAGATGGCCAGTCCATCACAGGTGAGCTAAATTTGACGGGGATAAGTATTCTCAGGTGAGTATACTGTAATCTATTTTGTCAGTTAAAATTATATGCACAATTTTATTTTACTCAGGCGCAGTATTAGTCTTGTGATGCCCTAGTTCACAAGAGAGGATCGAAGATCGCTTGTTCACTGGGAAGGAGACTAGGACACATATTATTCCTGTTGGAATAAGGTCTTTGCACCTGAATGTACCTCTAACTCCCTCTTGTGGTGTAAATGTTTTTCTACTTTATTATAAGTGAGTGCGTCGTCTACTCAATGAGGAATGCATACATTTTCACTGTAACGGTTTACTTTATTCAAAGTAGGCTACTGTACTTTTGATATTATTACAATCAGGATTCAACTAGTACTAGACTAACATATTAGCCCAATTCTAGGGCTTGATGAATTCAGGCATTACAGATTTTGATTTTAAATTCCTGGCAGCATGTGCAGTTTACTCCACTGATCTAGCCTGATATATTGTCGTTTCAATACAGATATGGGCCAGTGTAGCCGATAACGATACTCGTATACCTTAACTGATCTTTTAGATTATGTTAAGTCAAAGACTATAGAATACCTTTAAAGGACTTTGGTTAAGTGGGTAGAATTACCTACTTTATTTTTTTAAATATTTGAAAACCGTGTCTTTATAATATTAAACACTAACTGCGAAATATTGTTTTTGACACCTGCATCTGTTAACTCTGGACGAAGGCAAATAGGCTAGTTTTTATTCCTTTTGGGCGGGTTTTGAGGCGGCTTTGGGCTGGGTTTTACTAGGACCTGGCAACCCGATACTGATGACTTCCTGCTTGAAAAAGTGAAACAAACTGCACCGTGTGTAAGTTACATTCAAAAAGTGTTAACAGTGTTCTGAGTGACACTGTGATGATATATAGGACCAAACAAAAAGCGCTTCAACTTGTACTACTCTCCAGAAAACAATGTATAACGTTACCTTTTTACTGAAACAAACTTCTTGACGGTTACGGTAGGTCTTGGCCCGTTTTGTTCCCGCTTGATGTTGTTTTGATTTCCCTGACAACTGAACGACGCCATCGGTGGAGATAGAGATGAGCCTGCCACAGGTGAGTTTGCTAACAGTCATGCTAAAACCCTGTCAACGATATTATTTATCATTTAAGGATTTCATGTCGGGACTCCAGTTAGTTAGTTAGTTAAATCACTTGCTACTACTAAGTTACTGTTTATTAGTGTCTTTAGATGTAAGCGTGACGTCAGTCAGTTCTTAAAAAAGGCCTGATTTTAAAACAAACGCAGATACCCCGTTAATAGATCAACTATGATTATTATTTTCAAATGCATTGCAGATATTCACTGCAGTGAGACTACACCCGCCAAATTCAGTTTCAAGCAAAAGCAAGACTGTGAAACACAAATATGAAGATGCGAAAGGTGTTGCCAGCGGGTCGTTTCCAGAGGCTGAAGATATGTATAGGAGATGTATAATTGTGCCAACAACATGTGATGGAAGTAGAGATCTAAGACAAGAGGAGAGACCAGCTCAAAGTAACTCTTTAGTAGTTGAACCAGTTAAGGTTGATGGCATTGTTATGGATTACATTGAAAAAATGAAATCCAAGGAACTTGACATAATTAAAAAAAGGAATGCAGTTATCATGAAGCGAGATGATAGATATGTGACCTTTATGTCGCCGTCTGGTAAGAGCGTTCACGATCAGTTTGCAAGAGAACAGTTTATAACATTGTATCAAAATATTGCAACGGGGCTGCAAACTAGGACATACGATTGCAGTCAAGGAATTATTGCACATTGCCAAGCAGCATTTCCACAACTTCTAATCACTCATAAAGATGAAAGGCGATTGCAACTGACTGGCAACTTCATTAGCCTTGAAAGATTTGAGACATTTTTGAATGGGAGTGCACAGACATATTCACACTACCAAACACCAAATAAAACAAAAGTCAAAGACACACCTTACAAGCAACCTGTGAAACAACAGAAATCCATAGACCAAGCCAAAGATGAGGCATGTCCAATTTGTTTGGAAACACTCAAGATATCTGAATGCACAGTCTTGTCTAAATGTAAACATAGATTTTGTAAAGACTGTTTGGAGAGAGCTTTCCACGTGAAGCCAACTTGTCCGATATGCGGAGAGATATACGGCAATCTTACAGGGACGCAACCAAAAGGAGGAACCATGACTGTCTCATCAGACAGGTCCTCTCTACCTGGATATGAAAGATATGGTACAATCATAATTAACTACCATATACCAAGAGGATGTCAGGGGGTGAGTACAAATGCAATGAAGTGTTAGACGTTCTTCTGCATTAAGCTGTTCGTTATGATATCAATCAGTTACACGGTTGAAATGTTGTTTTCGATTACCTTACTCTGCAGGATGAACACCCAAACCCAGGCATGCCGTACCAGGGTGCGACCCGCATAGCTTACCTCCCTTACTCAACAGAGGGGAATAAGGTACTGAAGCTTCTGCAGAGGGCATTCGACCAGCGACTCACTTTCACCATTGGACGCTCATCTACTACTGGACAGAACAATGTGGTAACCTGGAATGACATTCACCATAAGACGTCTCGTTATGGAGGGTCAACCTGGTGAGTACACAGTTTGGGTGTTGTCATCATTTTTGGGTGGTTGCCTTCTTTGAGACAAGCCCTTTTATTTTTAGCACTGTTTAATTGGCAATAGCTATTATAAGGGTCGTAATTATGTTTTCTTCTTTGTAGCTATGGTTACCCAGATCCAGACTACCTGAAACGAGTACAAGATGAACTGAAAGCAAAAGGAATCGACTAACTACCTTGTAATCAGTTCAGACACTATTACAACCAGTAGTCATATTAAAACAAGGACAAGAATAAAGTAATATTGCAGTCTTGTGATCACTGATCAAGGTAAAGCACATTTCTTTCTTTTTTTACAGGCATTTTTAATGTTTAACACAGTTTTGAATGTATGAATCTCATGAAGCAGTATAAGAGAAAGAGTTAAGGGCCATTCAGTGCATTTTTGCATTCCACTGCGCTACCTTTTCATTGTTTTAACAAGGAGATGTTTGACCATTGCTTTAATGTCTTTTGCAGCATCACGTGACAGCATTTTCAAAATGCCCCAAAGAAAATCTACTATTGTGATGTTATGTATGCAGTATACCTTGTTTGTTTTACTTTAAAAATAATAATTGCTATATTATATTGTGATTAGATTTTTTAAATGGATGAACATGCAGTAAAATTAAGTGTCATGTAGTGTATAGAAAATTATAGAGCCTCAGCAGCAAAAAACTCATGACTACTGTTCATGAGAAACTTTAATCAAACCAAGAGCAGGTCATTTTAGTAACACTAAACCATTCCCATTGATATCAGGCTTTTTAATATTAACCGTTTTTTTTTCTGGATCATTTATTGTTTACCTTTGTTTTGATTTTGGTGGATTGTAGTATTAAAACTTGGATGAAAGATGCAAAAGTGTACATGAACGTCATTAATTAAATTCAAATGCTTCATCAAATATGGTTTTTCCCCTCAGAAAGATGCTACATTGCAGAAAGATTTACTGGTATTTAGGCATCATATACAAATAATAATAATAATAATAATAATCGATGACTTACCTGGCCCAAGTGTCCTGGCTTTTGGTCAACTTGAGTCAATGATTAGCCTGTTCTAGCACTGATTTACAGAGGTACAGCTAAATTAGTAACATATAAAATGTTATGAGAAAAACGGCTATAGGAACACTGGAATAATTTGTAGGGATGCACCGATATGAAAATTTTGGCCGATACCGATAACCGATTATTCTTTATTTTTGAAAGCCGATAACCGATATGTTGGCCGATAAATCTATATCCAAATTATTATATACTTTTTGAGAGCCTGATTACAAAAAAGGTCTCATCATTAAAAGCCACATCCCAAACACTTCAACATAAGCAGCCTAGTTTGAACGGTGTACGTTTTAAAAATATTTTTACTCTCCCATTACCAAATTTAGTCATAAACATAAACATTTAGTCTCTGCACGGACAATAATTAAATGATTTTAATTACTAAACC
>NW_015505440.1:1417815-1421281 GCF_001515645.1 Sinocyclocheilus grahami | reverse complement strand
ACATATATATATATACACATATATATATACATATATATATATACACATTTTTTTTATTACAGTAACAGTTACTATGCATTTATTAATAATTCAATCTAAATAAACAGTTCTTCCACCAAGAAATATCTAATTTATCCAGTCAGAATCTAAATTGGAGATGTGTTTGACTTGAATATCCAGTTTTAAATCTACAACATGGAGCATGTTTTCACAGAGCTCAATTCTGTTGCATAACCTCATTTAAGTTTTATTTTATAAATGTTAAATCCATTGAGCAATATAGGAAAGTGAGAGCTTTTGTCACTTCAGGTTGATTAGACAAGGTTATATGAGTTAATGTGTATGACCTTTAATTTCTCAGACATTAACATTTGGCATCGTTTGAAATGTTTCTATCCTGTTCCGCTCGGCTTATATTTCGAAGTCATTGTTGATTTCAATCGTTACCAATACGGAGTCTTCTCACCAATTCTTTCAGCTCCAAAGAGTACATATTATACAACACTGAGCCACTCTAAGCACCCCCTTTTTTACTTGCTCCTCATCTGTGGGCTCTTGAAGGTGTCTGCTCAGTGCTACCTGAGGTAGGAGTGGTCAGCCCTGGCAGACTAGCCTCAGGCCAAAACAAGGCTTGCTGGGGTGAGCGACTCACTCAGAATAGAATATGCTGCTCACTCAGCTTAATGCTTGCTTGCACCAGGACTTCTGAGCATTCTCGAACACAAGAGGAGTGAAATACAAATTCCGTATGGAATAGTGAGTCTAAATTTAGGCTGCTGGGAGAATTCGCCATTTTTGGCATGTGGTGAACAGGTGAATTCACTTTGTAGACTGTGGATGTACGTTAAAATGCACCCAAAAACCTTTTAGACAAGGCATGAAGAATTGTCAGGGAATCAAGATTATTCTAAGACCCTTTGAAACAATTCTTTAATTTACAGTTTAAAATAAACTTGTTTATTGCACTGTAAGATGTTACAGAGTTGTAGTGGTCATAGAAAACTGGCCAATTTGATTTCCAGGACTGGAGGAGGAGTAGTAGAAATTATTAAACAGAAATTTAAAAAAGCAATTGAGACCAGCATACATTTCCAGGCTCATATTTGCCGGTTACATTTTAGTCTAGCTGGTGAACTGGCATTGTCAAGCATGTCCAGTGGGACTTCTTAATAGAAAAGTCAAGGAAATTTCTATAGTCAATATTTTATGTAGTAGCTCAGTTATTTAATTGACTGAAAATTGCTTTCTGTGAAACAATCTCTATAAAGGGATTTCTAAGACATAATATCCATTAGTCATGGAAATGAATGTGAAACCCTGTTAGGTTGTCACATAAAATCTACTTTGGAATCCACAGTTAACAAAATGCCATAGTTACAGTTTCCTATTAATTTCTTTCTTTTTTTTATGTAGCAGTTACAGTGGTGAATAATACCATTACCAGTTTTCATAGTTTTATTGCATGAACAAAAGCTATTTACTGTGGTATCTCAGTGGAAACTATGATACCATAGTAAATCTCCGTGAGGAGGCGCGTTAGTAAGTCATTATTAGTTGGGTGGCCCTTATTTATTGCCTAAAATAATGTCGCTTACTGACATTTTAATTTGTGATGCAGAATTTGCAGAAGTTTGAACATATTGAACATAAAACCCACACATTTTGTGATCATTTTGAACAGGAGAATGAGCCTTAATAACCATCTTAATACTCAATTAGTTATGCAAATTGATGGAATGATTGTGTTGAATAGAACTTAATAAGCCACAGAAACAAAGAACTGCCGAAAGCTCTCATTTCTCCCATGTGAAGAAAGAATAAAGCCTTTCTGCGTCTACGAATGCAATCAGCGAATAACTGATTTAAACATAATTCTCTGAGACGCCCATTGAATTTCAAAGTCAGTAATGCCTTTCCAGTAAATTAAATGATATACTATACAATTTTATATATAAAGAGACAGAGAGAAAGAAATAGTACAATGGTATTAAACTGAGATGTGCCAATTAGAAGAACAGAATTCAATTAATTTGGAATCGTTAATAGACCTAACAATTTCAAAGCTAATTTTCCGTGAATTATACACTCTGAGTTAATCAAACAAATGAACTGTTGATTGGAAAGTGTCTGAATAATGTTCTATCTCTACAGTTTAGTGCTGAATAAAAGTCAGATAGGAAGCTAGAGGTATCTGGAAACGACTTACAGACTTCTGTTCCTGCTTTTATTTCATAATTGCTTATTGATTACAACCGTATTGAGCACAGACTAAATTATCTTTCTGTTTATTGGTAATTGCTAAGGCATTTGCATTTGAACAACCCTCAAATATTAAACGTCTGTTTGTAACCCCACACTATTTGTGCTACAGACATGAATGATAATGGAGAGATGTGCCTTTGCTTTTCTAAGTGATCAGACAGACATACTGCCTTACAGGTGATAAAACAGGTTAAGAACCAAAGTCATAGAGACCAGCATATTATAGAGGCAGACCAAGATCTTTTGTCTTGGGCCAATAAGCAACCACCAAAGCACCCTAGTATTGTGGCGCCATGCATAGCAAGCAGACTAGTAAATATTTAGTAATGCATCCTTGTTATTATACCAGAGCTGCTATTGTTTTACCCGTTGCAACACATTCATGCGTTTACACCCGCACACACATGCTAGGCGGCTCACGGTTTTGTGTTCTGTGCTTGTGCTTCCTGTAGCCCTGTGGCGCTGTCGCTTCACTACTCAGAGCTGCTGTTTTGGGCAAGAAGGAGAATTTAAATAAATCGTGTGTGGAGAGGACAGTATCAAGTAGACCAGATAGCAACATAAGCACAGCCCAGAGGCCTCCACATCTCTGCACAATAACAACAACAACACTGGAACCCTCCCCAAAAAAACATTATCATTGTGTGCAGAGTTAGAGGAAAATGTCCACTGAATTTCTTTAATTTGTTTCTCACGACTTAATATATTATGTTGATAGTATGATTTTATAGTGTGAGAGTTAGACTTCTAGAAGATTGTTTTTTCCACAAAATAAGAAAATAAATATGGCTCAGAATTCTGAGTTTACATCTCAAAATTTTGGCATTTTTTTTCCGACATGGAATTTAAAAATGGACATCTTGTAATTCTCACCTTTTTTTTCCCTCGCAATTACGAGTTCTGAGTTTATATTGTATTTCATAAGTATTTAATGTTTTTGCAATTCTGAGAAGAAAAAAAAAAAACTTAGAATTGTGAAATGTTACATTAGAATTGTGTGATAAAAAAAGACACAAATACCTTTTTCATTTTTTATTCAATTGTAGAAACAAGCTTCTAGATAGTTTGACAACTGTACAAAGCAAAAAAAAACAAAAAAAGCTTTTGGTAATAATAAACATCAAGTGATTATTTGTTCCTTGATTTATGCTTTCAAAATCAATTTAAATAATTGTCTAGTATTTAAGTATACATGCTAATTAAG
>NW_015505440.1:1413197-1416296 GCF_001515645.1 Sinocyclocheilus grahami | reverse complement strand
AATTTATTCAGATGAAAGACTCTCAGTGCTTGACTTGGACGTATTCATCTTTTGATAATTTGAATTAATAGACTGAGTTTTGTCCTCCATTAGCAGACTACAATAGAACAAGCCCTCTCTAATTCCACACTACTAATGGCAATCCATTAGCATGCATCATGCGTATTCATTTCACACATTTACGGAAATCTAAATCCCTAGCAAGACAAATCGTGAAGACTCCGATAAAGCGTTCAGGCCTGGCCTTTATAGTTCTGAGAAAGCATCTGATGGGATCAGTATTGGGCCGGAGTCAGCTGTCTGAAAACTACTTTCACACAGACAACCTTGAGATCAGCTGAGAGGGATTATTCGCTTTCAACTTTGAGTGCCATTATGGAAAAGGCCGGTCTTACCGTATCGCATTCTCTTCCCAGAGGTTCATCAGCCGTGCTGTTTTCCATTTCTTTACAGGAAGACTTTTTCTGAATAAAATGGTAAACCACACAAGATTGAGTTTCACAGCATCCTCCTCAAAGTGTGCTGTATTAAGGAATCAAAATGGCTTATTATACCAGAGCTGCTATTGTTTTACCCGTTGCAACACATTCATGCGTTTACACATGCACACACATGCTAGGCGGCTCACGGTTTTGTGTTCTGTGCTTGTGCTTCCTGTAGCGCTGTCGCTTCACTACTCAGAGCTGCTGTTTTGGGCAAGAAGGAAATGCTTATTAGAAGGCTTATTTGGGAAATGTTTTTGTGGGGTTTTTTTTCTGTTCTTTTAATGTCATTAAAACAATCTTCCGTACACTCTTAAAAGCAAAGATAAGAGGGCTTTTTCACAGCGATGCTACAGAAGAACCATATTTGGTTCCCCAAAGAACCTTTCAGTAAACAGTTCTTTAAAGAACCATTTCTTAGTGTTAAGAGCATTTGAAAGATCTAAAGAACATTTTTTCCATGATAAAGAAGCTTTAGTAGGATGTAAAGGTTCCATGGACGTTCTTCATGGAACAATCAATGGCAATAAAGAACCTTTATTTTTAAGTGTGTATGTACAAGAATCAGATCCATGCATATTTGAGGGATACTGAAGTTTTTCCAAGATATTTTCAGATTACGAACATTTTCAGTGACCTCTGTAATGTGTACATTCTTCAGGGCAGCGAGGAACCTTAACAGAAATACTTTATTTACAATGATGAATGTGCATAAAGTAGCACTATCTTTGATTTACTGTCATTTAGATGTTCCACACTCTTGCCACAGTGCAGTGTGCCAAAGAATTATTGCCGTTGCTGTGTTTAAAAAGGTAGTAGCAGCCACCCCAGCGGTGGAAAATACTCACATGGGTGTACTTGGCACACAATAGCCTTCTTAGGCATGCTGAAAAGAACTGCTCACCAACATATGTTGTGTTTTGGATTCTGGTCCCCAGCATGAGATATTGGTGTGCTGGTGTGTCCCCACCAGACTGCACCAAAAAAAAAATATTTTATACAAGATGCCAGCTGTGGTTGTATCTGAAAAAAAAAAAAAAATGTTAACACCATTTCAGGCATTAAAAATGGTATTTTGGGGTGTGTACATAAAATATTGTACTATGCGTGTGTGTATTTATGCATGCACTTATTTATTTATTTAATATGGTAATTATGCTTTTTGTATTTTAAAATATACAGATTATTAGGCACAGATGGAATCTGCAGACTTAAAAAAAAAAAAGTTTGGAGAAGAAAATCAGTGTAGCTTACATGAACAAAGGGAGCTGCATTCTTATTGCCAGCTGGAAGCTCTATCAAATTAGCCAAAATATTTAATAAATGAACAGGCAAGGCTCAGATGACTTGCAAAACTTTGGCATCCAAAGCTTTTAGCAGGGTTCTGTGGCTGCAAATTCTTGTGGGCTTGGTGATGGTGGTTAGTACGGATTGTAAAATGATTAAATTTTGATTTAAATTGTAAGATTTAAGATTCTTCATAATTGGCTTTTCCATGAACGATGGTGTATGAACATATATACACCAGAATTATTTTAGTATTATTGATGTGCTATTATAGTGTTTATGCAAATAAACTTTTATTAATATATCTTCAGTTTTAGATTTTTTTCCCCCCGTGATTTTTGTCACTATATTTTATTTTTATTTAAGTTTTAGTGTTGGTACTTTTAGAGCTACGACTTATTTATTTCAGCTTACAGTGTTACACAAAAATATTTTTGATAGTTTTAATTTTAGTTAACAATAACAACAGATACATAAGTCTGCAGAAATGCTTGTAGGCTTTTGCAATGAGTGAATAATTCAACAAAAACTCTGCGGTAAAAAATTTGCAAAACATTGCGGTAATTAAAGTTGCTCATTTTAAATTTGACAGTTCATTTTACAAAACAGGCCCATTGCAGGAAGCTTTATGAAACTCGGAGACTTCACATTGGGCTTGTACTGCATCTAAGCACCTCAAAATCTAGGCTTTAAAAGTATTAGTGACTCTAAAATGACTTCAACTAAATGGTCGCTCAACTTAATTCCAGCTGAAGATAGGAACCGGTAAACACCAGCGATGGCTCAACCCTCTGTGTATTCTGTCAGGCTTGGCCAACCGTGCAACATGTTTAAGTATTACACCACAGTTCCCTTCCATCCCCAAACTATTAGTGGCCTTTTCTCAACTACAGCACACATTTAGAACATAATGATTCACTTGAGCGGCTGCCAGATGTTTTTTTTTAACACCTCTATGACCATTTTTCCCCCATTTTCTTTTCTTCTCTCTCGCATGCACAAACACTCATACACTGGAGGCTTTTTAGGTCTTGATGTTTAAAGCTTGTCCAGAGGAACGGAACGACTCGGTCCATTGGTGGAAAGACATGGCTTGCTTTATTGACTGCTTATCAACCATTTTGGTGCGATTTATCGACACTGAGCTTCTGTATCTTGATGACACTGCGGTTGATGTCAAAGACATTTCCAGTAAGTCCATAAGCAGTACTTTCCCTGCTGGGTGATGATCAGAGCGCAGTAGTCAGTGAATCTCTGACAAATAGAGATGGGAATCAAAAGAAGGAACGAAGCTGGTTCCGACTCTTGTTTTCTGATGACACATGAAGTC
>NW_015505440.1:1409510-1411141 GCF_001515645.1 Sinocyclocheilus grahami | reverse complement strand
TCTTAATAAGGAAGCGCACCTTATCAAGGGTTTAAAAATGTAGCATCAAATATTGATCCAGAGTAGGGGATGTTTGCTTTAGCACGGCAAGGTGTCCTCTCCTTCTCCCAGCATTGTTTTAACAAGGATCCAGGCGAACGCAGCAGTCAGGCTTCAGGGACTAGAGAGACAGATAATATGCAGCGTGAATTCAAGATGAATTCGAATAAGAAAGAGAGCAGAAACCTGCAATGCGGTAGAAATCAAATCTCTCCTCCCTCAGTCTATGCTTCGCTCTTGTCCGTCTCCTGTATGTGCAATAGGGAGTCAATAATTTACGGCGTAGTATAATGAGTATACGCATATTCACTTCTCTTACGAGGATGCATACACTCTGAGGGATTCCTGTCAAGTGGGATTACGGATGGGGCGTCACGCGATGCCAAATACAAAGGTAATTAGGCCCTGCTTGCTGATGTGTAGTGATTGCGGGCAATGAATATAGATGTCAGATCAGATCAAAAAGGAAATGGAACATTCTGATGAAATGGGTTCAAAGGTTTGCATTGTTGCCCAAGATGTATCTGCACCATGGGGCAATTACATAAAGAGCCAGCGGAGACTGAATTTCAATTAAATACACGGCACGACCAAGATAAGCTACGTGCAGAACTCCTTTCTAATGGACAGGTGCAAGATAAAGGTTGATTTAGAAAAGAAGTGCACGAATCATAATTGAGCTTTGTGCTTGTTCCGACAAGCGTATAAGGATGACATTCATCCACCCACTGCAGGTTGTTTTTTCTGTATTTTCCACCGATGCTGAATCGAGTGTTATGAATGCAATGATAATCCGCTTAATTCATGAATATGGAACACCTTAGTCATGACATTTTTGAAGTTGTTTGGGTTTTATGTCCTATCATGGCAAAGCTAATTTACATGTTATTTCGTGAGGAAATAGATTTAAATCAGGATTTGATGTACTCTAATAATACTGTGTTGACAGGTACTGTGCTCGATGAGGGCAACTATGTTTTTTATCCCCATAAGCCACGCTGCCTCTAACTGGAGATTTGTTTTACTCTAATTTGTTCAAAGGGGAAAAAATGTTGTCTATCATTGGATTTTAAAGAATCAAAACTCAGAAGAGAGAGCCAAACCGTTATTGTGAGTCATGCGTATTATTAGGAACTGCTATTTGCAATACATTTTCATGCCTATCATTTGGATATAGTATTATATGCAATGCTTAAGTTAAATTTGGTCGCAGTATCACATTTAAGTGAATACTGGGGTGAATTTTGAATTATTTCACTACTTTTTGTTGAGTTTGAGTTAGTATTTTGCCATGTCCTCGGAAGCTGTTTTTTAGCATGAACATTTATGCATTTGTCTAATGAAAAGCTGCATCACAAATGGTGCACTATGCACAATATGCACTTATATACTATGTACTCAACCGTGTAGTGTATGCATTACTATATAAGGTTATTTTGTCATTCAGCATTGGAGTCTAATGGCCCTTCCCCTGCCACTACTCACATTATTTATACTACAAAACGGCATAGAATAGTGTACAAGTATGCAAATTGGGACACACCTGAAATGTTTTAAAGGGGTCCTATTATGCTTTTTCACTTTTTTAATTT
>NW_015505440.1:1408497-1408756 GCF_001515645.1 Sinocyclocheilus grahami | reverse complement strand
AATTTATTTTTTAACTCTGTTCCTTAGCATTATAACCCCAATTTGTTATTGTGTGCTGCGCATTTTACAGAGGACAGCTTCCACAACACGAGGGAGTACAGTGCCTGCCGGATTCCCCCAAAAGTTTTGTTGAAAGATGGAGCAAGGGGCGGGGCAGTAATGAAACGCTGTCTAAGCTGTTCGCCAATCACAACGCACTGGGACAGCTAACCAATCACAACACATTTTGTTTTTCGGAAGGCGGACCTTCATCAAAGCC
>NW_015505440.1:1402703-1408458 GCF_001515645.1 Sinocyclocheilus grahami | reverse complement strand
TTATCTGTATCTCAACCTGTTCATTCACTCCACTTGATTCAAGAGGATTTCTTGCCTGTGTGCCAAAAAGGGAGGTAGATTGGTTACAGAATATGATCTAAAGCCCTCCATATTGTGTCACATATCAATGTGAGTGTCATAGACGATGTTCAACTCATACATCAATTCTTTGTTTATGGCTTTGATTTCGAAGAATCCCTCTGCCGGCAGGCATTCGAAAATGAAACATTGTTATTTCCACCCTGGCCAGATAAACGATGCACATCACTTCTGCAATCATTCAGAATGCAGGAAATCACATTAAACACGTAAGCTTAAAACACTTGCCTGCTCACCGGCTACAATCAGCACCTGTTAGCAGCGTTGCCAGCTAAGAGCCATTCAGGGTAACAACAGAGCACATCAATGTGTCATGGCCAGTGTTCAGGCACAAAGCTGCGGCCGTCTAAACCTGCAAAATGCTAATTTGACCCGGGTGAGTGTCCATACAGCGGGCATGCAGATGAGCTTACTCAATGACTGTCTGGCAAACAAAACCAAAGTCTGAAACGCGAGATCTTTTTTTTATTTTTTTTTTATCGTTTTAT
The DNA here is from genome assembly GCF_001515645.1 of Sinocyclocheilus grahami. Taxonomy (NCBI): domain Eukaryota; kingdom Metazoa; phylum Chordata; class Actinopteri; order Cypriniformes; family Cyprinidae; genus Sinocyclocheilus; species Sinocyclocheilus grahami. Next base: position 1,407,871 of record NW_015505440.1, on the reverse strand, counting down.
TCATGTGGCTCTCTCTGTGGTCAGTGTGGACATCAGATTGTGAAGCACATTGAGGCTTTATTAGTGACATATACTGTATTTTCATGAGATCACGTTGGGATATGGAAACTAAATTTTTAAACCTCAAAGAGACACTTTTTGAATACATAACGAGTGGGAGTCAACTACATTATGTAATCAGATTTTTTTAATAAATAAGTGATGCAATACTTGTTGAATTTACACTGCAATACAAAATTTTAAATAATGAGTTACTTTTGTACTTTTTCAGCCAATGTTTATTCATTTATCAGTATAGTTTGGTATTGGATATTAAACGATGCTCATTTCCCATATTTTAATATTTAGATTACCTTCGCAGTCATCTAATACTTACTTAATCTTAAAATTTTTTTTTTTAATAAAGTAAAATACAAAATGATGTGACACCAAAATTTGCTTGCAGCATTTAAAAATTGTTTATTTACAATTTCTTTTTAACATTGAATTTCATTTTATTTTTCAGTATTGGATATTGAACTCTGAATGTTCATACATATATATATATATATATTAATCTTGCCAACATTCACTTGCAATTACATTTTACTAGCTTATTTTTTACTTGTTTTAACAAAGTAATAATTATAAAAATGTATATTATAAATACATTACTACTACTACTACCAATAATAATAATAATAAATTAATATAATTTAAGTAAAATAGTATAGCATTTTTAATGCCCAATGCATTTTAATGGCCATTTACCAGTTGTCCATTACTTGAAAATAATTGTGTATAAATAATTATGTATATGCCAGATTTTTTATATTAGTGCATCCCAACTAATAAGTGTTTTTCTATTTGAAGCTTGAAACGAATTGCGTAATTTGTGTAAGATTGTTTAGTTAGCAGCATTATCTGCACTGTATTCATGTCTCCCTCAATAGCAGAGAAATAATTCATACTTTGTGAACTAAAGGCATTGTACAAACTATATAAGAGGTAACTTTCATTTGCATGCATATTTATTCACATACTTACATTTTTATTTTGGTTATGACAGCAGAGTCCAGGAGAGTTTCCTAATCAAGATGAAGTCATTAAGCTCGGAATGAAAAGCTTTTAATTCTGCACTAATTGTGCTCCAGCTGACCTCGATTAGCAACGATTTAACAGAAGGATTGATCACAGTCATGTATCTGACTGCAGTAACCCGCGAGGAGAGCGGACACCCAGACGTGCTGAAATACCTGTTGTCCGATTCAGGTTGTCAAATGTCTTTTGGTACCTCCTTTAATGCTTATTTGGTGTTAAATTTGCTTTTGTTCTCCATAGACTCCGTGTTAGAAAGATGTGTAGGTGCTTCTCTCATAAAAAGAAAGAATAGGTGGGGTATTGTCATGTAGAAAAAGGCTCTGCAATACATTCAGGGTTATTTAAAACCCTAGAGCTACAGAATCAGCCCACATACCTTGCCATGAAAGTCAAAGCCATGTGTGGGAATATTCCCTGAAAATTAATTTCACTGCCAAGGCATTTATTACCTTTTAATTTCATCTTTTTGTATTGCAAAAGAACAAGCCTGCAGGCTTTAACACTTTAACACTTCAGCTGCAATATATTATTTTCCACCTGACTATTTATTTCATATAAAGTAGGCGCAACCTGCAATTAAAAATTATATTGTGCGCTCATGTGAAAAAATGACCTCTGTCTGTTTATAAATATAATGCTATTCTTCCCACATAAGCTTGAGATATCCATTAATATGCATCAGAATGAATTTTACAATACAACAAAAAAAATCTTAATCTTTTTAATGTTATGTTATGCCCAGTATTTATATGTTCTGCACTGTTACAAAATGTTAGTAAAGATTTTTTACAGTAAAAATATAATAATTTATTTTGCACAGGACAAGGTGTTTCCTGATTTATTTATTTACTGCATTTTGCTGCTATTTGTGTATCCTAAATTTTTAAATAATGAAGTTTATTTATAAAATACATTTTGTACTGTTACTACTTTATATACACTGTGTGTGTGTGTGTGTCTAATTGATTTTAATATGTAATAATATTACACTAAAAAATACTAGGTTAAATATAACCCAGCACTGGGTTAAAAAGGGACAAACCCAGCTATTGGGTTGTTTTAACCCAGCGCTGGGTTATATTTAACCCAGCATTTTTTTAGAGTGTATAAGTACAATATATATAGAATTGCACTTAATATATATGTTAATGTGCTCATGGATATGATCATAAATGACCCATATTTCTGCACAATACATTGAACACTTTCACTTCAAAAGAGCAAAGACAATCCTGTTTTCCATGTTACAACCTCTCTAAACTACAAAAGACATATTATGCAAGTGATTTGACATCTGTTGAGGCTGGAGTCGACACGGCGCTCTGGGTTCTTCTCTGTCCCTGTGATTAGCCCATCCAATCAGATGAACTACAAGGACCATTGGCACAGCTCTTTCTTGAAGCTCCCTTAAGAATCAGTGGGTCTTATCAGCACTGTTATCCTGTGCAATTAGCATGCAGATCTGCCCTCCACTGTGATTAGGAGGTTGGAGTTAAATGAATTAATTCGAAAGTGCAGGCTGAAAATTAAATTCAGTGGTAGGATTACACTCCATGACCTTATCCAGCACTAAGCACACATGCATCCTCCTCAGCTAAACCAACGAGCGGTGTCATAAGGGGGACAAGCACAGAGCTGAGGATTTTTGCTAATTGACTTGATTTTCACTTTATCCCTTGTAGGGCTGAGAATGAGGGGAAGATCCTGTAGCAGCGTGGTGCATAAGCAAACCCTTTGAAGTGTACAGATGGGTTAAAATGTGGGACCACAGCAGCACACTACAACAAAAATAATCAGGAGTTAGTATTCTGATACGCACACTGAAGACCATAGAAACGGTTCATCTTATCATTGGAAACATGTCCGCACTGGACCAATCTAGTTCACAATTTTGGTTATATTTTTTAATTAATTCAGTGATATACACGAATGATAGAATTGATTATTTAAGGTTTTTTTTTTTTGTAAGTATTTATATTCTCACTATCTATCTATCTATACTTAGATAACATGAATGTTTAATATTAATACTTTTTTTTTTTTGCAAAAAAAAAAAAATCATGATACTTTTTTTTCAGGATTATTTAATTAGTAGAAATTACAAAAACAACAGCATATTTAAAATGGATTTTGTGTGTGTGTGTGTGTGTGTATAAAAATGTCTTTACTGTCACTTTTAATCAATTGAATGCATCTTTCCTGGAAAAGAAAAGTATTTTTTTTTCACAAAAAAACAAACAAAAAAAATCTCACATGTGTACATATCCATTTAAATTAGCTGCAGCTTTCGCAGAAGGCTAATTCAGATATTGTTATTGTGGCACAGGTGATGCAGTGAATAAATCTGTGCAAATTTCAGAATTGTGTGCGTTTCAGTTCATGAGCTGAATTTAAATTGGCCACACCTCACAGGAAGCTGAATATTTGAAGTATTCTTCAATGTGGGCCATAAAATGAAAGTTAATTAAATGGCATCAAGGGAAACTGATTCATGTTGAAGAATCGACTGGAGCAGCATAGATAATAACCATCATAATAATGTCTTGTTTTGGATGCTGGTGTACCTCCAGACTTCTTATCTAGCTTAGCAAGTGAGACTTGGTCAAGTAGTTTCCAGACTATTCATACTCAATTTCTCACTGTTAGTCTTGTTGTGCTGTTATTCTTTCTTTATTTTTTCTTTATGCTTCAGAAGATTTGACATACAATGCATGAGTTGTGTGGGTTACTTGTAAGGTGCATTTATCTTGTTTCTTTTGCCCTTTTAGAGTTTGACAGATGCGGTCACTTGTCGTATGGAAAGAACTATATAAAAGATTACAATTTCTCCCTGTGTTTCATGGACAAAAGAAGGTTATACAGGTTCGGAACAACATGAGGGTGTGTAAATAATTATTGGGTGAACATTTCCCTGAAGTTTTGTTGGCTTTGTTGGACCACCATCTTGATTAGCACCAAATTCATGGAAATTAATTTCCTTTTAAGCAGAGTTTGGAAGACAGATGGACTCGACACGCAGGGACAAAGGTTGAATTACCAAAATCCCATCTTTCCTCATGTCAGTGCCCCACTTTCATTATGCAAAATAAGATCCTGCCATGTGTTTGTTTACTGAAATTAGATTTTTACAGAGGTTATCTCATACACAAGACTACCTGGTTAAGCAAATCCATTTTGAGCATAAAAACCGATTGTCAGATTGTCTGTTCCATGACTATACGGTGAAATCCGTCACGGTTTAATGTCAACATTACACAGCTCTGTGCTCATTAAAATTCTTTCACGTTTGGAATATATTCAACTATTTTCCCTGGCAGCACAGCTCAGAGCACAACGTCTAGACACCGCTGTACAATTTGAGAAGAAATCCAGGATTTGCTTTGCAGAAGTTAATAAAAAATATGGGGTGTCTTGACATTGTTATTTTGCAGCTCTGAGAATATTTATTCAGTTAGGGAGAAGGAAGAGGGTGATATGTTTTTTAAGGCAGCTCATTTCTACGGTTCACTGCACATAAACCAAGCGCCTCTTTTATTCAGACACTCTGAAGTTGGTGGTGATCCGCACATCCAAAAGCAAAATTTCGTGACATTTCACTATCCCAGGGGAGAATACTTTGGTTTAGGAAAACAACCCGAGATTCCTTGCATTCATTTCTATACTTGATGTTCTTTGCATTGCTCGATCAAAGGCCTTGTCTGATTCTCTCGATGCGTCGCCCAATCAACAGTATTCTATAGTAATTTTTCTCGAGGGTGGCTCCATTTCCTGTTTTCCTGAGTGCCTCGCTTTCAAAGCAGTTGTTACCTGCCATCTATTAGCCTGTTCTCCTTGAACTACAATGTCAGTCTTCAAAAGGATTCCTTTCTATACGGACAAGAACATATTTTAGATTTATTAGACCTCACTTCCGATTTCCAACCAGTCCATTGACCAAAGTTGCATTAGTTTTTTATTAAATACTTTACTGTGAAAATCTGAATGATGATGGGTGGCGGCGAGGTGTCCTTGATATCTGTTGATTGGGGTTGCAATTTATTAAATCATTTGAAATGTGAAGTTGTAAACACACGCTGTTGATTGAGTAC
>NW_015505440.1:1401116-1401911 GCF_001515645.1 Sinocyclocheilus grahami | reverse complement strand
TCATTTGAAATGTGAAGTTGTAAACACACGCTGTTGATTGAGTACTGTGGAAGCTTGAAAGGTCATTGTCGACTTTTTATATTCATTCGGTTTTTGGGAGTGGGGATACAGATGGCACGTCTAATAATAAATACAGCGAGAGGAATATTGTCAGCGTCGTCGCCCGCGTAAATATTTATCACAACATGTGAAAACAGAAAATGGACCTCTATCAGTATGTGCCTAATTGAAATGGGAGCAGTTCATATGGAGTGAGCAGACTAAACATATTAAACTCAGTGAACAGAGAGAGAGACATTGAGTAAAACCCAATGGGGAGGCACATGCTGAATTATTCAAATATTTTTAATTGCTTAGACTTCACAATGAGACATCATCTATGGGAAAGAGTAAAACACAGCTCAGAAACGTTCAGAATTGAATTGAGTCGGCCTATGCCTTTTCCAGTTTAATTTTTCTTTTTGTTAATTACACAGATATGTTATCATATTACACACTGGATGCATCAAAGCTATTTTTAGCATCATTATTCCAGCCTTCGGTGTCACATGATCCTTCAGAAATCATTCTAATATGTTGATTTGCTGCTCAAGAACATTTCTGATTATCAACGTTAAAAACAGTTGTGCTGCGTCATATTTTTGTGATAAACATGGTACTTTTTTTCCAAGACTTTTTAATTCGAAAGTTCAGAAGAACAGCAATTTTTTGAAATAGAAATTTATTGTAACATTATTTATTCGGAGTGTCTATTTACACTGAGTGCAAATAGCCCGCCTTGTTGGAAGTGGCTAT
>NW_015505440.1:1387590-1401106 GCF_001515645.1 Sinocyclocheilus grahami | reverse complement strand
TTACTTGTTTTAACAAAGTAATAATTATAAAAATGTATATTATAAATACATTACTACTACTACTACCAATAATAATAATAATAAATTAATATAATTTAAGTAAAATAGTATAGCATTTTTAATGCCCAATGCATTTTAATGGCCATTTACCAGTTGTCCATTACTTGAAAATAATTGTGTATAAATAATTATGTATATGCCAGATTTTTTATATTAGTGCATCCCAACTAATAAGTGTTTTTCTATTTGAAGCTTGAAACGAATTGCGTAATTTGTGTAAGATTGTTTAGTTAGCAGCATTATCTGCACTGTATTCATGTCTCCCTCAATAGCAGAGAAATAATTCATACTTTGTGAACTAAAGGCATTGTACAAACTATATAAGAGGTAACTTTAATTTGCATGCATATTTATTCACATACTTACATTTTTATTTTGGTTATGACAGCAGAGTCCAGGAGAGTTTCCTAATCAAGATGAAGTCATTAAGCTCGGAATGAAAAGCTTTTAATTCTGCACTAATTGTGCTCCAGCTGACCTCGATTAGCAACGATTTAACAGAAGGATTGATCACAGTCATGTATCTGACTGCAGTAACCCGCGAGGAGAGCGGACACCCAGACGTGCTGAAATACCTGTTGTCCGATTCAGGTTGTCAAATGTCTTTTGGTACCTCCTTTAATGCTTATTTGGTGTTAAATTTGCTTTTGTTCTCCATAGACTCCGTGTTAGAAAGATGTGTAGGTGCTTCTCTCATAAAAAGAAAGAATAGGTGGGGTATTGTCATGTAGAAAAGGGCTCTGCAATACATTCAGGGTTATTTAAAACCCTAGAGCTACAGAATCAGCCCACATACCTTGCCATGAAAGTCAAAGCCATGTGTGGGAATATTCCCTGAAAATTAATTTCACTGCCAAGGCATTTATTACCTTTTAATTTCATCTTTTTGTATTGCAAAAGAACAAGCCTGCAGGATTTGTTTACTGACCGTTGCATGCAATCGTGAAATACAGCATTTTTTTTTCCAAAATTGGCTATTCGTTGTGGGAAAAAAAAAGGTCGGGTCGGGTCGGGTTCGGGCTCTAAATTGAACTGTGCCGCTCGGGTCGGTTCGGGCTGGGTCAGACGATCTCAGGTACGGGTCGGGTTCAGGCTTCAGTTTAAAGCCTGTGCAGACCTTTAGGTTCCCCTCAAACTTCACACTCCAGAATTCCCCAACAGTGCGTAACATGAAAAACGCATAACATGCCTCAGTGAACTAATGCAGTGATATAAGCAGTGGCGGCTCGTGGGTTTTAAAATGGAGGAGGCACACTAATTGTATTGGTCTGGAATCCCTGCCGATTATTATTATTATTTGCTTAACCACTTTAAAATGGCTTTTTGGTTGCTTTTAGATGACATACATACGGCAAGATAATATAATTTCACTTACCTGGCCTATCACTTGACGCAAACATCCATCCCTTCTTAAAAGTCTGTTAAAAGAGTGCTGCCTGTTGCGCCATTTAATTAAGCCGACTGCTGTAGCCTATATCCAGCTTAGGCTGTTTTCCTTAAATTTGTATATATGCTGTTTAAATGACAGCTTGATAAATCTGTTGGCAATCAAATATTCAATATCGCTACTCATAAGTTGTACATTATCAGCGCAGCGGCAGACGTTCAAAATAATATCACATAATTTACATCTCTATGACGATTGGTTGATATCAGAAGGGAGGCTAGCCTCCTCGGTGAGGTTTCTTTTCTCAACACTCCTCAGCGCTGAAAGAGAACACTCGATGGTGATTGGCTAATTATTTTTTACCAACGGAGGCAAGAGAGCTCAGCGTCCCTAGAGGTCTGCTACCCGACCTGACCCCGACGGGTCCCGAAATACTTTCGGGTTGGGTTCGAGTTAATGTTTAGTGAATAGCTTCGGGTTCGGGTCGGGCTCGGGTTTACAGCTAAACTAAAACTATATTCAGTAGCCTAGGCTACGCTGCTTTCATAGACGCACGCACACAGATTATAGCACACGACAACACGGCACGGAAACTTTTATTGGTAAAATAGCTTCGACAGGCTACTGACTCGCAATTTTATATTTCTCTGCAACGAGGGGGTAAAATTCTGTTTTTGATGTAACTAAGCCTCATTGCTTGTAGAGAGAGGCGCGAAGACGCAGGTTCACACACGCAACTTTCATCCCTCTCTTTCCCATTTTCACCTCAAAATTATGGGGAAGCTGTGCCTCCCCTGCCTCCCCCGACGAGCCGCCACTGGATATAAGAAGACCAAACTTACACCTTATGATGATGCAAACTATATACAGGCAAACAAATGGGGCGAGAAGAACGCAACGCGCTGCATTTTCTTTATAATCACCACTTTTCTATCGCCGTTAGTTTTAGGTTCGAAAAGTTTTGAACTGTATGAGTTTCTGTCTTGTTGAACCCAAGAGAAGATATTTTGAAGAATGTTGGTACAGTAGCAAAACAGTTGACGTAGTAGCCATTAACTTACTGTACCTTAGTATTTTTTCCCCCACACACTATGGAAGTCAATGGCTGCCGTCAAATGTTTGGTTACGAAATTCTTTAGAATCTCTTCTTTTGTGTTCAGCAGAAGAAAGAAATTAATTCAGGTTTGGAACAACTTGTGGGTGAGTAAATGATGACACAGTTTTCAGTTTTGGCTGAACTATCCCTATAGTTTTTCAAAATAAAAACAAATAATATGAAAGCTATTTGAAAACGGTGGTGGGCATTTAGTCATTCTGTATAGCAAAATTAAAACGTGGGGCTGTTTTTTTTTCTTTTCTTTTTGATAGTTTGTAATGTAGTTTTTTATTTTGAATGTTTTTCTTGTTCCTGTTTCAAACTGGACACTGGTGTGAATGCAGAGTGAAAGCAACACACTGGCAGCATTTCTAGTGTGCAGTTGAACCGCTGCTGAAGGTGTAGTGCTCCTGTCACTGTCAGCCTGTCACATGCCTGCCATACACTGCTGTGATGTGACAGATTCCCCCTCCCACACACCATATAACCATATAATATATTGAACCATATAACATACTGTGTAGTGTAATACTTTATAAATCTTCAGCTTATATGGGATAGTGCACCAAAAAATGAAAATTGTCATGATTTACTCACCCCCGAGTTGTTCCAAACCTGTGTCTGTCTTCCTTCCGCTGAATACAAAACGACTTTCATAATATGGGAAAAACTGCATTTAATTGATCAAACATACAGAAAAACAGCAATATTGTGAATTATTATACAATTTCAAATAACTGTTTTCTATTTTAATATATTTTAAAATGTAATTTAATGAAAATGTGATTTCAGCATCATTATACTTCAGTCTTCAGTATCACATGATCCTTCCGAAATCATTCTAATATTCTGATTTGCTGCTCAAGAAACTTGAAAACTATTATCAGTGTTGAAAACAGTTGCTTATTTTGGTGGAAACGGTGATGCAACCAGGATTCTTAATGAATAGAAAGTTCAAATGAACAGCCTTTATCAATACATCTCTTAATTGTAGCATCTCATAGGCGCACACACGCGTATAGACAAACTAAAAGCCACAAAACTCCAGTGTTTAGCCTCTTCCTCAACCAGAGTTGGCTTTAGAAGAACTTTGAATTTGAAAATTACAGTTTTCATTTTTGTGTGATCTATTCCTCTAATTGATATCTTAAAGCAAAAACAGTTTTGCAAGATGTGTGTGTTTGTTTCTCACTAGTCTGAAACTATATTAACGGTGAGCTGTGGTACCAATTATCTCACACATAACTGTGTTGTGTTGTTACATAATGATGTGCGAGACGTGTAATACTGCGAGTGTCATGATGTAACCCACCTAAAAAAGAAACACACAGAGCTTATTTAATTGGATGGCCAGCAAAGTAGAGTGATAAGGGCTCATGATAAAGAATTCAGTTTTTATTTGATTTTATAACCTGATTTTACTTTTTTTTTAATGCACTGGCAGATGCTTGAAAATCTGTCAGCATCTGTAGCATTACAGAATATAAAAAGTTGCTCATTTATTTTGGCTCAGGCAGATGTAGATCATTTGGATGACTGGTTTGTTGATGTGGTTCATGTAAAGGTTACATCACCAGTTTTCTCATTATTCCTCATAGAAATACACTGTAAAAATTGGTCACCTGTAAGCGCTATTTTTCTACCTGATTTAACCCATAAAAGTGGTTTTATTAAGGATTTATTTGAGGTTTTAGAATCTTAATGTTCCATGCTGAATTTATAAAGGTACTATTGTGAAATAGTATTACAACTTAAATAACTGTTTTCCATTTTCATATATTTGAAAACTTATGCAAAGTTGAATTTTCAGCATTATTACTCCAGTCTTCAGTGTCACATGATCCTTCAGAAATCATTCTAATATGCTGATTTGCTGCTCAAGAAACATTTTTGCTGCTTCATACTTTATGCATTGATAAATAGAAAGTTCACTGAACAGCATTAATTTGAAATATAAATCTTTTATAACTTTATAAATGTCTTTACTTTTGATCAATTCAATGCTTCCTGACTGAACAATAGTATTTCTTTTATTTTATTTTCTTATCCTGCATACCCCAAAAAAGATAGTATCACGGTTTCCACAAAAAATATTAAGTAGCACAACTGTTTTCAACTATGATAATAAAACTCTAATATGCTGATTTGCTGCTCAAGAAACATTTTTGCTGCTTCATACTTTATGCATTGATAAATAGAAAGTTCACTGAACAGCATTAATTTGAAATATAAATCTTTTATAACTTTATAAATGTCTTTACTTTTGATCAATTCAATGCTTCCTGACTGAACAATAGTATTTCTTTTATTTTATTTTCTTATCCTGCATACCCCAAAAAAGATAGTATCACGGTTTCCACAAAAAAATATTAAGTAGCACAACTGTTTTCAACTATGATAATAAAAAAAATGTTTCTTGAGCAGCAAATCAGCATATTAGAATCATTTCTGAAGGATCATGTGACCCTGAATACTGGAGTAATGATGCTGAAAATTCAGCTTTCCATCAAGGAATATATTATTAACCTAATATTTTAGTACAATAAAATAGAAAAGTTATTTAAAATCATAATAGTTTACAATATTACTGTTTTTACTGTATTTGATCAAATAAATGCAGGCTTGGTTAGCATAAGAGACTTTCTTCAGAAACATAAAAAGGAATCAATCAAATTTTAAAACATTAGACACTTTTTTTTTTTACAAAAACAAAAATATTGTAATTATTGTACATTTTTGACTAGTAGTGTATAGATTGGTTCCGTGATGTTAAATAATATTGTAAAAGCAGTTAATGTAGATGTTACTATTTTTTTACAGTGTAAGCCCTTATCTGCTCTGACTCACTCACAGTATGCTGTTTCTCATTTGGTAAACAACCGAGCCCTTTATTTTTCTAGTGACATCGAATGTCACACATGTCCATGAGCCCCAGTCTATTCTTTACTGAATTCAGCACCTGTTATTTACATTTCGCAAACTGCCGTGCCATACAATTATACCCCACCGGCAAGCCTGTGGTTACTTAACACCTCCCCCGAGCGACAGCCCTTATGGGAGAGACGAGAGCATTAGTTTGTGTCATCTACATTCTCACTACAAGGAAGATCTCTTTCACAGAAGCAGCCATTACCGTGGTGGGCAGGCCGGTCGGGGAGAACTCCAGGTGCCCTCCATTAGTGCAGAGTGAAGGCCGAGGCAGAGCAAACAGTTGGACTGTTTTCATCATGATGAAAGGAAGGTAGGCCACAGACTCGCGATGGAATAATACCAGTGTTGTTCTTGAGATGTTTTGGGGTCAGAGGAAGACGAAGAGGAAACAGTTCTAAAAAAGACACTGTTTGAATGGATAAGATGCCTGCGGAGGAGGAAAATGTCCTTGATGTGCTTTGGATGTGTTAAAACTTTCAAATGCTGGTGTAAAAACTGTGAGGCTGGAGATAAACAATTAATTTTAGTATCAGCTTTAAATTCGAGCTGGGAATAAGCCTGAGATAAAGAATCACGAATGATAGTAACACATGAATGTAAGAGCTGCCTGGTAAAAACTCGTTTTTGAACAGTTAGACAAGGTGACATAAAGCTGATATGTGTCATTTCGACATCACTAAACAATCTGCTCATTAAGTCTAAAAAAAGTTGACATGTGTTTTTGATATCATATATGATACATATGGCTGATATAGTATGATATAGTTAGAATATGTGAGATCTTTATAACATTATAGCTGACTCCTTACTTAATGTATATAAATATCAGCAGTCACTCTATAGCTGCCTATGTTTTAGTAAGATGATATACAAAGCTTTGTAGTTTCAAAACATACAATGCAATGCAATTCAATGATGATTGAGAGATGAACAAATAAAAATACTGATGATCACATTTGTTACTCACAGTTTAATGTTTTCTCTCTCTCTGTATCTATGTGTGTGTGTGTATGTATGGATAATCAATAAGTCTAAGTTGCATCAGTCCAGTAAATGTGCATCTTGACATATTACTAACATAGAAGTTATTCTTATGTTAACTTTATAAAATCGGTAAAGATTTCACAGCAAGAAGACAGGTAAACCAGGGCCTGAAGTGAGACATTTTTACTTTCAGTCAGACTAAGGCATGTAGGCTACTATAGCTATTGTGTGCAACCGGTTTTGATTTATAATGATAATTTCGAGGCCCTAGAAATTTGCATATCAAGTATGATAAAGTAGAATTTTTAGAGTTAAAAGTTAAGCTTAAATGTCTGCTATAAATAGTGTGGAGATAATATTTTCAGTTAAAATAGAGTGGAGGCTTGGACCCGGAAACAGTATTCGATATGTGATATGTCACAGCACACCAAGTGGATTGCAAAGATACTGGACCAGTTTCAGTGTTTGCAAACAGTGATGGTCGGTTTTTGTGGGCGGAGCCTATCTGGTGGCAGAAAATGACAGTTTTAACGTATAGCAGTCTATTCAAGCCATGGAATAAAATAATAAAATTCAATTTTGAGTTTACATTTCAAAATTCTGACTTTTTTCTTGCAATTCCGAGATTATATCTCTCAATTCTGCTAAGAGAATACAACTCGTCATCATTTCTTTTTAGTTTATAACCCCACACTTCTGGCTTTTTTCCCCTAAGAATTGACAAACTCGCAATTGTTGAGTTGAATCAAGTTATAAAGTCTGACCTAGGAGATATAAACTTGTATTTGCAAGAAAAAGTCAAATATTTGTGAAATAAAATAGTTAAATGTTATAGATGCATGCATGTATTTCAACTGTAGAGCTAATACAATATGTCCCCTATATGAATATTATATAGACCTATTGTTTAAATCAAATGTATGCATTAAAAGTAGGGTAATCATAGCAGGTTTCATCCATAGTCTGTCCGATTAAACGTCTGCGTTTAGCTTCAAATGGCGTCTTTGACAACAGTATTATATAAAAATTATTTGCATTCCGATTCTGACATCCAAAGGCACAACAATAAATGTATCTTATTCCAGGGATTTTACCTGTTTACCTCCACTTGTTCCCAGTGTTTTTATGCCACCACAATGTGCGCGCAGCTGCAAGTGATGTAACTGGGACGTCTACTCCAAATTGGTCTATTCCCAAACGTTCATACGTTTCATTGCTCAGCCAAACTGTAAGTCCCACCCCAAATTCATGCAATTGGTTGAGTCAGTGTTACGTTGGACTGGTAAAAAAGCCATTTAATTCAAATATAGGGTACAACAGGTTAAGGCGCCTTTGATATTATTTTCATCTAAACCACTAGATGGCACAAAAACTTGGCGTAGCACTTTCCAAAACATCAGCTTTTCAAGATGCACGTGTATATTTGTCTGATCCTTGTCGCGATCGCACGCAGCAGCGCAAAGTTGATTCTGTGCCTACTTGATCTAATATTTGATGGTTTTTTTAAACAACATTTTTTAAATGTTGTAGATTTAAGTAGCAAATTAGAATCGCTAAAATGAATGCATATATTTTGAGACAATGGTCTTCTGAACATTTTTCAGTTTTGTGTAAGATAATTAAAGCAACAGTTTTTAAATAACGAAAGAATATGTAAAAGTATGGTATTTGGGGTAAAAAAGCACCCCTGCTGTTGGGGCTAAAAGGCACAGTAATTAACATGATAATTAATAGATGGCTGACTTTTCCATTTGTTGACATGACATGGTTAGATTCAGATGGTAAATATCATATATTATGTTGGGTGTCCGTATTAGAGATAATCACCATGTTTAGAATGAAACCATCCCATGTAAAAACATGATATTAATCATATCATATAATAAAATAGCATTTGTTGTTACTGCTGTAAATATTCAATTATTATTGGATCTCCTTCAATGCTTTCAGAATCTTAACTTATTAAAATATATCTATTTTATATGAACATTTTAATGACTATATTTATTGAACAATTTATTTTTTTTTCAAAATAAGCAGAAAATAGTACAAACTTTGCTAAAGTGATTGTTTTGAACAAGTATTAACTTAGACATTATAAAAAAACAAAAACATTATTTTAGCTAAAGTATTTGTAAAGGCCCCCCTTGCCACCTCATACATTTAAATTTTTTTATTGAACATTTTCCAACTTAAACAAAACACACATGAATATAAACCATAATCATAATAAAAAAATAAATAATAATAATAATAATAATACAGAATTATTTATAAGATTTTTCAACAAAATAAACAACTTCTGTTGCTCCATTAATGTTCAATACAAACTTATATACAGTATATATATATATATATTATTATTATTATTATTATTAATTTTTATTTATTTTTTTCCCTGCAATTGCACATTTTTTCTTAAGGTGTGCCTTTAGCCCCATTGTACCCTACCACATATTGGGGGTGAAGCAAAGATCACAATTTTCATTTCATTTCTACTCATGTACTAAGTATTTTATCTACTAAGTATTGCCAGGCCTCAGAAAACAGATTCACTAGAATGAAAGCAAGCAAGGAACAAGAACACCATATGCTCCTTACATTTATTCTATGCTCACAAGTTGGCAGAAAAGCCTTTAGGTTCAGTAATTTGAAAGGTGGATTATGAAACAGTGATTGTTTTTTCACCATATCTGGTGGTGAGAAAAATGTGGCCAAATCACAAATTCATGGGAAATTAACCCAGAAGGACATGTATTTGAAATGAGTGAAAGCTGTGTAGTGAGAAGTGCGGGTCAGTGAAGCTGCCGGTCTGTGCGGTTGTGGCCGCTGGCGTTGTGCCCAGTCGTGGCATGCAGGTGTGCTGGAGAGAGAACAGTGGAAAACACAGAGCAGGAGGCGGGATGGTCGTGGGATTGTGGGCGGCTTAGTTCATTTGCCCTCTACACAAGCAGGGGAATGAAAAATTGGCATTAACTATTCTCCGCTGGTTACTTTTTCCGATTGAGATGCAGACATGCATTTTAAAATAGGCTAGTGATAACTGAGACACTTGACCTCATCACAATGAATAAGGGTTTTTTTCACACAGATTTTAAAAATAGCTTAACTTTAGGTGTTGGGTAGGCACATTCGCCTGGGAAATATAAAACATGTTTAATAATAATAATTTAATATTTAAAATTTATACCAAATATTTAAGTGTTTTTTTTTTATATTTTATTTCATTATTTTTATAATGATTTTATTTCTATAGAACTGACATTATTTATTTGTATCCGAGTGTTTAAAATATGCAATAATCAAATTTGTTTCAATTTCATACATTAAATGAAAAATAGCTTGTTCCACATTTAGCCATATTTTAAACCTGTTCACACCTTTTCACTGAACAAAATGTAATTGTTTCCACAATTAACACATTTATGCTGATTCTAAGCAATTGTAATAAATGCACTTAGAAACTGATTATTTAAATAAAATCAACCAATATCATATAATAATACTAATAATAATAAACAATGATTTGTTTTTAGTACTGTACAGAAATCACACCCATTTAATTTATATGTGACTGACAAATATGCATCACATTAAGTTTATTGGGTTATGTAAATATTTTGCAATTCAAATCCATCCAGACATACTGTGCATATAGAAAATGTAAATACTGTACATAAAACACATATTTTGCAATACATAGCATGCTATTCAGAATACTGCTACAGTGAATATTTTTTAAAAACTATTGCAAAAATAAGCATGTGATTTAATAACCTGCCAGATCTCTCTTTTACATTTCAATGAAAGTATATTGTTAGCAAAGCTAAGGTTACCTGTGTAAACGTAGAGCTCAGTGATGCAATAAAATACTGAGAAGCACTGGGGCGATCAATTCTACGATCCTGCACTCAGAAAGCTCAGTGATTTCTGTGGATGTCGTCTTACTGACGATAGGGGGACGGGATGGGGTTGTGACACTACTTTAAAGCTGCTTACAAAGCTGTTAACATCCATAGCCCAACGGTTTCACCCTAATTCACATTCGCACTGCGTTTTTGAGATTCACAGCATCAGAGAGGCTCTCTCAGTGAATGCAATTCATGAGGAGACACAGGGCAAAGTGGCACTTAACCTCTATAAGGCTTTCTAATGCTGCCATTTCCTTATTTGAATACTATGGCATGAACATTAACAACTTGGTCAAATGTCTGTCTGCCTGCCGTTCCTCCTTTCTTTCAGATCCCTTTCGCTCTGTTATGAATGAACTAGACACCACAGATGATGCCCTCCATTTCGTCTTGGCGATCTAAAAAGGTTCAGTCTTTACCAAACAGGTGTTGATTTAGTATTTGTTTTTATACTTAAAGTGTTGTCCTTTTAGTTCTGCATTTTGATCAGTTTTTGCTTTAAAAAAATATTTAATTTTTTTGCAGTTTTATTTTAGTTATTATTTTTAGTACATCAATATAAACTTATTTCAGTTAGTTGCAGAAGCAACTTTTGTCGTTTTCGTTTAATTTGCATTATATTTGTATTAGTTTTTTTAAATGTCTTAAATAGTTTCTAGTTTCAGTTGCTTCAACCTTTATTTGATTGCCAAGGCATAATTTCTCATTTTCATTTAGTTTTTTTAATCTGATATTTATTATTATTATTATTAATCAGTTTTATATTAACTCTGTTCCAACATGTGTACCTCTTTTTATTCATCATTCAAAAAGGGGAGTGGGGGGCTTTTCATATTTAGGCACAGACATAAAACTCATCTTAAATATATTTAGACAACACAGAGATAACAAAATAAGTTTATAATAATTATAATAATAATAATAATAATAATAATAATAATAATAACACTAGTAATAATAATAATAATAATAATAATAATAATAATAATAATAATAATAATAATAATAATAATAATAATAATAATAATAATAATAATAATAATAATAATAATAATAATTATTATTATTATTATTATTATTATTATTATTGCAAATAAAATTTGCAAAATAAAAAAATATAGTCTAATAACAATAAATGTTTAAACTAAATAATAATAATAATAATAATAATAATAATAAATTATTATTACATATTTTTAAATGTATTGTTGTTAAAATATATTTTTTTCATATTTTGCAAATATTTTATTCTTGGTATCCTTATGTGTTTAAACACTATTGAACATAAGTCTAAAAATAATTTATCAAGTCCTTGCATGCCTACCATCAACCACAAGTTGTTTCGCTTGAGAAATAAAAGGACAGCGCTGTTTGCTGAATCCCTTAAAATGTAAATGTAAGAAGCTCACCTAGAGCGGAGACTTGAAATTTAAGTAGCACACCTTCCCTTTGTTTTGATGAGACCTGACAATGATTGCACAACAGGAGTCGGATTGTGATGTGCTACCGGTGTGTTGCTTTAGGATATCGATTGACACTCTGCATAAAGTTTACGGCAGCACCTGTTTCTTCCTCAGCATGAAATCGACAGCCGCGGCAAACTAATCCATTGGAGACCCAGTGTTTACTGCATGCCCCGCGGCTACTCGGAGTTGCAAGCGCACACATATACCAGCACGCACACAATCAAACACAAAGCAAGTGCTGTTTATAGCAGAGGTGTGCACAAAGGCCAGATATTTAATTTCCCTCTACAATCCTTGCAGGTGACATGCATGAAGTTTAAACGAATTTGGTTCTTTATCAGATGAAAGAGTGCAAGTACTCAAACTGTTCTGAACTTCTGGAAAAAGTTTAAGAACAGGAGATGACAGGATACTACCGCCATGCTCAATTATGGATGATGGCCTTTTATCTTCCCATCACTAATTAGAGGAGCTAACTCTGCTTTCAAGTTCATCTTTACATACCAGGCTTTTCATTTAACACTTACACAAACCATTAACATGTCAATCCTATAGACAAATGGATGCATATACTCCATGAAAACCATAAAGATACTGTATTAAATGCAGATTTCATTACGTTTCTGTGTAAATATAACACTAAAGGAAGATTACACAGATATTTGTTTTTTGAATAGCCTCTTTTTGTCTTTGATATTAAGATGATGTGAATGGCATACCATAATGGCAGATGGGGCGATTGTTTTGCAAACCTGCTTGAAAACATTAGTCATTAGTTTTGCAATTCCATTTGGTGTTGCTAGTGGCGCAGAAAATTACACACATAAGCTTTAATTAATGGTGCATGAAGTGCAGTAGCACAGCATATTTGAATAATTTATGGACTCTTCTAACTTTATTCTAAAGGATAGTCGAGATGGACTGGAAAGTTCAGAAGAAAGTAGTTCAGAGGTTGCCCTTTCATGGCTCATTAGTTTTAGTGGAGTTATTATTTAATATTATGCATGTAATAATATATATTTCTAGATAAATAATTTATAACGTTACACTAAATATTATAACAAATATAGTTTGTATTATATTAATCAGTTTAAACACACACACACACACACACACACACACACACACACACACACACTTGTTTTAAACTAAATAATATAAACTATATATGACCCTGGACCACAAAACCTTAAGTCTTAAGTCGCTTGGGTATATTTGTAGCAATAGCCAAAAAAATATTGTATGGGTCAAAATGATCGCGTTTTCTTTTATGCCAAAAATCATTAGGATATTAGGTAAAGATCATGTTCCATGAAGATATTTTGTAAATTTCCTACCGTAAATATATCAAATTTTAAATTTTTGATTAGTAACCTGCATTGCTAAGGACTTCATTAGCAGGCGATTTTCTCAGTATTTAGATTTTTTTCACCCTCAGATTCCAGATTTTCAAATAGTTGTATCTCGGCCAAATATTGTCCTATCCTAACAAACTATACATCAATAGAAAGCTTATTGACCCTTATGACTGGTGCTGTGGTCCAGGGTCACATATTAGATTTAATATTACAAAATTTTGTACAACATTGTATAATATTTATCTAAAATATGTTTTATTTAGTGCTGTTAAACGATTAATCACAATTAATCGCATCCAAAATAAACGTTTTTGTTTACATAA
>NW_015505440.1:1375785-1387476 GCF_001515645.1 Sinocyclocheilus grahami | reverse complement strand
ACACACACACACACACACACACACACACACACACATATATATATATATATATATATATATATATATATATATATAATTACACACACATACAGTATATATTTTGAAAATATTTACATGTATCTACATTTATATTCTTATATTTTATATAAATATATTTACTATATAAACATAACTTTTTTCTTATATATACACACATGCATGTGTTGGTATTTATATATACATAATAAACAAACAGTACACACTCATATATTATGTAAACTCATTATGTAAACAAAAAAAAATTTTTTGGATGCGATTAATCGTTTGACAGCACTAATTTTATTACATACTATTGTATAAAGGTATATTATACATTTTATATATTTATACACATACAGTATACACACATTAATATTACTAAATTTTGTACAACACTATAATATTTAACTAAAATATATTTGATTACATAATGACAAAAAGTATTACTGTATGTTATACACATATACACATTGCGTTATCGTCAGTGTGCAGTGTACAAATCTATGGCTTCATAAACTATATTTTAATATAAATATTTGCATTCTAAATAGAAATACTTAAAAATTATAGTATACAATTTATAGACATTGTTAATTTTTTTATATAATTATAGTGTTACTGACATTGAAGGGTTAGTTCGCCCATAAATGAAAATTAGCCCATGAATTACTCACCCTCAAGGCATCCTAGGTTTATATGACTTTCTTCTTTCAGACGAATCCAGTCAGAGTTATATTAAGAATTGTCTTTGATCTTCCAAGCTGTTTAATGACAGTCTGCAGGTGTTGCAGTTCATCAGTCCAAAATAAGTGAAATAAAGCGCATCCATCCATAATAAAAAGTGCCTCAAACGGCTCCAGGGGTGAACAAAGGCCTCCTGTAGCGAATCGATGTGTTTTTGTAAGAAAATAACCATATTTAAAACGTAATAATCACTTTAATCTAGCCGCTCAGAAGTGATGAACGTGGAAGCACAGGGGAGAGATCAAAACAAAGGTCACAAATTAAAAGTACAAAACGAGGATTTGTAAAGAAGAATGTCAGAGGATTTTGATATAAGCCAAGAGGAGACTGGTTTTCCTTAGACTTTGCTTCCTTTACTCCTGTAAACAAACGTTGGTTTTCACGAGACTCACCGGCGCATGCGCAACACCGACATCTTACGTCATCCTCCCGAAGCTGCCTCCGTGTACAACTGTTGGCGCAGGCTAGATTAAAGTGATTATTATGTTTTGAATATGGATATTTTTCTTACAAATACACATCGATTCACTACAGGAGGCCTTTGTTCACCCCCCCGGAGCCGTGTGAGGCACTTTTTATTATGGATGGATGCGCTTTATTTCACTTCTTTTGGACTGATAAACTGCAACACCCGCTGACTGCCATTAAACAGCTTGGAAGATCAAAGACAATTTTTAATATAACTCCGGCTGGATTCGTTTTTAGCAGAGCAGTCAGGCACAGAAATAGCAAAAAAGGTCGGTGTATGAGGAGGTCTCCATATCTGATGGAGTGGGTCCAATTAGTGGTCCTAATTAAGTTTCTGTGACATCTGAATAAGCAGAGCTGTTGCGATTGGCTGATTGGTGTTATATTGCGCTTTCTGTAGCGCTCTGGGAACTCTCAGAGACAATACTAAAGAACAGAGAGTCACGACTCCAGCTGAACACCCACCACATTCTCATTAGAGGAAACCTCTGCCGCCCACACAGGGGGTGATTATTCGTCTCTCTTCTTCCTCAGAGCTTCCTCTCTTCTTGTACTCTTTTCGAAGAGCTTTTCTTTCTGTGTCCTCTTCTTCCTCCTAGATCCTCTCATACATCCCTCCAATTTCAATTCAGCTCTTTTTTGTGGTTGAGATTCTCTCAGTCTATCTTGCTGTATACTAAAGGGAGCAGTTAGTCGAGAAATATTGGCGTTTGATCATTTTCATCTTACGCTCTTTTTATGTACCAATTTTTATATCACTTGCAAACATTAAATAGCTGCTAGCCAATAAAAAAAAAAAACTCAATAGCTTTTTAGCAATGAAGAAAAACTGAATTAATTAACAGAATAGTGATCCTCACTAATAGCGTTGTAAAAATAGCATTGGCTCAAATAGAGAGTCCTGTGGGAGCCTTGGGAAAAAGTCGAATGCCTTTTATATCATTTTTCTCAATGTGCTTCCCATGTGTTAGTCAAAAGAAGAGAAAACACCAGACTTGTGTCAAAGGTTGTACATCCAATCAAGTCTGTATTTTTAAGCACACATTTCTAGGAGGAAACCAAAATAAGCAGGTGTCGACTTTTAGGATGAGAGCATGAACAAAATGATGCATTATAAAAGGGAAATATGGTCTAAACTGCAATAAATGCAGGTTACGTTTTGTCACTTTGATGTCCAATGTAAAACCTGAGTCTTGAAGCAAAACCAGTTGAAAACCCGGTTTAATAATCATACTTTCTCCCTAGGCTGACACAAATAAAGATATGTGCCCTTCTATTACCGGAAAGATACAGAAAGAAAACCTGAGCCCTGAGGTAATCAGACAGTTTTATTATAAAAAGTTTCATCATCTTGATTTATACTGAAGCAAAACCAAAAGCTTCCTTGGTAAATTGTCAAAGTCGTGATGTATGTTGTGTACACTGTAAAAAAAAATTCTGTCATTTTTACAAAATAATTTTGGCAGCTGTGGTTGCCAGAATAATTTTGTAAAAAATACAGAAAACTGTAAACACATTTACGGCCCAAAACTGTAAATTTTACAGTATTAAACTGTAATATACAAACAAGAAAATTTGAATGTAAACCAGTAAATTCAACAATGCACACTGCTATTAAAATCTGTTTTGTACCTTTAACATACTGACAACCACCATAATAATGCAGGTGGTAAAAGAGAAAGCCACATGAAGAATCAAAGCTCATCACAAGCAGCTTCGCCACAAGCAGAAGTATATACACTAATATATAGAAGGTGCACAGAGTCATTCGTGCAAACACAAAACACCATCATGGTAACACACGATACTTAATGCATTAAACTTTCATTAAACAACAGAAGATGTAACAAAGCCCAAATATACATAACTAATAACAAAAACTTAAAAAAAACAAAAACATGATCATTTAAACAAAATACTTTCAAATGTGGAGTGTCATGCAGGGAATATCATTTTACAGTTTTTGACTGTAAATTATACATTGATCTGTTATTTTTACTTCTAAAAACTGTAAAATTAACAGCATTTTACTGTAAAATTACATGAAATGTCTGGTTTGATATTTTACAGTTTTTCCCTGTATATAGTACGGGAACTTACTGTTAACCTAGTAACAGTTTTTTTCCGTAGCGTTTTTACAAAATGTTACACTTAAAATTACACGTATTTTTTACGGTGTATCTTTTTTAATGTAATCTGATATTAGATCGATTCACTGGGTGTTGACATTGGATTCTTGATCCCCAACACGTCTCCCATCCAACAATCCCAATTTCTTTCTTAGGACAAAGCAAGGTCAGACTGGATAAAACCAGAAAGATCCATTAAGAGAGTCCTCATCAATGGAACAGACACCAGTGAAAGAAAAACATTATCACTTGCCTTCAACAAGAGTCTTTTAAAACTACGTTCATACATAATTAAAGGAGGAAGTGAACATTTTAGAGAATATCCTTTAAAACATTGATACTTAGCATTATCTCCAGTATTGAACCATCTTCATATCGCCCGCATTTAAAACAGATTGCTAGCATTAAGTTCTGAAATTAACATTTTATTTTAAACGTCATTTTACAACTGATTAGGAGCTCAGAGGTGTATATAAAGCCACATGGGTCATGGTTCAGTTAATTTCTACAGTATGCATTGTGTTAATTTGGTCACATTTTTGTAAGTTACTATTGCCCCTTGACCTTATTAACTCTGATTTCATGTTTTAATGAGTGCTACTCCACGTCCAGTGTCCACTCTGTTGTACGTGGTGTGAATGCGAGTCTCTGGTAGTGTTGTGATTCTAACCAAAGGTAGTCAATGAATTATGTGTTCAGCTGTGGAGTGCCATGCATTCATAACCTTTCAAAATATACTCCATTTCATAGCGTGCTTGAACACAGGCAGTCAACACTTGTGCAGTACAACGTTTAGTTCTTGACAAGTGGCTGCGCTGTTTCTCTCTGGAATTATAACCGATAAAATTTCCTTGTTTAACTAGAGTCATTTAGGGTTACTGTTAATCACCTCACACAAGTGCTCATCAACTTGGCTGTCTATTGTTGTTGCTCTTTACAGTAGTTTGTTGTTCTGTCTCATCCATTTATTTTCTGACTGTGAAACAATGGCTTGGGCCAATGTTGCTGCCTTGAGGACAAACTAATTAGTATAAAAAAAAAGCGAGATCTGGCTGCGCGTAGTACAGTATGGGCATACTGTGCTGGTGATGGAAATTAAACCTCAGTTTTTACACATACGCTAGGGTACGTTAGGGTAAACTGGCAAAACTCAATTTCATGTAATTAGTTACATAACTTTTTAAAATAAGAAATTCAAAGTCAGCAGAAGTGACAGATGTTAGCTCCTAACTTACCATATTGACCCGAATATAAGACAATGTTTTTTTCTTGGAAATACATCCGAATAAAACGCGGTCGTCTTATATTCAGGGTCTAGATTTTGACATGTCAATAATACACCCACAACAATAGGTGGCACCAAATACGCATAAAACGAGTGTGCCATGAAATACGTAATGTAACGCGTGTTGTAAAGATCGTCAGTAAAAACCAAATCACAAAGGGACCAAACTCCCTTTGTGATTTTAAAACATAGGACAGTACCCAGATTTGAAGACTACAGTAAGATTGAACTTCTACTGTTAATAAGATTTTGAATTAATACTATTAGATGGATAGCCTAAATGTCCTAATTCAGATGGGCTACCTGTTTTTTTTTTTTTTTTAAATGGTATATCAAAAAGTGTATATTGTTTTTAAATGTGATTGTTGGTACATTTGACCAGTTTTTACCATACTTTCAAAACAAAAATTAAAATAGGAAAAATATGCAATATGAAAATAATTGAAGACAAAATGTGTTTTACTGAGAAAAAACAAGATTTGGTTTTTAAAAAGACTTTTTCCAAAAGGTACATCTAGAAAAAGGGGGGTCGTCTTATAATCAGGGTCATCTTATATTCAGGCCAATACGGTATTAGAGCAAGTTAACTCATACATTAACTTATTTTTTAATTAGTGGAAACTTAATTAGCTAATTAAAAAGTACTAACTTGCTAATTGTTAACGCAATGCTTTGATTAGTAGATACATTTCTAAAATGCTAAGTAAGGCAAAACCTTTAACTTAAAACTGCTCTCTAACTACCCAACTAAATAAATAAAAATCATTATAGCACTTAAATTTTAGCATTTACTCTCACTGTTGAGTGCCATGGCAAAGCATGCTGGGAAACAATCAGCCCAGTTTCAGCTAAATTTGAGTTAGTCTAAATTAAAAGAAACAGGTTCACTAAACTCAAAACAATTCTGATTATTCGGTGTCAGTTTTGTGAACTCTAAGGACTTTCATGGTTTTGTAACAAAACAAAAAGCGAATTAGTTTGAACTAATTTGAAACTAAAGGTTTGCCCCACTCAAACCAATTAATTGTTTTTGAGCATTAGGGTTTACGGAGTACAGTGTGTCTATCATCAGCACACAATACATGGTCTTTTTTCTTCAAAATACACACATGTGCTTTGAATATTTTTTGCACTAATTAGTTTGTCCCCAAGGTGGCAACACTGGCTCTGGTCATTGTTTTACAGTCAGGGAAGGAACAAGAACAAACTACTGAAGATGACAAAAACAACAGACGCCCATAAACTGAATATTACTCTAGTTTAAATGAGTACAAAGATATTTTTATCGCTCGTAACACTTGAAGAGAAAAAGCGCAGAAACTGGACAAGGATGAATCTTTGCGTGCCTGTGTGAGCACGCACGGTCAAATGGAGTATACTTTAAAAAGGTTTGCATCCCGACTGTGTGAATGCGAACACGTGTAAAACACAAAGTATATTTTGGGCTCTACGTCATGCACACTGTATGCACGCCGTAGGGTACACAAAAACTGAAGTACACTTTGGGATTTATCCTTTGATTTGTTTTTCTTGACCCTATTGGAAGACCTAGACAGTGCTTGAATAGAACCAAGATCTAGTAGATCACTAATAAAGAGACGGTTCTCCTTCAAGCACTGGCCCACTCAATTCTTAGGAAAGATACTTTTTTTTTTTTTTTTCATCTTCTTCAATATTCCCATTCCCCACAATCAAACACATCTTCCCCACACTCCTGGAGTGCCACAAACTGAGGCTTTATATAGGCATCTCAGTAACCTGTAACACCTGTGTCCACTAATTAGCCCAACCCACATAATTTAGCCCATTAGTGGGTTGCATGCAAGATGCCTGTAATACTTGGAGAAAGCAGTCTGTTCATGTTTTCCATTCGCTTCAATTTGGAGTTGTTTGGCTGAAAGTGTGCCCTTTTAGCTAATGTACACTCAATTGTGTATTGTTGTTGTTGGAGATATTGTAATTACACCATTGGTTGCAAAAAGCGTGCTCATTGATTTATTTTATTGATTGATTGATATTCTTTATGTGTTTGTGTATTTATTTGTGTTTATTTGCTTTTAATTTAAATTTTATTTTTTTGCTTTTTATTTATTTTCTTATTTGCTTATGTTCTTGATCATCTTGAATTATTTTTTAATTACTTAATTTATTTATTTATTCATTCACGTGCTCATTTGCTTATTTGTTTATTTTTTTATTTGTTTGTTTGTGACTGTGTGGCTTCTTTCAGGTCCTGGTAGTTTACCGTAGTTACTGCCTGACCTAGCGTACTAACTGTGCCATGCTAACCAACCAAACCTTGAGCCATTTTTATTCTAAATACCAATTCAGTATAAACAAACTTATATTGCATTGCAATAGTTCCTAATATTGCAATTCACATACACTTTTCCCCTCCTCTATATAGGTTTGTCTTGTGTTGTTGAGGTACGAACCAATAGCAATAAATAGTTTTAATGTGTTGTGAAAGGTCTTTGAGAACAAGATAAGATGAACACTTCACTGATCCCCCAAGGGAAATTGACACGTTACAGCGAGCAGGTTACTCGGTATACTGCAATAAAGCACAAACAGCAGCTTCAGAAAGTACTTGGACACTTTAGCAACACTTAAAAACCTGTGAATGTCACTGCATTAGATAACAAAATATCAAAGCAAGTGGCATTTATTTCTAAAGATAGCATAATCAGCCACTCTATTGTTCAAAACTAAGTATGTCAAATTTTGTCTGCAGCATAATTGCATGGGGGTGATATATAATATATAGCAAATTGTAACTGCTTGATTGCTTGTATCGTTACAAAAAGTAATTATATTATCACCAAGATCTAATCTGCTAAATGCAACTATAAGGCATGAGGATTTTAAGATATTACAAACACTAACATCGTGATTTTCTGTAAAGCTGCCTTGCCTTGACATGTCCACAGAAAATGTGGTGATCTACATTACCTGGATGCTGATGAGTAAGATGCTTGTTGACTGGTTAATTTCACTTAAACACATAGTTCTGCCCTGATTAAGTTGTACTTGTTTAGTTGAATTTGTTTAGTCCAGTTTAAGAAGCAAGATAAATGGACAAGCCTTTTGTTCCTAAAAACCCATTACTTGTGGCTTGAATTACACAGGCTTATTTCTCCGGTCTGAAGCAAAGAAATGGAGGTCCTAGAAACACACAGGAACCAAGGTCTCAATGACATCCTGTGCCTAGTTATTATTTTTTGCATCTACAGAGATAATTTATTGAAATTGCAATGTGATGGCTGGAATGGAATACTCATCTGCTCCCAGCCAAATCTCCCATTACAGAAAACCGATACAATCGAGCTTTTGCCATCCCTAAAACTGGCTATAGCAGATTTTATCTGTGCCTCTCAGCATTGTAATTAATGGTTCAATTTCCCAGGCCTTTGTTAGAGAGCGTAATTACTTTAGGAAATCTCTTTATAGCGAAGGCGGTCCCTTATGATTGTCCGTCTCTCTGTCTCTCTCAGAAGTACTGAAACTTTTTCAGGCACAAATTTCGCTGCACCATACAGTTTTAAAGGAATAGTTCACCCGAAAATGTGCTGGAAATGTACTCACCCTCAGGCCACCCAAGATGCAGATGAGTTTGTTTCTTCAACAGAACAGATTCGGATGGATCACCGATGGATCCTCTGCGGTGAATGGGTGCCGTCAGAATGAGAATCCAAACAGCTGATTAAAACATCACTCATCAATAATCCACAAGTAATCAACACAATGCATCAAAAACTATTGACATATTTGTTTAGATCTGTTTTGGCTCATAAATGGCGGTTGATCTGTGCATATTTCTCTCCTGATTCAGACGAGACTTTTTCACTGAAGACATCAATATTATAAATAGAGGACTTATTTGAAGTCAAAAATGCCTTAATGATGGATTTGTTTCTTACAAACATTTTTGTTTTTATGAGCTGTTTGGACTCTCATTCTGACGGCACCCATTCACTACAGCATTGGTTTCTTCTATGAAGAAACAAACTCTTCTACATCTTGGATGGCCAGAGGGTGGGTACATTTGCAGCAAATTTCCATTTTGGGGTGAACTATTCCTTTAAATACGGCAGTTTTCAAAAAAAAGCTCTCAAAGGAAAAAGACAAATCCTTCTCGGGAAGCTTCAGTCGCTGTTTTGCTGGTCACATGCACGGCACGTCTATTAGAAGCGTGAATGGGAAAGAAAACAGTATTTGCAAGCTGTATTTGGCTCGCTGGCTGTTTGCATTCGAAGACTCTTCCTCGTACCGCCCATGGTGCTGTTGCGAGACCCCAGAGAATCTGACGGCAGTCACATGAGCAGCTTCTCTCCTCCCTGGAGGTCCAATTACTGCTGGCTTTAGAGCAGTGGTCAGGCTGGAGAGAGGCTGAGAGCTCCGGGTCTGCTGCAGCTCTGATTAGTCAAACACTGCCTGAGAATTAGAACATGATCTAGAACACGGTGATCTTTCAGACTGTCTTTGGTGACTTCAAGGATGACAATTTAAAAAGAAATGAGCAAACTTTGAATAGTGAATGAGACAGTCTGCTTTTCATGCTATAAGATGTCGCATGAAATGCACTCGCACATGCCTGTAGAAATTAAATATAAAATACAGATGAAAAATGTTATATTAATATTCCCATACTGTGAATTTAGTCAGTTTGGTACTTAAATATATGTGGAAAAATATGACATTAATATACAATAACATCTGTGATTTTGAAAATTAAATGTGGCAAGTACTTGTTCAAACAGCTTTTCTTGCCTCAAACATACATGCATGTATTTGTTTGTTGTTGAAAAAAAGAGCAGAGCTAATCACCAGTATACAATAGCTCCAAAATTCATAAATACCATTAACAAAATATGAATCCAAGCTTCATCTGAAACAAATGCACATGTACAAGCTATTCTCAGAATCAACTCCTTTCTTAGCCATTTTTTTTTTGTTGTCATCTGACATTTTTGATTGTCCTATTTTTTTTATTGCTGAAAAGCATGATTGTACACATTGACCAACACTAAAACAATTCTATCCAGCCAAGACAAACATGTACATTTATTCTGTTCTGTGCTGGTTCTGTTCTGATGTGTTTCACTCATGTTAACCGATGCCTTTTTTTCACGCTGAGCTGTACCCGTACATTTGTCTAGAGTCTGAAAGACTCACATGTGTTCATATATTACATTGTGAACGTCAGGTGTAAAGGTCAGTACCTGAAGGCACTGGATCTCTAAATGCGGTCCATCAGCTTTTCTGTCATTCTGGCATTAGCTCGTAACATCCATCAAAGCTGCTCCAAAGGCCACAGCACAAGATCTCACTGACTTTTAATGTCCTGCAGAAGGGCAGGATGAGGCTCTCTGCAGCATTGCAATGGAAAAGAATGAATCTCTCTCCTTTAGTCTCGCAGACCTTTGACTAACATTATACAGTCTTGTTCACTTTACTGCTTATTTTGGCCTGAATAGACAAATGTGTTGCTAGGATGCCACCAACTGCAGTTCTTTTTTTATATGATATTATAGAGGGAGTAAATCTGAAATTGATGATCCCACAATATTAGACCACATGCAGCAAAGTGCTAACTCATTCAAATAATGACACATCAGTCTCTGTAAACAGTTACACAGACAATACAAAAGGAAATATTGAGAAATGATTGTTTAGGTCAGTGTTAAATCCAAAATTAGCCAATATTTGTTGTATAGCACCATATAAACATGACATTGCTCTCACTTCTTTTCACCATAATGAATATTGCATGCTGATATTGTATTACACTGCAAAATAAATAAATAAATTAATAATAATAATAATAAAAATCCTACTTAGTATTTTTGTCTTTATTTCCAATACAAATATCTGCACATTCTCAAAACAAGATACATTTACTAGAGAAGCAGTTACTTAAGATATTAAGTCTTATTTTATAAAACAATATCAAATATCTTATTTTCTTATTTTATAAAAACAATATATATTTTATGAAATTTATGCTTAAAACAAGAAAAATATCTGTCAATCGGAGTAATAAAAATAAACGTATTTCAATTTTTTTTACCCAATTGACAGATTTTTTCCTCACTTAATTTAATACATTTACATTTTCCAGAAAACTTTATAAAAGTTGGAAGATGTAATATCTATGTCCCTTTGTACTGTAAAACAAGGCAAAAGGTTTGAGTAAGAAAATGTTTTTTGTATACATGCAAAATATATGTAAGATTGCTTTTGAGAAAAAAAAAGAAAAAAGGTATAATGTTGCATAACAAGTTGGAACATGTCTATGATGCTTTAAAATGCTTTCTAGATAGGAACATTATTTTTCTTCTTCCCAAAAGACAACTTTTTACCTCTTTATATTAATGGAGAATTTCATAGCCCTAAACCTGGTTACTATTCCATCTAAGATCTGCCAAGAATTGCCCTGTAATTTTAAATGAATATCGGATATTAGATTCCAGGTCACATCTCACTTTTCTCTTCTGCTCCACAGTCTGCAGGTCTTCACTCAGGTTTGTTGTTGTTTTGGCTTTCAGTCTGAAGAAGTGGGACAACATTAACAGCAAAGCTTTTGAATTATTTAGAGTGAAATGGTTTTTATGCTCAAAGGTACGTTTTATTTTTCCCTAGAGTCATCCATCATCCTTCCAAATGGCTTTTGCCTGAACCACCGAGGGTAACCAGCCATACGTCCAGCAGGAACCATCTTCTCAAGGGAAGTTCGCAGTTGCTTAGTCCTTTCACACGTGCATGCTCATAAATAACATTATACAAGCCCGGCATCCTGCAAACGCAACGATACATACATGACCTATCATGCAAGCACTTAAAAAGCAGTATTAAACATTCATGTATGAAAATGATCACTACTGCTTTTCAAATTCATGTTTTGCGATGAAAGATGGAAGTTGACTCCACAGTTCTAGAGATGTCTGATGCGATATTGATTGCATCATGCAAATGGCACTGAGTTGGATGAATAATGATGATAAAAACTCAAGATGCATCGTTTTATGAATCATGATATTTTTTTTT
>NW_015505440.1:1369787-1375694 GCF_001515645.1 Sinocyclocheilus grahami | reverse complement strand
AATGGATTGGGATACCCTGAAAAGCTTCAAACAAACTCTGGTGCGTTTCAACTGGTATATGAACGCAGAATGGACCAAAAACATCTCAACGAACCAAAAACAGGACATGAAGTCATAAGATGTGACCCTTAAAATGACAGAATGCTTGAGCATACCTTGTTCTTCTCGTCATAGGAGCTATGTTGCCTATTAGGCCTACTGTTCGGTACAAGTGTCGAAACTGTCATTTCCTTTCAGAATATCTCTGTGTGCGCAGTGTTTTGACTCCTAACACATTTTATAAGCTCTTCGAGAGATGTCACCAGGTAAAAATACTACCATATGTACACATACATACAATGAGCACATTTAATCGAGCACATAGCAGATTTGCATGTTTGGTAACTTCACAAAATATGTCATGAAAGCTGTCCAATCATGCCTGTTGTTTTGTATCATTAGGTTTGATGTTAAAAATTACATTGTGAATGCTAAGTGAACCAGGACTAAATCTATAATTTACCAAAAGAACCCTGTGTGTGTTTAAAAATACAAAAACCTACTGTAGATATAAAATGTGCATTTGTCAAGTGCCTATACACGCAGTAAGAGCCTGACAATATTACAATATTGATTCCGTTTCAAGTGAAATGGAAGAAGGAAATTTAGACAAAAGCAGAGCTCTCTTTCGCTCTCCATCTCTTTGGACATAACCACATTTAGCTGGTATGATACAATAACGTCATATTGTCAGGCAGTTCTCCTCCATCGAATGGCAGCTCTTAAATGCTCCGACATAAAATATCTGTCTGCTGCAATTTCATCTTGCCATTTGCAGCACTTATTCCTGAAGAAAAACGAAGGAATGTCGTATTACCCTTGCCAGTGCACAATCAATTGAACAGATTCAGTCTCTTCCAGTTTTCCTTTCTGTTACAATTATAACAGGTGTGTGCAAACCGCTGTAGCCAGTTGGATGTTTAGTGTGGAGTAGTTTATCGTTACTCATTAGGGAATCACATTATAATTGGATCTTGTTGAAGTTAACATGAAATAATATTCACAACAGGAGTGGGAAACAATCAGAATTTAAGAGCTGGCTCACATTCAAATCATGAGTTGGAATTAATAAAATCAAAACAGAGGAGTTCATCAGTCAAACAGAACAAAATAAGCCAAAATTAACTTGATTACTATCATGTGCTCTTTCATTAAATATAATGAGATTATATACAGACTACCGTTCAAAATGTTTGGGTAGGCAAGGTTTTGGAAAGAATTATCTTATGCTCACCAAGACTGCATTTATTTAATCAAAAATACAGAGATTATTACAATTTAAAATAACTGTTTTCTCTTTGAATACATTTCAAAATGCAATTTATTCCTGTGATGCAAAGCTGGATTTTCAGCACCATTACTCCAGTTTTCAGTGTCACATGATCCTTCAGAAATCATTGTTGATACGCTGATTTGCAAGCTCAAGAAACATTTCTGATTATCAATGTTGAAAATCGTTCTTGCTGCTTAAGTTTTTTGTGGCAATTGATATTTTTTGGGGTTGTTTGATGAATAGAAAGTTTAAAATAACAGCATTTATAAATAAAAAATCTTTTGTCGTGCTCTTTACTATCACTGAATAAGAGTCTAAAGGTTTTTCGAAAAAATCTTACTGACTCATATCAGGTTAACATATTTTGATGAAAGATTACAAAGACTAAGAACTTTATTTCAGAATAACATACTGATGAATTGTGCTAAAAAAAGAGCAGGAATATTTGTTAATACAAATAAAGGCGATTTTAATTTCGTGTTGATCTAAAAAGGATATTCTGAACTTCTCCAGCATGAAGAGTAAATGTGTTTCTATCTTTCGCTTCCCTTCACTTTTTCTCTTTGTGCTGATCTTCAAATCATTTTAACATCCTCTGGCCTCCTGGGGGATGAAAGGAAAAACCCAGGCACAGAAGTTTGAGAATAAATTATCTTTTCATAATGAATGCAGATTCCTTGAGAAATGTATTAATCATTCTCTTGTGCTTGTAATGCATTTATCATGTTTTAACCCCTTAACTGTCACCCCCCCCCATTTTTAAAAAAATGTGCACTATCCAAACTTAAATTGTTGTCATTTATGAACACTTTGGAATACAGGCATAAGGTTTTGAGAATTAAAGTATCAAAAAGTTATGCTAGTTTAAATTTACTGTAACGAAAATGCAATTTTATATATAATAAATATTTGACATAACAGGTTTTACTCTAAAAGTGGTATAATATTAAAGCCTTATGTCTAAATAAGTTATGTTCCAAATTTGAAGTTGATATGAAAAAAAATGTAGGTTCCTGTGAGATTTTATTTAGGGCGTTATATCACAAACAGCCACAGGGTGCCATCCAAACTCCATTAACATTTTTAATGCATTTTTCTGTCACAAATGTCTAGATTTCTCTGTCAATATTACTTCTATCTCAAAATAACCAAATATGGAATCCTGAGACTCAGACCTTTCCAATTATATGTTTTTTGTCAAGATTATAAAAAGATTTGATTGTAAAAGAGCATAATGCATTTTGTAATATGACACTTGACACCGCCCACTAAGGGGGAGGAGACCGCCAAAAGATTTTAAAGTACCATTTCCATGGTAACGTAATGTCCGATTTCAAAATGGTTTTCATTGGATAAATCTTGGGTTTCTAAGCTTTCAAATGATATATGTTGATGATGATTACTAAAGGATTTGATAGAGAAAATGGACAACAAAAAAAAGAGTGCCAAGCGTCCCACAGGTGGGACGGTGACAGTTAAGGGGTTTTAAACCAGATGTATCTACGTTTTTTTAACCTTGAAATATCAGCTTCAAAATCATTTTGAAGGTACACTGATTCTAATAAGGCGAATGGCTTCTGTCTGTTTCTTTTTTCGTGCTTCCCTGCAAACGTATGTTCTGGGAGTATGTAAGTAAGTGGGTACGAAATTGCGCAAAAAGGGCGGATTTCTTGATGGCAGAAACAAATGCACAGTGTACAATGATCTACTGTAATTATGACAGGGAATTCCACTCACTTAACTGTGAAAAATACACAAAACTACATACAATTGCTATAAAGGAGACATACTGTTGTTTCTGCACTATTAGCATCACTAAACAAATGTAAAAAGATTTCCACAACACTTCGACTGACAGTTGAAAATCACACCCTCAAATTCACACCACTGGTTGAATTTAGTGTTTCTTTGTTGAACTGGTCATATTGGGGGGTGTTTAAACAACATGACTTGCATGAAAAATATAAAACTCTGTATGCGTTTTGTTCATTCGTTTACACGACAACAGTGTTTTGGGGGCCTAAAACCACAAGCATTTGAACATTTTGAAAAGTGCAAGTTTTTAAAAACGATATCGTTATTGTCTCTGTGTTAACTACGGAAACGCGAATTTGTGAAAGTGGTGACATCAAGTGTATGCGCATTACATGTTCAGGTTATAGGAATGTGTATGTGCGCAGACACATACTGTTTGTTTACAAATTGACATCGCCAACTACTGGCCTCACATGCAAAATACAGCATTTTTAGTCATTTTCACAGATCTGTTTGAGCAGGGATCATTTCGACAATGTTATCATCTGTACACAACACTTTTCAAAAACACAGAAGAAAAACTTTTTTCCATTTTTAGTACAATCATTGTCAAGTAAATGTACCCTTAGTCAAATTTGGCTTGTTAGAATGGCTCAGTGAACCCCTGCTGGTAGATATTGGAATTACACAATTTGGACACAAAAACATATTTCTCCTTCTGGCAGCCATTTAAATGCAGCTGTGTAATTCTGGCCGTATTTTTTTTTTGCTTCATAGATGTTATGGTACATTTTAAAGACTCTTGTGGACTTCTATTTGAAGTAATACTGGGACTCTGCTTGTTTTTGTAGGACCATCAGCCAATGAGCATCTTTATGTCACGTTCCAGCAGTTCCAAAACCATTAGTTACTTAGTCACTAAAGTATTTTAACAGAAAAATGACACATTCATTGTAATTTTTTTTTTACAGAGATTAGAGTCTAACAGGTGTAACATTTGTAATATTTGATCCTGAATCATTATGGCATCATTTACTACCCTAATGCCACCTTACCTTGGCATCACACTATAAATATCCAAGAAAAAAAAAAGAAAAAAAAAATTTATATTATTGAACAAAAATATATTAGGTTGATTTTATTGAAAAGAATTAAAAAAGTTATATTTCAGGTGTCCGGTCACTTTTGACCGCGAAGACCATGAGTGTGACTCACAAATGAGTAGCACACAAGGGGTTAATTCTTAAATCTTTTGCAGTTAACGTGTCTTTTCTTCTCCACCGTTTTTTTTTTTTTTTTGGATGTGGGATTATTTGCATAACGCCGCCCAAATGTTCACGCAAAGAAAGAAGGAGTAACTTTTATTCTCACTGTAGTATTGTTGCTGCCGCCATGTCGCGAGGACGCGTGTGTGTTTGTGTTCTGTGTGTTTCATTGTGAAAGCGAAACTACTTTGTTTGGCCTTTCAAAAAGAGAACATATCCACTTCGTCATGCCTGGAGCTGATCCATGCTGGTCGCTGAGGAAATACATCAACTTTGCACTGTGGATCGCCGTATTGGCTTTCACCGTGGACGAACCGGAGTCCAGCCCGGGGTCGTCACATGTGGTTACCGCAAGCACGTCGGCCGCGGCGTTCTCAAGCCCGCCCGCCACCGCTCACTCAGGCCCACTGCCGCTCACTCAAGCCCGCCATGTGAAACTACTTTGTTTGGTCTTCCAAAAGAGGACATGACTAGAAATCAGTGATTAAGTTGTATTTACAACACTGTTCCAGAACACTTCAACCCAAATATTCAGATGTGTGCAGCGCATTTTATGGAGGACTGTTTCCTGATCCTGGTAGAGTAGACTACAATGCCGGCTGTTCTGACTCACATACTGTAAGTACGTTTTCATATTTAAAGAATTTGCCACTGACGATTCAAAAGCGAGTTTTGAGCAGTTTAGAGTAGCGCTTGTTCTTTGTCATTTCTATGATCACAAATGAAGACATGGTTTTATGTTTACACCGCGCGATGCAATGCAACACGGAAAAAGACAGTATAAGTTAATGATTATGATTATAATCCGTAATTATGTCCCCACTGGATGCAACAAATGCCTAGTTTTATAATGGGTTTTAATGTTTTTGTCTAGTCACTCCGCACAGGACAAGGCATCACAGTATGGTAAGGGGCGTAACATTTCCGTCACACGCTTGAGGTATTCGGCCAATCACAGCACACCTCACTTTTCAGACCGATGAGCTTTGTAAAAATCGACGCGTCTCAGAAAGGCGGGGCATAGAGGAGAAACAATAATGTACAGTATGTGGAAAATAATGTGTTTTTTGAACCTTAAATGGCATAAACACATTTCATTACACCAAATACACCAACTAATGTTATTTTTAGCAACATCATATGATCCCTTTAACTTTGCAATTTCTGTATTGCATTAGTTTTGAATATTTCTCATGGGGATTTAGTAATTTTTGACATCTCAATCTGAGTTAAACCTCTTTTTTGGCTCATTTTATCAGTAAAAGAAAACACACCTAATAATTCTGCACACCTGACTATAAGAAGTGTTTCACTTCCAGCCTTCATGGACAATTATATATCACTTATAAATAATTAAATACAAAATCAATAGTAGTTATTAAGATTGATATGGTTTGGAATTGGTAAAATGTGCTTGGAAAAAAATGTCATCAGAATATCAACGTGCCTAATAATTATGCACGCAGTGTGTGTGTGTGTATATATATATATATATATATATATACAATCTACGATGGATATCGATGGATATATGGATATATATATATATATATATATATATATATATATATATAT
>NW_015505440.1:1359714-1369666 GCF_001515645.1 Sinocyclocheilus grahami | reverse complement strand
TATATATATATATAAATATATATATATATATATATATATATATATATATATATATATATATATATATATATATATATATATTTACCTTGTACATAAGGCAGTTTTTAGTTTTTATATACACTTTTAATGCTCCTCTCTAGAGTTTTTTTCTAGCTAACTAACAAGCTATGAACATTAAATGGCTTTCCTGAGGTAAATGTAACATTATGTGTCATATTTTTTATAAATTTTTGGTTTCAACCGAAACAGTTTTGGAGGTATTGTAAAATAATTTTACAATACCTCCAAAATAATTTAAAATAATTAATTCGACTGAAATATTTAGTACAAAACATATGAACACATAAATAAATAAACAAACAAACTAACATGTGTAATATGGCTTGAAAATACGCTTTCGTGAGGATATAATTTCCAGTGAGCAAACATTGCCCCTTAATTAAAATGCAAATTTCTGAAACCAATACTGTCCAATAAAAACATCTCCTTTGAATAAAGGTACAGTGAGTTTACCTCCACTGAAGACCACACAAGGCAACCAATCAGGTCAGTGCTTTGCTTTCATTAAGTTAATGAATTTTAATAAAACAAATTAAATTAACATTCTGTCACATCTTATAAACACATGCAGAATAATGTAAATGATTAGGCAGCCAATTACCTGTGGAATTCTGGGGCGGCCTCTCCTCCCCACGGGTTTATTAATGCTGTTTGCATCTATGAGGCACAATTCAACATATTAATGTTTGTAATAAACATCTGTGGCAAAGCAGGACTCTTTCATTTATTCCTGCAGATCTCAAAGGTCTCGATCTCAGATTTCCTGGGGGCCGTTAGCAGGTGTTGTTCTCTATCAGGGGCCAGATGAATGGTGTTTTTACAAGCTTGAATTGAATCTATATGCAGTTATTGGCACATTTAAGATTATTGATGCATGAACAGACACTTTCAGAGCTGAGCGATGCATTCTGCACTGCGCATTTAGTGGAGTAATGATGCTTGTCATTTGTGTTTCTTGAGAACTGTGATTCTTCTCCTTGCAGATCAGGCAGGTAGCAGTTCCAGAGTCCAGGCGGTCAATCTGAAACACTATAAAAATTCATGCCAATTAATTCGCACACATGATATTTAAAAAAATAAATAAATAAAGGAAAAGTTCACCCAAAAATGAAAGTTTGCTGAAAATGTACTCACCCTCAGGTCATCTAAGATGTAGATTAGTTTGTTTCTCATCAATCAAAACATTTTAACCCAAAACCATTCCATCTAAAATATGGCTAAAAAGTCTCTAATATTGTTTTCTCCAATGGAAAACACTGTCACATCTGAATCAGGAGAGAAATATGCACAGATCAAGCACTGTTTACAAACGAAAACAGCCCAAATATGTTTGATGTTAGAGGACAACAGTGAAGGGACCTTTTCACTGGAAGTATTATTATTATGGATTATGGAATATTTTGACCAAACGTGAGAGTTAAAATTAATAAATGCATTAATAATGGATTTGTTTCTTACCAACATGCACCACAAGATGTTAATTGATGGACAGGAGTGGTGTGGATTATTATGTTTTTCAAAAGTACTTCATTACTGCAGAGGATCTATTGGTGAACAAGTGATTTAATGCTAAATTTCTCCAAATCTGTTTTGCTGATGAAACATACTTATATATATCGTGGATGGCCTTAGGGTGAGTAAAGTTTTAGCAGATTTTCTTTTGTGTGTGTGTGTGTGTGTTGGGGGAGGGGTGGCGGTGAACTATTCCTTTAAACTCAACAAGAGTTGGTCCATATATAGTGCACTGCTCAAATCTGCTGAAACTTTAGTGTTCATAATGCATAATAATGCTTCCTCTGGTGAAAAAAAAAACTGTTTTGGATTGTAAACAGTGCTTGATCTGTGAATACTACTTGTGGATTATTGTGATGTTTTATCAGCTGTTTGGACTCTCATTCTGACGGCACCCATTCACTGCAGAGGATCCATTGGTGATTTTTTTTCTTCTTCTCATTTTTTTCCAAATCTCCGTACATTTGCAGCAAGTTTTCTTTCTTTGAGGGGGGTGAACTATTTCTTTAAACATGACAGGAGCTCCAACACAGGCTACTGCATTGATTATATTGGGAGAGATCTGTGATGTGATGAAAGCAGGCTTGTTTATTGTCCTCACCTTGGCTGTAATTGTGTGTTTTAGGCCTGTAAGCCAAGCTCAGCTGTGTATATTGAAGGTTTTGGTAATCTGTTTAAAAGCTTGTGTTTCAGATATGGATGCACATAATGAGTTTCACTCTCTTTATGTGTTTTTCAATAGAATTCCTCAGTGTCAAGTTGCATAGCTGGTCGTTCTTAATCAAGCTGGAGAATAAGACACCGAGGGTCAATTTCAATGATTATTGACTATGAGATAAATGCATGCTTATCTTGTGCTCAAATTGATGTGAACATCTCTGTGCTGCAATTTAAATGTTAGCCCCCGACTGCAATTAACATTTGCGCTAGAGTGCTGCTCAAATACGTAATTGACATAAACATGGCAGGTTTTACATGTCAGCTCAACCGTTCAGCACATTGCAGATTTTTTTATTGCAGTGCTTGTAAGGCAGTGCTATGTTAATATTGCTCAAATACTCTTTTAAAAGTTAAAATAATGTCCCATCTACTGTGATTGTTATATTGTTAGAACACTCAGCATTCAGAACATAACAACAATGTCATTGCTATATTTGCATACTGAATTCCAAATAATCTTATTTCTTTCATCTGTTTAAAAATGGAAATGTGATTGCTCTATTCATAAAAAAGATTAAAATGAATGAAAAACGTAAATGTCTCAGTTTAACCATACACATTTACAAAGACATTTTATTTATTTATTTGCTTTCAAGCATTGGAATTTTCTTTTGAAATTACAAATTTGTATTATTACAATTTGTATTCATTAATGTTGCTTTGTCACAATCCATGGATGCTTTTTTTTGCTATTCCAAAGTAGTTGTGTATTCAGCATGTATGTCCGTATTTAGATGCATCTTCTAATTATGCTAATTTCTGCATCATTAGCTCTATCTTTAAAGCTACTTATACACATTTTTATGCATAAATTTTCATACAAAAGCATGGATGAGAACGGGTTGGTCCTCTGGGAGAGTCTGCTGTCATGTGATAATATAATCTTGTACTACGAATAACAGCTGGAGGCAGGAATAAGGAAAGTTAAAGCCCCTATATAGTCTGACATCTACAACAATTTGCAGAGAATTGTGGGAAGCCTTGGAGGTTGGTACAGTTTTTACCTGAGCAGCTTCAGTAAAGCTGGGATAATAGCAGTGTCTTCTTTCCGCCCTAAAGTCTTACTGTCACTATTACTTATCATTTTTGTCTTATATTAGTTTTTTTATGCATAATGAATTTGTTAATGTGATTTAAATTCAAATGAATTGCTCTGTGGTAAGTGAAGTATGTATTGCATTTTGCTATGAGAAAGATTCAATATCGGATGTACTATATCGGATCATTTTTATTTTGAGAAACTTTTACTTCACTACATTCTAAAGCATACTTTTTACTCCACTTCATTTCTTAAAAATATGTCATTCCTCATTATTTTGAACTGGAGAAATCGTCACCACCATGAGACACGATAATAGTGAACGAGCTGATTCTTTCCAATAAACCTGATAAGTCAGATTGTAAATGGATCATTTGGGAATTGGACTGATCGGATTGCAGCTTTTCTCGAATCAACAACTCCCTGATTCAAACGATCCGGTTAGAGCGAGTCTCCAGAAAATTAAAAAATCATATTAAGGTCACAACTGTCAGGTGTGTGTACTAAATCTGCTGTAAACTGTGAGCTGTTTAAGACAACTGAATGAAATGCTTGAATGCAAACATGTCCACATTTGTGTATCACTGCCTCAGTGGCGTAGGTTTTAGGTAAAAATGAGTGCTGTCAAATGATTAATCGCATTCAATATAAAATATTTTATTTACATAATATATCTGTGTGTACTGTGTATATTTATTATGTATGTGTATTGGATATACATGGATGTGTATTTATATATAAATAATAAATATACAAAGTACACACAAATATACTGTGTAAACAAAAACTTTTATTTTGGATGCGATTAATCACGATTAATCATTTGACAGCACTAGCAAAATTGAAACATAAAATTAAAATAACACCAATTAATGCCCATGCATCTTTCTGCATCAATCTGATTGATTGATTGAGTGATTGATTGTAAAATATCAATAAAATATAAATTTATTTAGTTGGTTTGCACGCACAGTATGAAGTAACCTAAGTTGACTATTATATTATATATATATATATATA
The DNA here is from genome assembly GCF_001515645.1 of Sinocyclocheilus grahami. Classification (NCBI taxonomy): domain Eukaryota; kingdom Metazoa; phylum Chordata; class Actinopteri; order Cypriniformes; family Cyprinidae; genus Sinocyclocheilus; species Sinocyclocheilus grahami. The sequence continues at coordinate 1,365,315 of NW_015505440.1, read as the reverse complement.
TATTCCATATAAGCTGCGAATGCTCCGCATACCCAGGCCATTTGAGAGAATATGTTCACGGGATAATTCATATAAACATGATTATAAGTTGATCCCTTCTCATTTGAAATGTAACTTAAAGCTTAAAGAGTTAGGAATAAGTACGTACAATGATTTATTTGCCAAACGGCAGTAATTTTCTTTAAATCTACCAGTTGCAGTTGCTTCCGGGCGAGCGGATTCTCCGCAGCTTTCTCGCCTCCGCTCTGTTGCTATGACTCGTCAGGATTGTAGCGTGTTCTCAGTGATTTGCTGGTCTGCGGCAGATTTAATGCGAGAGGTAAACTGTTCGTGAAGCATTCGCCCAACCGGAAAAATGTGCTGTTGCTGTCAGATCTCGATTGCCGAAAATCACATGCAAAAACAACTCGACTAAAAAAAACACTGTAACTGTATATTTTTTGTTTTCTCAAGCAAAAGCAAATTTTAAAAGTCCACTGAAAACATATCTTCTTACATTTTTGGCCATAGACAATGTATGTTGAAGATATACGTTATTGTCAACGTTATTGCCTAAGCGGTAAAAAAAAAAAAAACAGTTTATAAAAACGTGGGCTATATAAAATTTTAATAATAACAAACATCATATTGTTCCCTATGTTTTGTCTTATCACTCAGCATACCCGGTTAAAAAAGTCACCGCTTGCCACTGATATATATATATAAATATATATATATATATTATAAGTATACTGTATGTTAAAATGACAAAATAGACATTCATCGATCAGTACTTTTTACTTTTACTCCTTAAGTACATTAAAAATCAAATACTTTTGTACTTTTACTCAAGTAAAATTGAAATGGAGTACTGAATACTTTTACTGGAGTGATATTTTATTAGGGTATCTGTACTTTTACTCAAATACTTGTTTTGTATACTTCGTCCACCACTTTTCTGGGGTGCGTTTCTCAAAAGCAACTATGGTAGCAAGTTCTATTGTTACCAATAGAGTTCAGTGGATCTAATGACCATAGTTAGCTAGCAATGCTTTTAGGAAACACACCCCTGGGTGGTTGCTTACCGGTCCATGTCAATAGAGCCTAGTTTCTATATGGGTTCCTTCCTCAAGTGTTCTCGTGTTTTATCATCCGTGAAGGAAAAAGTGTACATATTTTTTCTTCGAGAAGTAATACCGCACATCTCTTCAACAAAGAGCCACATGATTTAAGATGTCATTCATATCTAGGATGAGTTAAATGACAAAGTTCAATACATAGGGTTGAGTGTTTGTACAAATGTCTAATATTAGCAATGCTTGCCTTAGCACGCACCATTAATTATTTTATTTCATGTGACTTTTTTTGTCAGAATACAGTATAATGGCCCTATTTTGAATCCTTGAACAGTGGCATACAAAAGAGCATCATTTTCATTCAGTGAAGACATTATGTCAGAGCACATAGAGAGTCTCGCCTTCGCTGACACTCTTTTGCTATTTGAAATATCACCAAGCAATTTTGTTTCTTACCTTCAAGTGAGCAACGAGCGTGTGATTATACTTCAGGTTGAAGTCAGGACACCATCTTCATAGTTTATAGTACACGACCACACACACACACACACACACACACTATCAGAAACATCCCTACAGGTCTTTGAGGGAAAAATGCCGTGATTGATGTCTGTAACTGTCATCACACATTTACAAGCTTGGGGGTTCCCAAATAAGAAGCAATGCCTTATGGGTAGTTCGTCTTGCCACATTGATCACTGACTAATCACAGAGGCACCCACTGAGACGTCTGTCCCCCACAACCAGCCTTAAACATTTTCTGAGGACAGAAATGAGCACATTTGAATTAATGCGATAGATTGTGCACCTACAAATTAACCTTCTGTCATCATTTACTCTTACTCATACTGTTATGAACCTGTATGACTTTTGTTTGTTTATGCAATAATCAAAGGGGTCCAGTGTTGTTCCCCAATGTTTTTCTCAAATACCTTATGTTTTCTGCAGAAGAAAGAAAGGCATACAGAAAATGACAGAAATTTGGGGTGAACTCTCTCTTTAAGGACTTGAACAGAAGACAATAGGTGTGCGCATGTATGCATACATTATGTGTGCATACCTTAGTTGGACAGGAGACAGTTTTGCTCTGTTTGCATAAATAGTCTTTGAAATGTGATTTTTGTCATTACTCTAATTATTCAAACAATTTTTATAAAGTAACATTTTAGCATGCACCATCCATTTGCAAAATGGATACTGTAATGTCCGTGACTTAGAAGAACAGATATTGATGTTCAAACATCAAAAGTACATCTTGATAACACATATGCATAGTGTTTATTATTATTAATTCATTGCTAATTACATAAATATTAAAATATTTTATATTATTTTATGACATAGGGTTGTGCTCAGTATGCAATACTAATCTTTGAATTGTCATCATTAATTATTCAAAAATTTAATAAATGTACATTTTAGCACATAGCATACATATTTAAACAAAACATTTATTTATTTATTTATGCAAAGATCTGACTGAAAAGCATACAGTGATGTGGAAAAAAAACAGATCTGGTCACATTATTCATATTTTGTTGCATTAGAATTAGTGCTGTCAATTGATAACTAATTTATCACACATTTTTCTGTAATTAATCATGATTAATCGCATAATAATGTAACACATTTATGTTGTCATAATTTCTGACTGAATCTCCAATTTAAAGTAGAAACAACATAAACCTGGTATATTTTAAATGTATTTAAGGTCACCTTTTCTCTAAGTAGCCTATTATTAATGAAGACCAGTATTATTAATACCAATACTGCTACTGATGTCTCTATTAAATGCATATTTTTCCATCAGTTTTAGCCATCAATTATAACCATTTATTTGGAAGCTATTATTTTTTTTACATTTAATAGGTTTTGAAAAATATAACAACTTTAAGTGAAATTAAAACAAAACTTTGCAAAACTTCTCTTTTACGTCTTATCGTGCTTGATAATGTGTTCATATAGTCTACTGTAATGCAGGAAAAAAGTATGCAGAGTTAATTGCATTAAATATTTTTAATGAGTTAAAGTAAAAAAATTAATAAAATCTCACAATTAACCCTTCATTTTGACAGCCCTAATTAGAACAGGTCTTTCTGTACTCATTCGAATAGCTTTGGCATTTTATATTTAGGATTGGTTAAACAGTAAACATTAAATACAGTATAAAATGCATGCATGCGTGCAAAAAAAATAAAAATCTATGACCTGAATTGTGAGAATTATATAGTGAAATGTGTGTGTGGCTGTTGTTATTGTACCTCTGTGTGGACTTTACAGAGGACATTAATTATATTATGGCTGTGTCCTTAGGCCCAACACTATAATTTTATTGTAGAAGAAGAGAACAACTTCATCATTTACTTCAATTATTGCAGAAAAATTGTCAGTATGCTGCGAAATGAGACAACGTGCAGTCATAAATCAAAAGAGCATTACAGATTCCCCACTGGGAATAATTCTCCTTATGTGGCAAACATCTCGTAAAACACACACACACACACACACAATTTTTTTCTGTTTAATTGTCTGTCAAACACATATACAGACAAACAATCTACTGCAAATCACTTTGCATGCCAGATAAGAGAAATCCAACATTTTTGTGGAGATGTATGAAAGCAAATGTGTCCTGGAACTGAGAGACAGTCCTCGTGTCAAATATGCTCCCAAAAGAAATCAGAACATTTAAAAAAAAACAAATTTTTTCATATGCATATTTTCAAGATGGAATATGCATTCCTCATCTTGACTGTCTATGCATTACAAAGATGCAGAAGGCTTAGTGGAAAAAAAGTAAACAGTGCATCATTTGTCTTTCATCGTCAAATTTAATTACAAAAATTACCTCAGTATTTAATATGCGAGACAGACGCTGTGCTGTATGCTTTTCCACTCTCATTTAAGTTTTAATAAATGCAAGACTTTGATGAAAAGTCATGTGTTGAGTGGGTTTGTCATGTGTTGTGTGAGCGTGTGATACAGATGACCGCCTGCCAGTCCGAATCCAGGTAAAGGCTTCTGCTGTTATGCCTGTGAGCAAATACTTAAACGCTCTACTCAGAGAGAAAAAAAACCCACTAGATGTTCCGGAACACAACCGCTTCAATCTTTCTCTGCTGCCTAGACCCTCAGGCTTGCCTTCGAAATCAGAAATAGTTTTCAATCAGTCTGCCAAAAAGAAGGTGATGGGAAGACGGAAGCTGTCAGGGTCATCTTATCTTGATAAAACGATGTCCTTTGGTAAGAAAGTTAAAATTCTGGCCTCCCTGCTCTATAAGAATGATTACAAACAGCACTGGAATCAAGTCTGTGATGGAATATGAATCAGTAAACAATTTACAATGTGAACAATTATACATTTTAAGCAAGCAAGGCCCTGTGGGGCTATTAATAATAGGGAATATACCAACTTTGTGAAACATGTCTCCTGCTGAGACTTGTTTATTATGTACATTTTTTATTTTTTTCATTTCAATAACTTTTATTCTTGAAATTGATGCTTAAGTACTTCAAATAGATTTGTCTAATTATTTTGTTTTATTGTTTTATTTTATTTTGCATCCATTCTTCAAATCACTCATATAGAGTCACATTTATTTTATTTTAGTTTTACAGTGTTTTTTTTCTGCATTCATTTTTCAAATCACTCATATGTAGGATCATGTTTATTTAATTTAATTTAATTTTATTTTAAATTTTATTTTATTTTATTTTATTTTATTTTATTTTATTTTATTTTATTTTATTTTATTTTATTGTTCAAATCATTACTATCTAGGATCACTTTTTTATTTTATTTTTCAAATCATTACAAGGTATGTCACTTGTTTAATTAATTTATTTGTTTTTGCATCCATTTTTCAGATTGCCCTTATATGTGATATTTTTTATTTTTTATTTTATTTTATTGTATTTTTCAAACCGTTACTATGTAGGGTCACTTTTTATTATTATTTGATTATAATTTTTTTTTATTTAATTTTATTTTTATTTTATTCTGCATACATTTTTCAGATCACCCTTATATAGGGTTGCATTTAATATTTTATTTTATTTTATTTTCAATAAAGCTTACACATATTAGTTAGCAGTCCAGTGCTGAGAGTGACAAGTGTCTACATGCTGTTTTGCTCAATGTAAAAGCAGCTAAGCAAACAGCTGGAAATTAGGCTTCTGAAGGGACATTCAGAATGTGTTTTTAATATATGTGACATTGGGTGAAGCGTTAAGCAGTCTGACAAATAGCCATAATAAGAGCTTATAGCTTGAGGGCTGAAAGCAAAACACACACACAGTCACATGTTCACAGTCTCCACACGAGTCTTGAGATTATTAAACTGATTAAATTCATAGGATACTTTGAGGCATTATGGACTAAAAGAAAGGAACATCAGGGAAAAGACACATTGTTTGCGCTGTAATGCAGATATGCTTTTGTCCTTCAGCTATGCTATAGTGCAGGCTTTCCTATTGAATATTCGTATTTGTCTCAGCAGAAGTTTATGAGGCTATACAATGTAGTCTAAAGAAATATATATATATA